>NC_058414.1:23024421-23159687 GCF_002201575.2 Neomonachus schauinslandi | reverse complement strand
ATATATATATATATATATATATATATATATATATATATATATATATACAGTGTATCAGGTAAGGAAAATAGGAAAAGTCTTCTAGAGAAAAAGCAAGGAGGCAATGATATTAAGAGTTTCAAAGAGTGTGATAAAGAGGTTCTCAGCACCAAAGTCTGGAATTTAATGTAGACAATAGTAATAAGTGACTTTGGGGGGATTAGATGTGGGCCAAACCATCACATAGAACTGAATGTTGAGCCACTGAATATTATTATTATTATTACCGATACCAAACATTTGTGCAGGGCTTACTATAGGTCGGGCAGAGTTCTAAACATTTTAGATAAATGTTATTTAATTTAATTCTCAGATTATTCTACAAGGTAGGTACTGTCATTAAGCCACTTGCAGATGAGGAAACTGGAGCCTGGAGTGAGTGATTAAGAAACTCACACAAGGCTACATAATAATTAGCAGAGCTGGGATTCAAACCCAGTCAGTGCTGTTAACCACTATGCTAGTTTGCTTCTCAGTATTTAAGAGATTTTAAGAACAGGATTGACAAGGTCACATTTGTCCATTGTTTTCCCAGTGAGGAGAAATGTAGGCAATATTTCATGGACCACATGTAGGCAATGAAGAGACCTAATTAAAGGAGGTTGAAGATACAGGCAGGAAGACCATTTAGGAGGCTACAGAGTTATCCAGAGGAGAAGTTTTAAGGTCTTGAACCCTAACAATGAAGGAAGGGATGGGAAAGAGGGGAGCTGAATAAAGAAATATGTATAGACAGTAAAATGTTAGTATACCTGATTGGATATGGATAAAGAGTGAGGAATCTTGCTTGATTTTCTGCTTTCAGTTAAGTGGTGTCAGTCATTTAGAGGCAAAGAGTAGATGTGGGTGGAAGGTAATTCCATTTGGGATCTATTTAGCATGAGGTACCTGGAAAGAATAGGCATCTGATTATTACAGCCTTACACTCAGGAGAGTGCTTGGGGTTAAATGTGTAGATTAGGGAATATGAGATTATCCAACAAAAGAATGTAAAGACGAAAAGACAAGAGAAATGCTGTGGCATCCATGTTTTAGAAGTCAAGGGATCCTAGGAAAGGACTGTTATCAGGGCTGCCTTAACATTGAGTGAGTGCTCGGCCCTTCCAGACACAGCAGAAATGGTTAAAAGATGATGTCTGTAATGGTTCCATTGTATTTGGCAAAATAGCATGTGCATTCTGCTCCTTTAAGAACCTTGCATAGAAGTAAAGGGTGATAGGTGGTTTCTCTCTAGGACATGCATGGTTAAGATGGGTAGGGGCATATGTGTGTGTGTGTTATGATGGAATTTCTGTATTTTTTTAAATATTTTTTATTCCATCATTATAAAAATCTTCTAGCAATTAAGATCCTTTAACTTATTAATTGAGTGAATTATTATTCATTATATTATTTTTGTGTGTCATTCTAAAGCTAGGTCCTGGCATTAAAATAAGAAGAGTCAGACCCTACCCTCCAAGAATATGCAATAAAAGGAGAGGCAATTATGTAGAAAGCTAACCTTAAAACACTGAGTTTTAGTGGAACGGTACAGAAAAAAACATACTGCTTTTAAGTACTTAGGGCACAGAAGAAGCAGGCGAATATAATATATAAAGAGGGTGGGTCTTGGACTATGAGGACTGAATTGGATTCCAGTCCCAAGTTCATTGCTATCACTTCCTTATGCGGGGTTAAGTTCCCATAAGACTCAGTCTCCTCATATGTTACATAGGGTTGTTAGAATCAAAGAAAATAATGCGGCACCTGGGTGGCTTAGTTGGCTCAGATCATGATCCCAGGGTAGGATCAAGCCCCTTGTAGACCTCTCTGCTCAGTAGGGAGTCTGCTTCTCTTTCTCTGCTCCTCCCTCTCCCATCCTCATGCATGTGCTCTCATGCTCACTCTCTCTCTCTCAAATAAATAAAATCTAAAAAAAAAAAAAGAGAGAAGATAATACATGGGGAAATATTTTATAAAACTTTTAGTTCAGTTAAGTTGGAAGTGTTACTATTTAGAGATGGAGGATGGGTGGGAGTGGGGGTAGGCATGCTTCACAGCATAAGGGATCTTTGACATTGGCTCTAAAGTATGAGTGGGAGTTCAGGAGGGGAGGTGTACAAAGCAGAGAGAAGAGCATGGCCAAAGATAAGAGAGGGTGAAAATGACCCTCCTGTGCAGAGAACAAAATACAGATCACTGAGGCCAGAGAAAGGGGTACCTGAGTACCCCTAGTGGCAACTGAAAATTTTTCCAGGAAGGAAACTTGGAATTGTATCAGGAAAGGCCTCAAACCTAAACCTAAAGAGTTTGGACATTATTCTGTAGGTGAATAAAGCCACTAAAGGTGTTTGAGCAAGGAAGAAGCATAATCAAAGTGGTGGGTTTTTTGTTTTTTGTTTTTTGTTTTTTTTTCTGGGGTGGGACAGGGAGGAAATTTGGGTTGAGGTATGTTTTTTTTTTTTTTTTTGCGAGAGAGAGAATGAGAGACAAAGAGCATGAGAGGGAGGAGGGTCAGAGGGAGAAGCAGACTCCCTGCTGAGCAGGGAGCCCGATGTGGGACTCGCTCCTGGGACTCCAGGGTCATGACCTGAGCCGAAGGCAGTCGCTTAACCAACTGAGCCACCCAGGTGCCCGGGTTGAGGTATGTACTGAGTGGAGAAGAAACAGACAGCAAGACCTGAGGTCTGGTATCAGTAGTGGAGATGAAGGGACGTGAACTTGAGACATATTTTAGAGGCAGAAAGAATGAGAATTTATATCCATTTGATGGGAGATAGTGGTGAGGAGAGGTAGTAGTCAAAGATAATTTTGAGATTTCTTACCTGGGATAGCTGTGTGGAGTAGATGAAGATGCCATTAACTATAGAGATTAAAATTTAATCTGCAGGGGAAATGGCTTCAGGCAGTTCTAGAAATTAAAAATTGCTCTCTTCGACAAGTGCAGAAGAAGCAGCATGCTACTCTCAGTATATTTTGGCTCTTAGTGAAGAAGTAATATGATTATATTCATGAGATATTTATCACTGATATTTTACTTAAAACAGTTTAGACCAGGGTCTAAATTGTTAACAGAATTAAATTACAAAATGGCCAATTTTTTATTTTTAGATTTTATTTTGTTTATTTTATTTAATTTTGCTCCAATTGATATTATGTAAAGAACAGAATGAGGGGAAAAAATTGAGTGTCTGGGAATATAATGTGTTTGAGGTGCCTGGCAGGCAGATGGCATGTTTGTGGTGTTAAGGTTGTTGGTCACATATGTCTAGAGCTCACAGAATTGTTGGAACTGCAGATTGGAGAACTGAGTGACATTGTTTTTACAATGGTACCAGTGGCCCTTCCAGGAGCTACGGTGCCCTAGAAGAGCCTTGAATGAGAAGGGACCAAGAATAGGAATTTGAGGAATGCCTATATTTCAAGGCCTGCACATATAGTCTTCTTTACTTAGTACTTCTACCTTGGGGGGTGGGGAGGGACATAGATCTTTAATAATATACAAATATACTCTTACATTGGGTTCTTTATAATATGAATCATACTGGAAACAATTATCATATAGATTTTTAATGTTAATATATCACTGTTACGCACTAAAGATGATGTTTCTATTTCATTAGCAAGCCAAATACAAACAATAATAGTGAGAACTCTGTCTTCAACAGTGCTACCTTTATCTGCTGTATGTTTTTAGTCTTAATTCAAAGGTCACAGAAACTAAACAATGCCTCACTTTTTTATTCTGTGGTGCTATTTTGAGATCAAGTTCTTTGACCATTGCTATTATATTCTAGTTTATATTGGGAGTAAATCCTGAAAATGCAAACTCTTCTCTAAATTATACTAGGAATTCTTCATTGACACTATGTTTGTAATGAATTACCTTCCTCTGACATGTAAAATTATTCAAATGTTTCCATATGGCAATGGTTAGAATATGTATCTTTTTGAAGACTAAAAATTTTATCTTCTTTCTTGTAGGTAGTCTCTTTAGTTAAAGGTCCCAGAAATGAAGTATGAAATATTTTGAACTGTATATAATTGTATAACTCTGTAATTGTTATATAATTTTGTTAATTAAAAGAATGGTATATATATACCAACATCTCAAAGTTCTTTTATTTTATCCAGAGTTGGTATATGAAAAGCAGATCCAGATTTTTCTAATTCTTAATATCATAACAAAATGTTTACTGATTTTCATTTTTAATAATGGTTTTCCAATAAAGTTGTCAAATATGTTACTTGCACTAAACCTGGAATTCATCAAAGGTAGGGATAGTATTTAATTCATATTTATTTCTTTAAGTACCTGGAATGATGCCTGAAAATATGTAGAATGTTTTAAGAAACATTTGTTGAATGAATGAATGATAAAGATCTTCTTTCCCTGTAATACTTGATTTATTTGAAACATATTTTGTTAGGGTTCTCCAGAGAAATAGAACCGATAAGATCAATAAGATATATACATATATACATGTGTATATATGTATATATATGTATATGTATATATATATTTTTTTTTTTTAGAGAGAGAGAGAGATTAATTGCTTGCTTGATTGATTATGAGGAATTGGCTTATTTTATTATGAAGACTAACAATTCGAAAGATATCCAGAGTAAGTCAGCTAACTGATGACCCAGTAGAGTTGATGGTTTAGTTCGTCTGGAGGCCAGCAGTTCTGAGACCCAAGAAGAACCAATGTTTCAGTTTGAATCCAAAGGCAGGGAAAATCTGATGTGCCATTTCAAAAGGCACTCAGGCAGAAGGATTCTCCCTTACCTGGGGGAGGGTCAGCCTTTTTGCTCTATTCAGGCCTTCAACTGATTGGATGAAGCACACCTGCATTAGGGAGGGCAATATGCTTTATTCATTCTAGTGATTTGGATGTTAATCTAATCCAAAAATACCCTCACAGACACAGCCAAAATAATATATGACCGAATATCTGAGCACCCTGTGACCCGTCAAGTTGACACGTAAATTTAACCATCATACACATTAGTAAACTCTACTCATAATTAACGAACATTGTCAGGACAGCCATTTTAGCTTACAGCTATATCCTTGAAAAATATTTTAAAACATTTTAAAGGATTTCTTTTTGAATATATGTACAGCGCTCTGTATTATGTTGTAGGTTTTTGGCAGTGTGATCATTACCTACCTCATCCTTTATGAGATTCATTTCGCTTAAAGTGTTATTTTTTCCCAAAATATGCTCTATTTTTTTCTGAAATACATTCTTGCTCATAATTAATCTAAATTACAAAATGTTCTTGGTTTATTGAGTAACATTTCATTCCTACACTGAAACTTTTGTGAAAGAATCTGTTTTTGTTTAATTTAAAAGTTACATGTTAAATGGTTTGGCAGTGTGTAACCTATGCTTGCTTGAATCAAAATAGTACGAGCCCTGCAGAAAGCCAGGTTGCTGAGTCCATTACCCATCAACACCTAAGAGAGTTTAGCTGCTAATGACTGAGGCAGAATGACATTGCCACAGACCTCAAGTATCAAAAGGCAGCTTAGAAGTTTAGTTAGAATAAGAGATTTTCTTTATTGGGAGAATTAAATTGGCTGTTTTGCTCCAGAAGGGAGGTTTTCATCTAGGATGAGAATTGTTTCAGGCCGTTTTAGGAGAGAAAATTACTCTATTTGGGAGCTAAGGAATATGTAGACGTGGTAGATTAAGTAGTTCATAGTAAATTAGTCAAAAAATGGTATTTATATGCCATCCCTTTAAAAATATCTTTAAATTGTCTGAGTAATCAAGTTTAAGAGCTCATTCAGTCCAGAAAAAACACAGTACATATTTTTGTGCTAAGAATATTTATTTTTTTCCTTTTCTTTGTTACACTTGATATTTTGATGGATTTGGTTGATAGGTAAATCAACTAATTTTCTTATTTTTTAAATTTAAATATTTATGTGGCACTTCCTGAAGTTAATGTCAAACCTAAGAGTTCATGTCTGAGCCGAGCAATACAAACATTGCTGAATTTAATAAAAAACATTCAGTGTTAATAGTAAAAGCAGCTAGATAGTATTGACAGCTTAGAAAATTCCAGTCATGTATACTGTGTCATGTGAGCAGTTTATTAAACAGGTTGGGCTGAAAGGATACAAACAAGACTTGACTATTTCTTCTTACTTACCCCTGCCTTACCATGGACCTCACTGCCCCCACCTCATGACTTTTTTTTTTTTTTACTTTAATGTATCAGAATAGCCTCATTTTCAGGTACAAAGCAATTGTAGTCTGTTTGCAATACAAATTTTAAACCTTGCATCCAGTTGGAATGTTCTCCTTTCTTTTGAGCTCAGTCTTGATCAGGAACTCTGAAAACCAATAATGAGAGAGGTTAGTGTGGTCCATTTCATTGTTTTCATTTGCTCCACCTCTCCCCGCCCCCCACCTACTCTGTCTCCTCGGAGGTCAGGGCAAGGGAGGAGGAGGAACATGAATGAAGGAACAAAGGCCCATTTCTTTAGTGCTTTTAAATCTGTCCATATGTGCCCTCTGTTATGTCAGGCATCCAGATGCTGGCTTTCTGTCATGAATAACATTTGTACGTTCTTCAAACATACTCTTGCTTCCTCATCACCTTTTGCATACCCCACTATGTTGATTGCAGCATGTCCTGACAGAGGCTCTAAACCTGATCACTTATACTTCTGCTGTCAACTCCTGCCCACTGCATTACATCTCCAAGTTCTTTCTGTTGCTCTCCCCTTGACCCAACAGGCAGCGCTCTTGAGCAGGATCCTTTCTAGAGGGCTTTCAGTGGCTTTCTGCTAAAGTGTCTAATTGGCTATGGAAAACTTCATGCATCCTTGACCTATCATGTTGCAGAAATGCAGCCACTTCTCTTTTTGTCCAAATATTATAGGCAGCTGCACCCAAGCTCCTACCTTCAGAATTCTCCGACAAGAAGTAGGCATATATCCCTATCTTTATGAATACCCTCAGGCTCAGGGAAAACTTTTCATGTTGTCCCAAGACCTCTCTCACACTTTGCTTCTGGGTAGTAGCATGGGGGAAACTATGACTGTTTCAGGAATTCAACAAGCAGGGACACCTGGGTGGCTCAGTCAGCTAAGCATCTGCCTTCGGCTCAGGTCATGATCCCAGAATCCTGGGATCAAGTCCCGTATCAGGCTCTTTGCTCAGTGCAGAGCCTGCTTCTCCCTCTACCGTTGCCTCCCCCTGCTTGTGCTCTCCCTCTCTCTCTCTCTGTCTCTGTCTCTCTCTGACAAATAAATAAATAAATAAAATCTTTAAAAAAATTCAACAAGCAACCAGCCTGGGAGTGACCCTTGTGAGTGACCACGTCCTTGCCCAAAGCACAGTTTAAGAGGGAATTGAGAAGACACTTCATTGTTCACTAAGATTCCCTGCAAGGATTCCTTTTTTGTGTATCTCTTTTCAAATATTTAGTCTTCTCATCTGGGCTACTGGGAGTGATGGTCTTTGGACTGGTTTTACCATGGATATGAGTGATAACTTATTTTTCATTATCCTTTGCTTTGAAGATTTAGCTGCATTCCAGGAAAACAAGAAGAGTCCCACTTCACGTTTAATTACATTCATTTAAGGCTCACTTTAACTCTATGAGGAAAAGTGATATTTATCATCCCAGTTAAACATGAGGAAACTGAAACATAGTTTCATTATTTTCCCGGGTCAGCTTGTCCAAGGTCACTCAGTCCTAAGTGGCTGCCTAACTTTTATCCACTTTACTATATTGCTAAAACAGAGTAGGACAGAGTGCAGAGGATTAATGAACCAATACCCGAGATAGTGCCCCACACTGCAGAGCAGACAGTTGTAATACCCAAATGTGTCACTTTTCTAGTTGTTTCCCTTTCCAAAGCTTCAAAATTTCTGATAGAAATGGCATTCATTTCTTTTTCTTTTACCCATCTTAGAATGATTCAAACACTTCAGAGTTAATTGCTGATTTTCATGCTGCAATCATAAGCATCTTAGAAGTGTGGTAATATTTCTTAAAGGCTGTCTCAGTATTGCATAGCATATACCGTTGGCAACCATGAAAATACTACAATAGGACTGTGTTAAAAGACAAGGAGATTCAAATTCTACAAATGACAAAGAATTTAAAATTCCCCTAACAGGTTTTTATCGCATTTCTGAATTTTTTAAACAAATATTGTTTGGCAAACTTGAAAGTTTATTACATTATCACTTTATGTGAATATTTTTTTCTCAGAAATCAAACATTTCTTATTTGTCTTCTTTCTTCCCCCTAGGAAATTGTTAGTCTTACTGCTATAGTGACATAAATCTGCTATTTGTTTACACTCTGTAGCATCCAGATACATTATAAATATTGCATTTCTAAAATGTATCTACTTGTAAAATGTAAACTTGGGGATTTGGCTCCAAAGAACTGTCTTATCTCAGGTGTTTCGTCCTATTATGCTCATGTGGAGCTTATATTTAGCATTACTTGAGTTGCAGATTTATTTCATCTTGCCTAGCAGCATCAGCTATTTCCTTCTGCTGGTTCCAATTATTATGATTATTTCCAGCCTGAGTGAAGTTTGGCAAAAGCAAATATAGAAAGGGAAAGAAAAGAATAGGCTATTCCCTGAAGCTAACATTCAAGCTTATCAGTCTTTATTTAACTGCAGAATCCATTTATTAAATATTTGGAGTTAGCAATTTAATAGTGATTTTGGTCTTCCTTGGTGTTGCAGAGATAAGCCCAAGTATGTGCTGGGCTCAGTTTAGCACTATGACATAGTATGGAAGATGCCGCTTTCTTGCCTCTGATAGATTGGGCCATTGTCCTTTTCTATTAGCGAAGCTAGAGTGAAGATGGACTTGTATTTGTTGAGTTCTGTGATATTCCTTGCACATGTAATATATAAAGAAGTAGAGGTTATAAGCACATATGTGTCACTGCATACAATATAAACAGTATTTATAGTTAGATGCCCGATTACATGCTCGGGTGTTTTTGGAGACTGTTGGGTACTTTTCTTGTCATTCATGCATGGGGCTCCAGAAAGTTGTATGTTGAGGTTATAGAACTGGCAGTTGGGTAAGAGTCAAGAAATTTGTTCACATAGGTTTTTTTTTTCCTCCATGTTTCTTTAGTAACTTTATGGCAAATACAAACACACACACACACACACACACACACACACACACTTTTTCCTTTATTCTCAAGGACACAAAGGATTTAATAAAAACCTCTAAGAATTTGACTCATTCTAATAAATTTGCTCTGAAGCTTTTATAAATTCGTGAATTCAGCAGGAGGGGAGAATAAGGTCAATAAAGGCATCAAATTAGATGCTGACTTTGTGCAGTTGCTTCTTTGTCATTTGTTTCCATTTAGTACTGATTGCCAAGGCTAACTAAAAATTCTACAAAGCCTTATTTTACCACTATGAAGTAGAGGAATGATTAAATGGCAGAAGACTGAATTATTGATGTACATTTAAACACTTTAAATACAATATTTAAGAAATTAAACCTAAAATTTCCTATTTAGCAACTAAGAATTTATGGCAAGTACACATGCATTCTTTGCAATAAATACCATGGTTGCCTCTTTATAAAATTATTTTCTTTTATTCTGAATTCATTTAGCTTAACAACAAAACACATTATAAAAATATCCTGAAGTGTTCATTGATAGAAACATTGTTTTATTGTCTAACATCTGCATTCTTTTAAGATTTTAAGTGGGTGACATTTTTGTTTTAAGTTATAACCCCTATTTTTAAAAAATCATTAAACTTAAAAAAAACCCACAAAAAACAAAAACCAAACAAAATCATTAAACTTGAAAATAGCCATTAAGGCCAACTGCTGAATTGTGTTCATTTGGTAGACTTTTGACTCTGTATTCAGTGAGATTATTTTATTATTTTATTATTAGAGAAAAGTCAATTCTAATATATAGAATTCTAACATACGAAAAATAAAAGATTCTCTAATAAGCTTTTTCAACAAGTTTTTTTCAATTTATATTTTGCCTTTGTTGCTAACTTCCAAAAAACAACACAAAACTCTATAGAAGATAAGGAGCAGAAATTTTTTTCTAGCAGCAGTGTAAATTTTGCTAAGAAATACAGAGAAATCAAAATGTTCCTTTTTTAATTTATTGACTTGTCAATGAGGCTTATAGAACAATATTTATATTCAAGATTTATTATGTATTGAAACAATTTGATTTAATTCAAACAAAATAAAATAGATTGAAAGCTGTTCTATTGAATAACATTTTTTTCATAAAGGGTGGGAAAGCACTTTTGTGAATGGAAAATATATCTTTAATTTATGAAGCATTGCAGCTGTAGATTTGGTGTCAGGGATATTTACATAGATTTGTAGAGTATGTAAAGAACTTATATAAAAAAATAACTTATAAGCAGGTCATTTCTCTTATAGAGCTACAAATAGTCTACTTTTATTATTGTTTTCATAATTGATAAGCAGGGCATGTTTATAAAGGCTTTATATAAAACATACCCTAAATGCTATCTAAATATTTAACTATTGGAAAATACAGAAAACTGGATGTTTTTGTGCTCTTAAAAGTAAGCTTTTCAAAGGACATGATTTCAGCTAATGGGAGCAATGGCAATTACACATTTTCAGTGGGATATTAGCTGATTTGTCATCAAATATAATTCAACAAAAAGATGCAGTACAGATGTATTTTCAGTTACCTGTTCATTTTGCTTAGCACTCAACTTCTGAAGATTTTACTGATTACTCCTCATTGAGCAAGAAACATGAAGATGGTGATGATTATAATAATTTTGAATTTTAAAATTTGACAGTCGATAAATCTGGTCATTCTTTACCCTCCTTGTATATTTATAATCCACCAAGAATAAGGATAGGCCAGGCTGTTAATAAATAATGATATTCTAAATCATTTGATCCCACCAAATAAACATCACTATGGCAAAATGGTAATTCTTGGCAGTAGTCACAGAGAGTGCAAGCCATTGTTATAGGACTGTAATGTATTTAGAGTGGAATGGCTTCAAGATGGAATGATTTATTGAAGTACTATTTCCTTTTAATCTTTTTTTTTATTCTTATGTTAATCCCCATACATTACATCATTAGTTTTCGATGTAGTGTTCCATGATTCATTGTTTGTGCATAACACCCAATGCTCCATGCAGAATGTGCCCCCCTCAATACCCACCACCAGGCTAACCCATCCTCCCACCCCCCTCCCCTCTAGAACCCTCAGTTTGTTTTTCAGAGTCCATCGTCTCTCATGGTTCGTCTACCCCTCCGATTTCCCTTGCTTCATTCTTCCCCTCCCGCTACCTTCTTCTTCTTCTTTTTTTTTTTCTTAACATATATTGCATTATTTGTTTCAGAGGTACAGATCTGAGATTCAACAGTCTCACACAATTCACAGTGCTCACCAGAGCACATACCCTCCCCAGTGTCTATCACCCAGTCACCCCATCCCTCCCACCCCACCCCCTACTACAGCAACCCTCAGTTTGTTTCCTGCAATTAAGAATTCCTCATATAAGTGAGATCATATGATACATGTCTTTCTCTGATTGACTTATTTCGCTCAGCATAACACCCTCCAGTTCCATCCACGTCGTTGCAAATGGCAAGATCTCATTCCTTTTGAGGGCTGCATAATATTCCATTGTGTATATATACCACATCTTCTTTATCCATTCATCTGTCGATGGACATCTTGGCTCTTTCCACAGTTTGGCTATTGTGGACATTGCTGCTATAAACATCGGGGTGCACGTACCCTTTTGGATCCCTACTTTTGTATCTTTGGGGTAAATACCCAGTAGTACAATTGCTGGATCATATGGTAGCTCTATTTTCAACTTTTTGAGGAACCTCCATACTGTTTTCTACAGATACTCAAATTATTATATTTTTCTCTGAAGAAAAGATTTCTTTTTTTTTTTTTTAAAGATTTTATTTACTTATTTGACAGAGAGAGACATAGCGAGAGAGGGAACACAAGCAGGGGGAGTGGGAGAGGGAGAAGCAGGCTTCCCCCTGAGCAGGGAGCCTGATGTGGGGCTTGATCCCAGGACCCTGAGATCATGACCTGAACCGAAGGCAGACGCCTAACGACTGACCCACCCAGGCACCCCTGAAGAAAAGATTTCTTTATGAATAATAAAGGCAGACTTCTCTGCCTATTTTTGTTTAGTGAATTTATGCAGATATATGTTCAGACCTAATTTTCAATCCGGCAACTGCCAAATTTTCATCCAGTCCTCTGACTAGACCCAGTTTCATGTTTTCTAATTGCTCTCTATATCTTTCCACATGTGTGCTCTGCTTCTTTCTTTAAAAATCTACAAGTCAACTTAATTTCCATTTTAGTAAGCTATGACTCCTGATTTTCCAGTTTCTTCTAATGGTGCCATTGATTCCTGGTTCACCTGAACTGTAAACTTGGAAATCTATGCCATCCCTTCTCTTTTTTCAGACTCCTTAATTTGTTTAATTCTGTCAGTTAGGTCTTGGAAATATTTCTTATCCTTGTTCTTGCCTTCTTTTTCTTCTGTTAACACTCTTTATGTGTCCCTTTATTTCTAATGTCTGTATGTAATTCAATAGCTTCTAGTCTGGTTTCCTGCTGACAGTCTTTCCCATGCCTTACCCATCCAACAAATGACTACCAAATAATCAGCCGAAAATAGCACTCAGCGTTGCAGTCCTCTTTTTACTCTTTTTTTCCCACCTATTGAATAAACTCTAAATGCTTCACTTGACATTCCAAGCTCTCCACCTAACAACTTCCTACATGTATTTGATACCATCACCCTATGATTGATCACCCTATGATTGATGCATGCTGAACTAGTTCAATTTTATCTCCATGTTTTTGTTCCTTCCTTAGCCAAGAATATTATTCTGCCTGGCTCTAATATCACCTCCTTCTTCAATGATTCTTTGAATGGTTTAATTAAAAGTAGTGTTATCTCCATTCTTATTTACCTCAGTCTTAGGACACTTATAAACTACTTTGCAAAATCATTATTTATATGCATACCACCTACCTGCCATTCCATAGAATTCTTAGGTTTGGGAATCAAGCTTAAATATTTTTTTTTAAAGATTTTATTTATTTATTCATGAGAGACAGAGAGAAACAGAGGGAGAAGCAGGCTCTCAAGGAGCGGGAAGCCCGATGCAGGACTCAATCCCAGGACCCTGGGATCATGACCTGAGCCGAAGGCAGACGCTTAACCATCTGAGCCACCCAGGCGCCCAAGCTTAAATATTTTTGTAGTCTCATTCATTATTGCCCTCACAGAGTAGGTGCTCAATATTTATTGAATGAAGTATTTATCTTTTTCAAGACAGGAATGAATTATTGTGTCCTCAGACTGCTAGTTTTGATTTTATATTGTATGTAATGCATTTCTATCAGATAATAAACCATATCATATTTTATTTTTAAATGTTTTCATAATAAAACCTTCTGATGAGAAGATAGTAAAGTTTGGTAGGAGTAAAACATTTCTTTTTCTTTTTTTGTGGTATTAAAACTAACTGCAGAACCATTCAGGTGTTCAGACTGAAGTGACCTAATTTTCAAAAATGCTTAAGAACACAATTATGTAATCTGAGTATTGTAGAAGATGGAAGGCAGGTCTAATCAAGGGAGAGGGGAGAATAGATTTATTGCATTTGCAGCTTAAGATATCATTAACATAGACTGGGATTTCCCGTAATGTCTGGGTCTGTAGTTCAATAATAATTTCTTTCCAAACAGTAAATTCTAAGGGAAACTGGCTTCAAAACCAAAGTGTGAAGAGTTCAGATCTGACATTGTGCATCCCTGGTTAGTTTGACAAATTTATGGAGGTAGAATATAAATGCTCAATTTTCTTGGACCATCCATAACTATACATGCAGTAATTTTTCAAAACAGTATACTTTAGCAGATAAATAACCAATATATTCCATTGAACTCAAGAGGGAAGAGTTGGGAGCTGTGGGAAATGAGAACCTTCCTAGTTTCATAATTTCTGAGAGATAGAAAATCATTTTTATCTTTGCTTTAGCTCACAGTAGCTTACAGTTACAATCTTTTATGTAGGTCTGAGAATTTCTTTCATGAAGATGCCAAGGAGGAGAATGAGGAGGAAAAGGGGAGGAGGGAGAAGAGAGGTGGAAGAAGATCGGAAGGAGAGTTTGATTTAGTCTAGAACATGAGTTTTTGATCTAATGATCTGTGCATTTATCTTTGGAAAGTGTTCAGTCAACCAAATTGTTAGAATAATAGTTTGATCTAACAATTCCCATATTGGAGTTCTGCAATTGTGAGTATAGAGTATAGCTAATAGGAGTTGAGCAGGCAGCTCCATAACAAAAACTAAAACACTGGTTCATAGGAGTCCATGAATCCACTCTCACTTTGGGGTCAAGACAAATGTGCATAATGTTTTTGAAGAACATTCAATTAGATTCTGTTAAACACAATAGATTAAACAATCATTTGTGTGTTTCTTTGAAAAGATTCTTTCTTTAAAACAATACAGTATCCTTTATTCAAGTCCAAACACTGAGTTTCCTGGTGCAGCTTTTTGTTGTTGTTAAATAATCTGCACAATGCTTTATAGTGCAGAGAGGCAATGGTCATTGGAGCCTTTATCCAAGGGTTTTAGTGTTTTTCTCTCTTTCTTATGTCTATGTGTGTGATTTGTCAACATGTTCCCAAGCAGATTTCACAGGACACAGGATTATAACAAATGTTATCAGGTTAATTTCCAGTCACATAATTCAGACAAGATTAGACACAATGATAGTTATGTAATCAAAACATTTATGTACCTCATATTTTCTACAATACCATTCTAATATATATCATATATATGTATATGCTATATATGCTATTATTTATATGTGTTTATATACCATTTTTGCTATTTATATATACTATTATGCATAATAGTATATATATAATATATATATTTAACTTAAAGACATTAGTGTTCTATTTGTGTGAGAATACCAGAAACACCAGTAATTTTGACTTAGGTTGATATCTCTTGCACACAGCCTTTCAGGTCTGATGTAGAAGCATAATAGTTATCTAGAAGCCAGAATGCTCCAATTCTTGGTTCTTCTATCCCCACAAGTGGTTCTAATCCTATTGACCCAGGCACCATGTGCACATTTGAAATAGCAGGAGAGATGAGAGAAAGAAGGGGCACATTTGGCCATATTTTGGTGAAAGTTTCCAAAACAGAGGACGAGACTCTTACGTTTACATCCTATTGGCCAGAACTTAGCCTAGTTGCAAATATTGCTTTATTATAGATTGTATAAAAAATCAAGGATTACAGAAGGCATGAATAGATATAAATACTTAAGTGCAATATTATTATATTTACTTTACATGATATAAGACAGTGGCATGAGGAATAAAATGATTTGCATGATCCAGCCCAGATTTTGAAGCCTTATTTAAAAAATTCTTTCCCAGATAATTCTAGACTATTTGATTTTACCATTATTTCTGTTCTGGGTGATAAGAGTCCATATTTCTACTGTGCGTTGCCACTAGTTATGTGACCTCAGATTTTCTGAGTGGCAAAAGAGATCACTGGGTTAGGTGATTTTTAGTATTCGGTGATTTATTGACTATCTCTAATATGCAAACCCAGTAACTTCTTAAGGAAAAGCAGTATTTTATGTTGGTATTTCCAATGCCTTGAACATGGTTTTTGGGGATTGAAAAACTGCAGTTAAATGAATATGCATAGTGAAGATAATTATCTGAACTAAACACCTCTCCTAACTCCTAATTCTATTGTTACTTTCTTTGCACCTCTGTATAATAGCGTGCATTAGTTATGATATTTTCTTTTTTTTTAAACTATCTTTTTTTTTTTAAAGATTTTATTTATTTATTTGACAGAGACACAGCGAGAGAGGAAACACAAGCAGGGGGAGTGGGAGAGGGAGAAGCAGGCTCCCCGCAGAGCAAGGAGCCTGATGTGGGACTTGATCCCAAGACCCTGCGACCATGACATGAGCCGAAGGCAAATGCTTAATGACTGAGCCACGCAGGCGCCTCTAGTTATGATATTTTCAAGCTCAAGTTACTGAAATCCAAATCAAGCAGTCATAAACCATAAGGATATTTATGATTTTACCCAACAGGAAGTCTAAAGATAGGGTAGACACCAGGATTGGTTGATTGAGTGACTAAAAATATATCTTCTTTCCATTTCTCTGCTATGTTATCTTTGGCCTTATCCAAAATACATAATGAAAGAAATAGTATCAAGTGTATAATGTATTTCATAAATATCTAAATATACATATGTTTAAATAATGTTTGTAATTATTTCTTAAAAGGCTCTTCTCCCCACAGAAGCTGTTCTTAGGTTATATCCATACTTGATTTATACCCTTCACTCAGTACACACAACAGAGATTTAGTATTACATCTTGGAATTATTTCTGATCAGGTAAAATTTATAAAGTATATTTTTTTACAGTTAGTATTGTGAAATTAAAAGAACATTTTGAACTCAGACAGATCCGAGTTTGGATCTTGGGCAAATTACTGGTTCTGAGTGGTTGTATCCTCATTTCTTCTTTTTTAAAATTTTTTATTTTTTTTTAATTTTTATTGTTATGTTAATTACCATACATTACATCATTAGTTTTCGATGTAGTGTTCCATGATTCATTGTTTGTGCATAACACCCAGTGCTCCATGCAGAATGTGCCCTCTTTAATACCCATCACCAGGCTAACCCATCCTCCCACCCCCTCCCCTCTAGAACCCTCAGTTTGTTTTTCAGAGTCCGTTGTCTCTCATGGTTCGTCTCCCCCTCTGATTTCCCCCTCTTCATTCTTCCCCTCCTGCTATCTTCTTCTTCTTCTTTTTTTTTCTTAACATATATTGCATTATTTGTTTCAGAGGTACAGATCTGTGATTCAACAGTCTTGCACAATTCACAGCGCTCACCATAGCACATACCCTCCCCAGTGTCTATCACCCAGCCACCCCATCCCTCCCACTGCCCAAAACTCCAGCAATCCTCAGTTTGTTTCCTGAGATTAAGAATTCCTCATATCAGTGAGGTCATATGATACATGTCTTTCTCTGATTGACTTATTTCGCTCAGCATAACACCCTCCAGTTCCATCCACGTCGTTGCAAATGGCAAGATCTCATTCCTTTTGATGACTACATAATATTCCATTGTGTATATATATACCACATCTTCTTTATCCATTCATCTGTTGATGGACATCTTGGCTCTTTCCACAGTTTGGCTATTGTGTATCCTCATTTCTAAAACAGAGATTTTAATGCCTCATTCCTAGTGGTGTTGAAAATTGAATGTTTTAAATCTGTTTCAAAATAATGTAGTTTCTTGTTGGTCATTTACAGCAATTTCAAAACACTTCTGAAGACACTTACTAAAATGTACAAATATATATATATTTATGCATGTCTTTATATTTGGTTCCAAGAAAGTACTATAATGTTGGGAAAGATTATAGTTATGACCAAAAACTTTATTTGATATCAGTATAACGCATTTTTGTGAATTTATTTACCTGTCTTTTTTTCTTCTCTATTTTATATATTTCAAACATTTTTTAACTTATTACAGTAGCTCAAATTTTAAAAGCTTCACTGATATACAAAAAATTGGCTCTGGTATGGGAGAAAATAATTCTGTGTGCCAAGAACACCCTACCTTTTGTTTTACCATTATACAGGTTTCTCTATCTACCTTGGCATTCTGTATTTATTGCCATTGGGCGGTTCCAAGTTTAGTTTCTGATTGAGCCTTTGCAGAGTCAGGCTGTATTTTTTCACACTGGGAACCTGGCCTTATTCCCTTGAACAAAATCTGTAGTAGAAAAACCTTCCTAAATAAGATCAAGCAAGCCAAAAAAAAAAAAAGAAAAAGAAAAAGGCAAGTTTATTGATTTATATTTACTGTTTGAAATTGTACAAAGCCATGAATCCAGCTGAGCTTCATTTTATTTTGTTATGTCAATGTGAAATGCTTAAGATGGCTTGAGTTTATTACTATCTTTTTTTTTTACCCTCAGAGAAACAAATGTGTATTTCTGTCATTTTGCATGTTTGTTTCTGATATACTGTTTGCACTTTTTATTGTGTTTAGTATTATAATTAAACTACATGAAATATCTGAATGGGGGGAATAACATATAAAGTATTTTGTAGCTCAATATGTATCTGATATAGATGATTACCTCAAAGCATACCTCATGATTTGGTTTTGGATTAGGACACCCAAACAACAAAAAAACAAAAACAAAAACAGATAAACAAAAAAAAACACCCAAACAAAGCTAAACATCCTGCCCTGATAAGCACAAAGGAAATGATTTAGGCAAGGACAAAGTGCTAATTTGGGTGAAAAGTGTGGAATATAGGTTTAAATAATTCTCCTCTATTGCCTCAAGGGTCATGTAGTATTTATTAGCATATCACAACCAACTAATATTGTGGTTATGTTACTATTTGAGAATTGCCCAAAGTTATTTCATTTAGCATGACTAGTCCTGAGAGCCTGCTTTGTCTATTTCAACATCATTCTTCAGATACTGCATTTGAGCCCAGCTGGCTTGTGTACTGCCAAACAAATAGGCCAGGCTTAGAACAATGAAACATTCCCATTTGTTTGGATCTCAGTGAAGGCTGTGTGAATTCAGATAGAAAGAAATATAAGAATAAGAGGACTCTAGTATAGAAGTCATAAATTATAGAAATCATCCTATTGAAAATGTATAAATGACATACCTACTTATTAGGTATGAAAACATGTGTCTTTTAGCTTTTGGCACTCAAGTATTTAGCCATTCAAACTATCTAACTGTTTTAGTCTATGTTGTGTTTTCAAGCATATGCCTTTCATAGTATTGGGTATATACTATTCTTATATACTTATTCTTATATACTATTCTTCTGATTAGGGCCCACCATATGCATGGGGACATGTATTGCCATGAAATAGAACCACTTATACAAGTAGATAATATGATAGGCAAAAAATAAGCAAAATGCCACAAATATTTGTCTAGTCTGTCAGATCAGACCAGATCCTGACAATTGCTGATAATGATGAAATGCTCCTGTCAGATGTATTAGCCGATAGCTTCCATGATTTCTTTCATCGTTGTTAATGAAAGTATTTTAAAAACAAGGTAGAACTGTCATGCTAATACTATGCTATCTGATTGAAGTTTTTTGAAGTCTCAAGTGGTGTTTAATCCAATGATTAATTTTATCTGTCAAAAATTATTCTTTCTGGGCGCCTGGGTGGCTCAGTTGGTTAAGCTACTGCCTTCGGCTCAGGTCATGATCCTGGAGTCCCGGGATCGAGTCCCGCATCGGGCTCCCTGCTCGGCAGGGAGTCTGCTTCTCCCTCTGGCCCTCCTCCCTCTCATGCTCTCTGTCTCTCATTCTCTCTGTCTCAAATAAATAAATAAAATCTTTAAAAAAAAAAAAAAAAAAAAAAATTATTCTTTCTGGTCCCCAACTTTACATAAATAAAAATCTGACATTCGTAAATATTTGTTCCTTTTGGTTCATTGGAACAAAAATGATAGCAATAAATAACAAAAAGCATCAAGATAGGTATTATTAGACCTCAGATCTCCAAAGTAACTATAAAGTATATCATTTCAGGGTCCAGATTGAATGCATTCATTTTGAATGAATCATACTGTAAATGCCTGATTTACCTCACTTCTAAATTTTTACAGGTAACAGTGGTGGGATGGAAGAATAAAACAATGCCTTATAAGTTCTGGGCTCAAAAACTTTTGCTAAAGTGTTGTATTAACCCCAGCATATTTTGAAAAATTAAAAAGGTGTTCCCCATAGTCAAGAACAGCCCAAATACAGTTACCTGTCCAGATATCTAGATATCTGTAATAAAGCTACAAGTTATCTTTCTTTAATCTGAATGGGATATATCTCACAACTCCAGCAATATAAATTATCTGACTCTTTTGGAGTCAATTTTCACTGACACTGATTATTTAATGAGTATTTAATTATTATTACTAATTAATTAATTAGTATTTGGGGTGAAAAATAACAACTCTGGTGATTATATTTCCTAAACTAAAAACCTTACTAAACTTTACTAAATTAATACTTCTCACTCTGCCAAAGTGAAAAAAAAAAAAAAGAACATTTTAACTTCAAATTTATGAAAACAAGCTGGTTTATTTAGGGCCTAGTTGAGTAGAGATTGCATTAGTGAGGCCAGAAAGAAGGATTTGAGTCCCATGTGAGCCAGTTAGCTTTGCACTGTAGACTGCTCTCTTCCTGGGACCTTTTTCTGGACATATATGTGCTGATGCACAGTGTGGGTGGATAAGAATAAATCCATTCTATCCCTTGAAAAACAGTCCAATAGATGGTGGCTCAGCGTTGTCAGCATGGGTTACTTCAGTATTTATTGTGTTATCTGACGTATAAATTTTCAAAAGAATGTTTAAAATCTAAATTTATTTTGATGTGTTCTCTGAAATAGTATATTATTTTGCACATTCAGCATAATTGTGTAAGACTTTGCTTTGTCAAAATGCTGTACTTTTACTTAATAAAAAGAAACATCTGCTACATATATAAAAATGCATATGGTATGAGTAATGGAGTTTATACCTGTCACCCAGTATCACAGGTTTGAAACTTTACCTCTACCATAAGTGATACATTGATATACTTGCTGTGAGTTAAAGCAATACCCTTTCCAATGTACATAAAGTGTGATTGTGGGTGTATACGTGTGCACATGTGGACACAGGCACACATGTGCCTTTGTGTCTGTTTATTTTTCAACGTCTCTCGAGATAAAGGCTCATAATTTTCATTATAAGGAATTTCTCTTATTGGCTCTTCAATCCACTATTGTTCCTCATATTACAGTATTCCAAAACTCTGCATTCCTGTTGTCAAGGATGTAATTCAAATATTACTTACCTCACTTCTAAATTATTACAATACCTTCCTAATTGGTATCCTTTGTTTTTTATCTTTGTTTTGTAGATTACACTGCTGCCAAATTCATCTTCCTAAAAATAAAACTTTTATTAGAGTACTTCCCAATTCAAAAATCTCCATTGCCTTCCATTTCCTAGAACAAAATATCCAAACTCTCCTCAAACATTCAAGGCTTTTACAGTCTGTGTTCAACCTACTTTTCTAGTTATGTCTCTCAGTACCTGTCTTCCTGAACTTATCAGAACACACATGTTACCAGAGTTTCCTTTTACCTGCAATTACATTTTCCTTTGCCTTTTGCAACACTTTTCAACCATACAAATTTGCAGGTCAAGGCACACCCAGACTAGAAAATGGTTTTACAGTATCCAGTTCATTGCTGTGCTACAATCCTCTGTCATGAGGCCAACAATAGCAAATGCTGCCATTTGAAGCACACATAATGCCACAAAAGAGGTGAAGCATATGGGACTTAGACAAGCAGCTCCAAGACTCTGTCTTAGACTCCTCAGCTCTCAGTGACATTCAAGGTTATTGGCTTCAATTCATACACAGCTTCTAACTTGTTTTCCATGTGACTTGAATATATTCTTTTACTTTACACCCTCCCCACTATGCTACCTTTGTTTGATGTCTCTGCAGGGCTTTTTGAAATGTGTTCCTTCTAAATTATTGGGCTCAATTCATCTGGCCCTCAGGAAATTTGCCCCTAGATTTTTGCAGCCTCACATATCTCCTGGACGATTGGTACTTACAGGATAATAGAACCCCTACGGAGCCTTCCAACATTGCAATTTCCCTTAAGTTATGATTTATCTGGCACCCTTTACCTCTGGTTTATTTCTAATTTGTGGTTCCAAAAGCTTCCAGACTTCTAGTATTTCTGGCACTCTCACTTATTACTGACCTCTGACTGTTGCATTTCCCCACACTGCTTTGAGTACTGAACATGCCTACACCAGGGAAGCCTATCCATGCATCCTTCACTGCACGAGAGCCAGATACGCCTATTAATTGACCCTGAATGTTAACTGTGCCTTATTGCCCCCCTTTTCTCATGCCACTCTTTTCTTTAAATATCATCTCCCCCTGCTTGTTTTAATCCTGACTATACTCTGACTTTTAACTCATATCTGTGTCCTTCATGAAATTTTGGTTACCAGCTCAGCTTATAGTGATCTCCTCTAATATTTATTGACCCTTTTCACATAGTGTTTCATAGGAGATCTGGTTTTTATCAACAAGAGCACTGGTGGTTTGGAGTCAGACAGAATAGACTATAAGTCGGGCATTTTATGCTATTCTCTCACACTCTGATTTCTCACTTGTAGAGTACTACTAATAATAGTAAATGGTAAAATAAGGACAATAAAAAGAAAGATGGTAACAATAATACTATAGGCTTCTTGTAAAGATCAAACAACACACTGAATTTATTCAGTAAATATTTATTGAGTGCTTACTATAAGCCAAGCACCAGAGTGGGGACTGTAGGTGAACAAAATAGATAAAATCATCTGCCTGTACATCAACTGTTATTACAGTAATAATGTCAACCAGATTTATTGTGATAGGACTGTGACATTTACTTTCTTTGTATCTCTCAAATTGTTAACACATTCCATGGTACCCTAAAGGAATATTTTGTTTTTCTATCTTATATTGTTACATTTTGTTCTATGTTTTAATTTTATTGATTTTTATGGATAATGTTTGACTTTACAACATATTAATACAACCACTTTTGACATCATGGATAATAAACAGGGCACCCCTTCATTTGTATAGAAACTTTCTCATAACTTGAAGCCGTGACATTGAGTTCTTACAGATCCACATTTGATGTTAACATTATTTTAATGCAGTAAAAAGAAAAAATGCAACAGAAACTTCTAAGTGCATATGATGTCACGGTATGGTCTGGCATTCTCTGGATTTTTATGGTTTGAATAAAAATGCTTGAACTTTGGAGTTCTTAACAAAATATTAGTAGATTATGAATTTAACCATGATGATGTAATCTTGGTTGCATGTGTGCAAAATAAAGTATCGGCTCTATTGAAGACTTTATTTTAGCCTGACCCATCCATGGCTTCTTGAGCGGCAAATGCTGATGCTGTAATATGTGTAGAGAAACCACGTGTGTAACTGACCTGTCTGAAATGTTCAGTGCTGTGTTTGTTTTCTTCACTTCCACATTGATCACAGAAAAGATGAATAATATTGAAATCGAGAAAAGTGAATTTGATACAAAATATATTTAAGAAACATTGTTGTTAGGAAAACAAGTAGAAATTCTATGGGGTTTTACAATGGTTGAGGATATGTGGTAAGTACGGGCATCGCTGGGAATATTCCACACTTTTAAGTAGTTGCTTGTTTTCATAATAGGCTGATTTTAATGGCATTGGTTATATTTTTAAAGCAATATCTTTCCAGTATTATAGCATTTTAAGCTTAACTCTCTGAGAAAGGGTGGAGACAGAGGTGTATATTTGTGTGAGTTTGCGCAATCCTTTCCTCCTTTATGTTATTTCAAAATGCAGTTATTTAAAGGTCAGTTGATGAATATTTTGCTCTGGTTTCTGGGACAATAGAGTCAGAGCATGCTTTCCACAAAGTTGCTCAGATAAAGATCCAGGCTATCTAAAATTAGGTTAGATGGTCCTGAGCAAAGAAATCAAAGCTGCCTTATATTTAGTTCTACTGGGACATCCTACTGTGCATTGATGTAACCATAATATGCCCTCCTGGGCCAATATGGGCCACCAATTACCTCCCTGCAGTAGATCTTTTGGTACATGTAGGTGGACATTTTATTCAAGGGGGGAATATCTTTTTTCATTTGTTATGCTACCAGAGAGTACTAGGATTATTTTGAATCTTTTGCTCAAATTTTTCATGTCATCTGTTTCCAGCATAATAATAAAATAGCCTTTTAAGAGTTTTGTATTTATTTTCAACTTTTTGAGGAACCTCCATACTGTTTTCCAGAGATGGTATATAGGAATGCCACTGATTTCTGTGCATTGATTTTATATCCTGCCACTTTACTGAATTCCTGTATGAGTTCTAGCAGTTTGGGGTTTTCCACATAAAGTATCATATCATCTGCAAAGAGTGAGAGTTTGACTTCTTCTTTGCCGATTTGGATGCCTTTTATTTCTTTTTGTTGTCTGATTGCTGTGGCTAGGACTTCTAATACTATGTTGAATAGCAGTGGTGATAGTGGACATCCCTGCCGCGTTCCTGACCTTAGGGGGAAAGCTCTCAGTTTTTCCCCATTGAGAATGATATTCATTGTGGGTTTTTCATAGATGGCTTTTATGATATTGAGGTATGTGCCCTCTATCCTTATACTCTGAAGAGTTTTGATCAAGAAAGGATGCTGTACTTTGTCAAATGTTTTTTCTGCATCTATTGAGAGGATCATCTGGTTCTTGTTCTTTCTTTTATTAATGTATTGTATCACACTGATTGATTTGTGGATGTTGAACCAACCTTGTAGCCCAGGGATAAATCCCATTTGGTCATGGTGAATAATCCTTTTAATGTACTGTTGGATCCTATTGGCTAGTATTTTGGTGAGAATTTTTGCATCCATGTTCATCAGGGATATTGGTCTATAGCTCTCCTTTTTGATGGGGTCTTTGTCCAGTTTTGGGATTGAGGTAATGCTGGCCCCATAAAATGAGTGTGGAAGTTTTCCTTCCATTTCTATTTTTTGGAACAGTTTCAGAAGAATAGGTATTAATTCTTTAATTGTTTGGTAGAATTCCCCTGGGAAGCCATCTGGGCCTGGGCTCTTTTTTATTGGGAGATTTTTGATGACTGCTTCAATTTCCTTAGTGGTTATAGGTCTATTCAGGTTTTCTATTTCTTCCTGTGCCCTATGACCCAGCAATTGCACTACTGGGTATTTACCCCAAAGATACAAATGTAGTGATCCGAAGGGGTACATGCACCCTGATGTTTATAGCAGCAATGTCCACAATAGCCAAACTATGGAAAGAGCCAAGATGTCCATCGACAGATGAATGGATAAAGAAGATGTGGTATATATATATATATATACAATGGCATATTATGCAGCCATCAAAAGGAATGAAATCTTGCCATTTGCAATGACGTGGATGGAACTGGAGGGTGTTATGCTGAGCAAAATAAGTCAATCAGAGAAAGACATGTATCATATGATCTCACTGATATGAGGAATTCTTAATCTCAGGAAACAAACTGAGCGTTGCTGGAGTGGGTGGGGTGGGAGGGATGGGGTGGCTGGGTGATAGACATTGGGGAGGGTAATGGCTATGGTGAGCGCTGTAAATTGTGTAAGACTGTTGAATCACAGACCTGTACCTCTGAAACAAATAATACATTATATGTTAAAAAAAAAAAAGATCATAGGAAGGGAGAAATGAATGGGGGGAAATCGGACGGGGAGACGAACCATGAGAGACTATGGACTCTGAGAAACACACTGAGGGTTCTAGAGGGGAGGGGCATGGGGGGATGGGTTAGCCTGGTGATGGGTATTAAAGAGGGCACGTACTGAATGGAGCACTGGGTGTTATATGCAAACACTGAGTCATGGAACACTACATCAAAAACTAATGATGTAATGTAGGGTGATTAACATAACATAATAAAAAAATTTTGTATTTACTCCTTCAATGATAATAAGATAAATATTTATAAAATTAGAGAAAATTTTATTTTACAAGAAATATGTTTAGCATGAATAAGGGGATAAGTTGGTATTTAATAAATAGTTCAAATACTCTTATAATTGTCTTGTTAATGCTTTACTTTTTATATACTGTATGAATCTTCAAAGACAGTTTCAGATGCAAAAACAAAGCTAATTTTTGGACACGACAGAAAGTTGTCTGTTTCCCTTAAGTAAATACAGCCATATGATAACTTGGAGGATTCATAGCTCAAAGCTACAACATTCTCACATTTTGTCCCTATTTAGGCAGCTCGGGAGAAATAAGGGAAAAGCGTATGTTCTTTTTCCTCTCCCGTTCCTCTTCTTCCTTAAATTTTTCTAGTAGTCTTTTATTTTGTAACAAGACTTTTAAATTTTGTTCTTACAATAGTATTGATTAAACAAACTTGTTATAATAGTCATCATGTCAAAAATGAATATTTTAGGAAGATCAGCATCCATTTTCCTTCTGTATGAATAATAATTTATCAAAAAGCATGAATGAAAGAACAAGAACAGGAAATGATTAGTGAAGAAAATATAAAGATTTTCATTCATTTTAATATTTTAAAAATTATCATTAAAAGATTACCTTAAGAGCCATTGACACTTCAGGACAATGAAGAAACAGTAATAAATATATGAATTAGAAAGATTGTAGTACATTTAACCAATGGTGAGTCTCTGAGGGAAGCTGGATTGTTAGAAATGGTGTTTGGATGGCATTGTTAATTAATTTTTCCTTAATTTTATGTCAAAGGTAACACAAAATAAAATGTATGAACTGAGCTTATGCATAATTTTTATGGCTATTTGAGGAAATATTATTTCATGGGTATTGAAACTTTGCATTTTTGTTTCCATTGATGGCGCTAATGAACTTAAGGGTGAGTATCTAATTAAAGAGTATATCAGCCAATATTTATGAGCAGGTTCACAAGAATTTATTTAGAAACATAAAATCATAAAACTGAAAGAGGCTCAGTAGGTCTTCATTCCAGTATATCCTCCTTCCCTGTGGAGAGACCACTCCCAAAGCAGTGAAGGTAATAACCGAAGTCCTTCATTCCAAGATGGCAGTGACCACAGCTTTCTTTCATGTTGGACAGTTCCATTTGTTACAGTCTTTCATCATAATGGTCTGAAATTTATCTCCCTGTCTAAACTGATTGTGGTTCTGACGATAACCTAGATTTATCCAGTTTCTCAATTTTGGGAGTGGGAAGGAGGATATTTAGAGTGAGTATATATGAACATCCAGAAGTGTCCTTATTTGCTAGCCCCATGGGCTATAAGCATTATTATTTTATCTGTGGTTTTAGGGAATGATGCTATAAAATCATGACTGTTTCTCTAAAGAATGCTCTTAGCATTGAGGACATGTTTTGATCCTCTATAATTCCCCTTAATTATTTATTTATTATGTAACCTACATAAATGTGTCACATCTCCATAAGCTTTATTCCATTTCAGATATTGCATTTCATTGATTTTAAGATATGACATTATTTTATCTCTCACTAAGAAAGAAGAAAAACCGTGCTGCTAATTAATTTATGATACAATTCTTTCTTATCACTTAGAATTTTTATTTTATACTTACTGGAAGAAAGGTTTTTGGAACTATTTAGTCAATTTTTATGAAGTATAACATATATACACATGAAAAAAAGTAAAATGTAAATGAAAACCTTAGGTGAGGTATCTCCAAATATCTTTAATTGAGATTCTAACTTTTCTAGGTACTTTTCTGTTTAGAGTCATTGATGTCTGTCTTTTTTATAGTTTTATTTTTACATCGAGGATTGTTAAAAAAAAAAAAGAATTCTTGTAGCAGCTTTTATTTAAAAAAAGAGAGAACAAGAGAGAAAAAGAGGGCTTCACTGTTTCCATAACTTTCTTCCCAGCCACTGGATTCCCTTCTGCAAGGTGTTTTGTTTTGTTTTGTGCATGTATAGACACATTTAACTATGTCACAACTGCAGCATGGATGATATTAATTTAAACAGGACTTACGTCCGGATCGGAGGCACTAGAATGTGAAAGGTCTGTGTATTAAAATTGATAACAAGTATGATAGTATTTTTTAAATAAGTAGTTTGAATTAGTTCTGCCTGACAGGATACAGGTATCTCCTATATAAATGTGTCTGAAAAATTATCAGTTTCCATTCTTCAATTGCCTGTGAGGGCAGTTTCCCAAGGGCCTGTGATCCTCACAGCCTCCTCTGTCACAAAATTCTGATGCCCTCATTGAAGATAGGGTATCTAAAATACAGATGCAAAGATGTGGTACTCAGGACCTCGGTGAATTGAGTCTTAACCATTATATCGAGATACTTAGGATATTCAATTCTCAATTATTTTCATTGGAGAACTCTGATTTTCTCAATGCAAAGAACAGCTTTGGAATAAAGTCGTTAGTTTTAGATTCCAAGCTACTTTCTACAAAATAAAGGAATTATTTATTGTGTATGGTGTGTTTACGCAGAAGTGATCTTTGAGGGAAGCTGCTTTACCCATGTAAAGAGTTGTGGAGGAGGCATAGTTACAACAAATCAAACATACGGACCTGTGAATTTCTCTTACTCATTTTTAGCTTCTTCTTATGGAAAATTTAATCACCTTTTAAAGTAAATAGAATAGAACAATGTACCCCTACGTACCCATGACCTACCTTCAACAATTATCTGTATTTTTTCAGTTTGTTTCATCTATTTCCACTACTATTTTCCCTCTCTGGAGTATTTTAAAGCAAATACCGGGTATTAGGGTTCTGGACCCAGTTCCGGTATGTGACAGGGGACAGATTTCAACACATATCCAAGCAATTCTCTGGACACCAGCTGGTGTCCTACATTCAACTCATTTCTGACACTATCTAGTTGGAGCAGTTCATAAAACTCAGGAGACTGTTTACTTACTAGATCATCAGTTTATCATAAAAGAATATAACTCAGTAACACCCAAATGAAAGAGATGCATAGGGCAAGGTATGAGGAAAGGGCACAGAGCTTCTATGCCCTTTTCGTGTGTGTCACTCTCCCTGTGTCTCCACACATCACCAACTTAGAAATTCTGAACCGTGTCCTTTTGGGTTTTCGTGGAGGCTTCATTACACTGGCATGACTGATTAAAAATCATTGACCAGTTGTCAATTGACCCAACCTCCAGGCTCTTTCCTCTCGCTGGAGGTTAGTGGGTGTAACTGAAAATTACAATCTTCTAATCAGATTGTTGGTTCCTATGGCAATCAGCCTCCATCCTTAGGTACCTTCCAAAAGTCCACCTATCAACATAACAAAGACCCCTGTATAGCTCTCATCATTTAGGAAATTCCAAGGGTTTTAGGGCTCTGTGCCAGAAATAGGATAAAGAACAAATAAAAATTTTTTATTATAAAACACAATATCACACCAGGCATCTTTTATATTTACCATCTAAATGTCAGTGAGCTTAATTCACATAGAAGGACATTTTAGACATAACCACCTTGTCGTTATCACAGCTAACAAACTTATTGCTAATTACCTAATATAAAATACCCAGTCCATATTCAAATTCCCCTGATTGTCTCAAAGACGTCTTTTGAAAATTGATTTTTTTCTTCCTTTTCTTCCTTTCCTCCCTCCCCTTTCCTTCTTCCCCTTCCCTCCCTCTTTGTCTGCTTTCCTTCCTCCCTTCCTTCCTTCCTTCCTTCCTTCCCTCCCTCCCTCCCTCCCTCCCTTTTTCCTTCCTTCCTTCCTTTCTTTCTCATGAATCAGGGTCAAAACAAGGTTGAAAACTGCACTGGAATATTATGTTTCTAAAGTCGTTACTCTCTACCATGTATAGAGCAAATTGGTATTCCTAATATATATATATATATTTTTTTTTTTCAGAAAATAAAGATAACAGTGGATTTGGGGCCAGGAAATTTGGATTCTACTAATAGCTGGTGTCACCAGTTAGACTCAGTGAGAAACAAGCAGATAGCCACATTCTTTCTCACTGTTAAGCCTTGAAACAAGCTCTATGGATTCTTCCCAGCTCCTAGGTTTATTCCTAGTTTTCTAGCCACTATTAGGTATTAAAAATAGACTCTTTTCCCCCCTTGCTGTTAAACAGTCTAATGCAGTCTAATATACAATCTAACTTATAGTTTTATATATCTGGTGCTGTTTAATCTGGTGTCAAACTGCTCTGTGTTTCAGATGCCTAAATGTTTGTTGTTTTTCTCATGAAGGACTTTTGTGGATTCTTCTGATATTTTCCACCACTGGAGACTTCCAGGTCTCTGACTGGCAATTTACAGCTTCTTTTCAAACCCTGTCTTCCTGCAAGTGCTTTTTCTTGGGGCTCTCTTATTTTAGAGAGTCTTCTTGGGAAGAGTCCCTTTCAATTCTCAAGACAAGCTCTTTTCATGAATCCACTAGGTCAGTGAGAAAATGCATACATCCTTATTGGGTCCAACACTGGATGTATAGGTCTTTCCCAATACAGTCTGGTCTCAAAACTCCATTCTCCCATATCTTAGAATTACAGCCACCCCTGACTCCAGTAAATGCAGACTTGGACTGAGTTGGGAAAGAAAGTCTTGACTTAGGGTAAAGAGAGAATGATAGAGTACTCCAGAAACTCTTTCTGTGAATGATATTATCTGCCAATTTTTTACAATTCCTCATGAATTCATAACCTTTTTAAAAAAATACAGTCTGGAGGTGAGTATTGAGCCAAAGTGGATTTACATTCTCTAAAACTTATCCTGAGTAGGTCTGTTATCTATTGTTCTCTGCATCTGGAGCTTATAAGAAGGAACACTCACAATTAACATCCTTGGGATCTTAGCTACATCGTTTAAATTTCATTGGATCTATTTTATCAAGTGTAAAATCCATTCAGAGTTAAGCCCATTGTTAGGCCTGTATTCAGTGAATGGACAGTGTGTCATAAAGGAGACACACCTAAACATACTTCATCTACTAAAATTGGATTAGCAGTGTTAACAGAAGTAAACAGGATAGGCTAACCCTTGAAAGGAGGGAAATGGAAGAAGAAAGAGTTGTTACCAACCAAGGTGGATACATCTTTCAGCTCTGTATCCCCCATAACTCTTAACAAAGTAGCGACTGTTCAATAAATATATTTATATATAAATAAATGGCCAAAGATGTAAAGATTGGGGAACCATCCACTTATAGGACTGAGGAGGTAGATTTTTTCCATACTTGAAGATGAGGCATCTGGAATCTTTGTAAAACAAGTGACCCATTTACAAAATGACCAGTCAGTGTCAGAAATAGGACCTCTGCTCATCTATGAGAGTCAAAATAAGAGGCCATGACAGGAATCACATGTATGAACTCTAGTTTGACTAAGTTGTCTATTCATCTGACCTAAGTAATTGGAACTCACCAGTTCTTCCCTCTATGCCACATGTTGGTAGGGATTGACTCTGCCCAAGAGACAAGAGAAAAGTACATGTGAAAAGAAAAGAGATAGAAGAACAACCTGAGAGGAAGGTTAAGGGCAAGAAAAATCAGCCTGGGTCTCTGCCATGGTGCCATGATGCATAGTTAAAATGTATGCCTTTATTGAGCACCCACAATGTGTCTATTATTTACAAGGTACTATTGAGGAGATAAAATGATCTTTAAGATAAGGAAGGTCATTGTTTTCTTGACCTTTGTATCACAAATCAAATAACTCAAGGCAGTATATTGTTTAGCCTTTTAACAAAGTTTTTGCCAACTCTGAAGAATGATAGCCATTCTTTCTTCTGATGTCCTGGGAAATTTTACATATTCTATCATAATGTATTCTCATATTGGATTTCTCTCCCCGATGATCTGTGAGGCTCCCTATCACCAATAACAAAAAACATCATAGATAGATACATTGAATGAGTGAATAAATTAATAATGGATAAATGAGTGGTATAGACATGGAGCCTGAGTGCTCCAACTGTTGAACAGACTGTATATTGAAGGGGAAAGTGTTTCAACTTGGAAAATATTATTGGCTGAGAACAGTGGGGACTGGAGTAAGAAATTTATCTGAGGACATGAAAGGCAGTAAGAAAGAAAGCAGAAACAGGGTAATCTCACATAACAGCACCACACTGAGGGAGGATGAAAGAAGAGAGAACTGACACAAAGGACTTGGTCAAGAGCCAATCCACATTAGGGGCTCAGGCAGTGTGGCTGGCTCTTTTCTCATTATGTGCACTTCTGAGGCGTAATTAAAGGAGTGGTCGGTCCCCAGCAGCCAGTTCAGTTGTTAAAAGAGGTGTTTGTGCCCACTAGCATAACTTGGCTCAGTGAAATTGCTTTGTTTACTGTGATGGTTTTGGTGGAAAAAATAAAAAGGACTCTGATGAATCAACAAAGGGCTTTGATATTCAAAGCACTTCTTAACTTGACTACTAAAAATCCTACCACCTTTATATGGGTGGGCAGGATTTTTCATCACACTTGCTGTAGATATATAGAAAAACTCCTCCTTTGTCCAGTGGACAGAATGGAAAGAAGGAATTATTTGGAAACTAGGGTTATTTGTATGGGGATGTACATTAGTGGTCTGGAAGGAACAAAGCTGCATATAACATCTTAGCTGCCTGCAAAATTGCTTTTAAATATAGACTCAGCCATCCTTATCCACATTCATTCTTTAATGGGAATTCAGATTGTTCAGTAGTGAAATTGCCTTGTTTTCCGAGTTGTGTCATGGCCATTGGCAATATGCAGGACTATTCTTATCTCTCAAATGGTGACTTGAGAGGAAAATCCAAAATCTCACACTGTGTTCTAAAATTCTTTCATTAGAGATTCAATCATTCTTTTGAAGTTTTGAAGATATTTCCTTCCTCAGGAAGCATCAAATGAAATATAAACATGTCTCAAATGGCAGTGACATAAGCCTTTATTTTTGGCTATCCCTTTAGGGCCATAAGCCCCGAAAGTAAGCCCAGATGGGTATTTTATAGCTCAAAGGATTATAGCTTTTCAGATTCTGAATGGACTATAAAGATTACTGAACCCATTGCCTTCAGTATACAGTTGGGGAGATTGAGACCTGGAGTGGCACAGTGCTACACATAAAGTTATATAACCCAAAGCTAGCGCCATATCTCCTGACTCTCAACACCAGTTTTTTCTCTGTGTCACACCTTGGTAGGGATCAGTCCCCTGCCAAGAGGACAAAGGGAAGGTACTTCTGAGGAGAAGGAAGAGTGATCTGAGGAGGAAGAACAATCTGAGAGAGGACAGTCAAGGGCAACAAAACCCAGCTTGTAACAACGGCAGGATGCCTGGGGCCAGCCTCACAAGGGAATTGAGCCAGCCACCTGGAGAGGTACTGGCAGGCCAAAATATAGCCCTCAATTTCAACAGCACAAAATATGCTGATTTTAATGATAATACTTTTAGTTTTTTTGTAGTAAATAATTTATATATTTATATACATTTATATCTATATATGTGGAAGAAATAAAGTATATATATTTGTGGAAGAATAAAGAAATATGTTTAATATTTAGAATCAAATAAAAAGGGATATAAAATTATAAAACTCCTTTTTTGTCATGAATAGCTCTTTTCTGATAAGGACCATTTGTATTAAATAGAAGCTTCCAGTGAATAAATGCTTCATTGGCAACATAGCACACTGTTGCCATGAGTCCAGATACCCCTCCAAAGATTGCCAACTGCCAACACAGATATGTTTATCATGAACGTTGTTACCATTGTGTTGACAATATCAAGCCAAGGCCAAAATAAACATTTCATTAATTGACCAAGTCTGAGTATCTATAAAATTATGAAAAGGAAAATAATGGTGACCTCAAATCCAGTGATCATAATGTATGGTTCAGGGGCTTGTGCAGTGATAAATATATATATATATCTTCATGAAATTTAAATTCTTCTGTTTTCTAGGGACACAACATGTGAAGTATTCTTAATTCATATTTTTAGCAGTAATTTTGACTCCTAAGTTCTTATAAATATACATTGCAGTGACATAGCACCATATGATTCTTGGAAATACTAAACAAAATCCCCTCAGGGTGCTTTTCTCATTCAGTTGAATGAAAAAAAGATGGAGGTTAATATATCATATTTCCTTTAATTTGAAAACATTCTCGTGTGGTCGGGAAAATACAGACCTAATTTATGGAATGACTGGTTCTTATTTTTCAAGTAGTGTTTCACAGGTATATAAATCAGTATCTTAGGAATTAAATAAATAACTACTTTCCAGAATGAATGATAAATTGATTGAAGTTTTTATCTTTTCTAAAGTAAATATTTACACTTAATTTTAATTTTAAATGATATTGATTTAATGAAAAATTATATGAACATATGAAGTGCTCAATTTTTCCTTTTCTGTTAGTTAATATTTATACATTGTTCATATATTTTTGATTGAAGAGCTGGGAATGGTTATGGTAATAAAAGATTTCAGTCAAGATTCTACTGTTCATTTTGAGGAAGGAGGTGTTTGTTTTCTATCTACTACTAACTTAGTGTGATAAGATGTTGTATTAGCTTTCTATTGCTGCTGTTAACAACCACAAACTTAGAGGTGTAAAACATGACAAATTTATTGTCTTACATTTCTGGAGGTCAGAAGTCCAAAACGGATCTATGTGGGATAAAATCAAGGAGTAGATCAACGGCTGTGTTTCTTCCTGGAGGTTCTGGGGGAAAACTTGTTTCCTTGCCTTTTCTATCTTCTAAAAGTCATCTAGTTTCCTTGGCTTAGGTCCCTTTCCTCCATCTACAAAGCTCACAATGTCAGGTTGGTCTTTTTCGCACTGTCATTTCTCTCTCTGTCTTCTGATTCTCACTTCCGCAAAACTTCTGTGATTACATTGGGCCCACCTAGACGTACAGTATAATCTCTCTATTTTTTAAAAAAAGATTTTATTTATTTATCTGAGAGACAGAGAGAGTGTGTGAAAGTAGGGGGAGGAGCAGAAGGAGAGGGACAAGCAGACTCCGTGCTGAGTGTGGAGCCCATTGCAGGGCTCAATCCCATGACCTTGAGATCATGACCTTAACCACCAAGAGTCAGATGCTTAACTCACTGAGCCACCCAGGTGCTCCTAATGTCTCTATTCTAAAGTCAGCTGATTAGCAACCTTAATTTCCCTTTGCCATGGAACTTAATATATTCACAAGTTCTGGGGATTAGGGCTTAGACACCTTCAGGGGGTCATAATTTTGCCTGCCGTAGAGCTCAAAAAGGATGAAATGAAAAGCTCTTACCACCACCTGACATCAAGCAGCCAGGGATATCACTGCATTTCTCTTAAGAACTTCATGCTGGAACTGTGCATGATAGTGGACCCAGGGCAATATTTCTCTGATGTGTAGAATAAGGCCCATTTCTTTCCCCTTGCCTCATATAGTCAAGGATGCCCAACAGCTAAATATGTGCTGAAGATTATTTACACATTAACTACCAATTATTTGAGCTTATTCCAAAAGAATGCACGTAAATGTACACTAATTGTAGGCAGCTACTACATCCAGATGAAAATTATTTTGAACAAAATTCAAAATATACCCACATTCAAAAAACATATCTAAATACCATATTTTACTTTTTCTTTGATATGCATTCAAATATTTTAGCAATTAGTATATTGTTTAAGTTGGAAATTATTTTTTTCACCTAATGGAATATGGTGATACAAATCCCATGAAATTGATAAAGATGACTAGGGTATTTTGTGGTATATGAAGTAATACTATTTATGTCCTTTTGTTTTTATGGAAGACTAGTCAATTCGTTGTTTCTTCTACACAGGTTATCATATCATATTGAGATCAGTCAGTGCCAACTGTTGAGCAGGTGGTTCTTCTTGGCATCTCTGTTGCTTATAAACTTCACCCACATCTTTCTTCACTCAAGAGAGAAAATGCTTTGGTAGTGAAAGACCATGTGACATCACAGTATTTGTGTGTATTAAGCATCCACAATGTACACATAATGAGCAAGGCGCTGTTGGGTGGAATAAAATAAACGCCTGTTTCACCTTTTCCATTTTCATGTTCTTTACTTCCTAATTATCCCTGACCTTTCAAACATTGGATTCAAAAATAATTCGGGTTCAAATTTTGAAGATCACAACTCCTTTAAATTTAGCATTATCAGATTTTCAGCTTTCATAACATATGAAATATATTATACATGAAATATTACATATAATATTAAATATATTACATCCTAATTTAAAATGACCACTAAATTTGATTAAACTTTGGAAAAACTAGGGAAAAGCACTTAGAATACTTACTGTACATAATAAACATTACATAGAGCTGGTATTAGTAATAATAGTAGTAGTGGTGGTGGTGGTGGTGGTAGTTGTGACTTGACGCCTTAATTTTATTTTGATAACAATATAAAAGCACCACCCAAATTCCTATATGCATTTTTAATTATTTCTCTATTTATTCTTCTTTCAACATTGTGATTCTGCTCATCAAATATTGTATTCTGGTCATCAAAAAATAAAAATGAAAGTATGTTTCTAAAATCTAGCTGTATCAGGAATATAGTCAATTATACTGTAATAACTTTGGTGACACGTAGTAACTACATTTCTTATACTAAGCATTTCCTATGTATATAATTGTCAAATCTCTATGTTGTACACCTGAAACTAATACTATATGTCAACTATACTTCATTTAAAATTAATTAATTAATTAATTAATTAAAGCAAAAAAAATCTAGCTATGTCTAATTTATACTAAACATTTAAATTGATTAACTTCTGGCAGACATTAATTAGAAATGTTGTCCTCTGTTTTTATGAGAAAAAAATGCTAAGTATTAATGATTAAATTGACTTAGGGCATATAGAGAAATGATAAGGCCTGTGAGCTTCATAACTCTTTGCTATCTCCGTTGTAAAGACTAAATAATTTGATACTCTGGTTATTCCGTGCTGTATTAGATGTAATGGGAAAAATGTGTTGTGACATATAACCCCTTTTTCTTCTTGCCTTAGGATGTTACCCATTGTGGAAGAGCTTCTCCTAAATCTTTGTTAAATTTATACTGAAATAATCCACTTTATTCATGTCCCCAAGCTCATGTATGTATAGCAACCTTTAGTTTAATAACATTTCAGGTCTCAAAATAGAGTATTTGTGATGACAGTCACTTTAATGTAATGTGAAAAGAAAAGAACACTAAGGTTACATCTACAAAAGATATTTTGATTACTGACATTCTCTGAGAATATATATTTTTTTAATCTTTGGCACCTCTATTAAATTTACAGTTGCACTGGTAGAAAGGAAGAGTTATTTTACTCTTTTTATTGTGACTGTACTTGATGAATGTCATTTTTTCCTACAGGTAGGTGTGCAGAAATATTGTATAAATTCACTGAAGCTTGTTTCTGACACTATTCAGCCTATATTTCCGTAAAGGGTTTTCTTTGGATTTTTATCTGAAATAACTCAGCTTTTATTATGTGGTGACAGCTGTTTAGAACGACATGCATTTTCTGGGCAAGTTAAACCTTGGTGCTATATTTATTAGTCCTTTTATTTTTTTCTGGATAATGCTCAAGGCATTGCATTGAATTCGTCTTAGAATCCACTGTTTTACCTTAGTTGTTTTAACCAGCTATATCATTTTAAGTCCTTAGATTAATAACCTAAGGACTTGAAATTTGGGATTTGAAGGAAATGTAGATTCTTCAGTTTGTTTTCTACTGTGGAATCACACCACGTGAAGTCCCCCATAAGTTCCCATTTTACTTCTTTCTGTATCCATTTTTTTGGTACTAAATTTTGAATTTATCTCATGCTTTTGATATTTCTCTTTCACTTATCATCAGTTCTTTTTGATATATATGTTTCTCTTTAGTCAGCTATTTTCTCCCTCCCTCATGGTAACAACAGGTCATCATTTTTTTCCTACTAAATTTTCCAGCTCATCTCATACTTTTGACATGTACATTTCTCTTCCACTACTCCTTAACCTTTTTTTTTTTGATATACACATTTTTGTTTAGTTACTTGTTTTATCCTAGTTCTTCTTTCTCTCTTTTGTCTCTGTAGCATCTCTACCCCATGGTATTATCTGTTTCCTTTGGAAGTTTAGACATTCTTTTCTAACCTTGATTGCAGCGATTTCTGTTCAGTATTTTGTTCTCCATATCTTAATGATGTATGTTGATATATTTCTTATTTAAAATATATTTTAGGGGAGCCTGGGTGGTGCAGTGGGTTAAGCGTTGGACTCTTTTTTTTGGCTCAGGTGGTGATCTCAGGGTTGTAAGATCAAGCCCCATGTTGGGCTCCATGCTCAGTGTGGAGTCTGCTTGAGATTCTCCCTCCCTCTTCCACTACCCCTCTTGCTCATGCTCTCTCTCTCTTTCTCTCGCTCTCTCAAATAAATAAATCTTTAAAATATATATATATGCATATATATTTTATTAGGCAGTTTGTAAAATGGATTCAATTATACATTGTTTCTCATTTATAATCATTATCATAATAGTTTCATTTTCCTTAGGAGATATACTGGGAAAAGAATAGAGCACATGAATAGCTTCTGTTGTTCCAATTCTAACAGTATGCAAATCATTTAGTGGTAGTAAACTTTAGCTGTAGTAAAATCCAGGTTTCCAGGCTAGGCTATTGCTATTTATAGCTTTGAAATGGGGCATAATATTAGCTATCTCACAAAAGCCATGCCAAGGTGAATAAATGGAAAAGCTTTATTAAAAGGCATAAGTGTAAAAATATTATTTAAGTGTAAGTGTTATAAAAGTACCTCTTTTAAATTTACTGTCTCTCTTAGAGTGGCACGTATGAATTTAAAGGTTCATAATATAAAAATATGCAAATATAAAACATAGACTTTATGTACCTTTTATATACCACATATAAGTGGAAATCCAAAGTTATTTGCATTTAATTGCTTTGAAAAATGAATGTATTATATTGTTCTTGTGATAAATGTGTTTGGATCTTAGGACTAATTTAAAATTTATATCTTAGAACATATGGATGGTCATATTTGTACTTTTGGCAAAAGTTTCTTTTCCTCCCAAAACTGACTTTTGATTAGAGAAGGCTTGACCCTTACAACTGACCAAAATTTTCACAAAATGGAAACCCATAGCAGTGTTCTTCAAACCAGCCTCTTACATAGATGAGAAAGCCAAACCTGGAAATATGATGTGACTTGCCCATTTCACATAGCAGCTAGAATCAGTGCACAAATTAGAACAAACAAATTCATGTGATCCTAGTTAACTTATGGTTCAGAAGGAACTTTTGCATTTACATCAAACCTCTTCTTGGAAGTAAACGGTTGATGCTAGAGATGGAAAAATCCATACTGAGGTATAGGGACTAGTTAAGGCTAGGAGCCAAGGTAATACAGCTTTCAGAGTATGTAAGAGCTACTTAGTGCCCTGGAAAAATGACCATTTGGAGGTTTTCTTTATGGTAGCAATTCATACATCAGTTCCACTTCAAGATTTATCTTTCTTAGCCTTTCATCAGTTCTGAATAGATACATGGATGTGAATATTGGGTCCAGGTTTAGAAATGCAAAATTCATCATTGTGATTCCAAAGCAATTTCATTTTGTACTGTGATTACATTTTACAAATAACATAATGATTTTACCTCTGTCTGTAAAACTTGTGTGGATACTTCTTTTGTCTTTTTCTTTAATAATCAGTATTTCTAAGCCAAGAAGCAAAACCATCTCAAAATCATTGGTAGGATTGTGCCACAAGGAAGGGGTTCCTGGACAGTTAGAAGACCATAGGTATTTCACAAAGCTGGTATTAGCATTTGCTTTCTACTTTTTTTGTATCCTATGACTCCCCACAAAGTCTTATCTTTTAAGAGGTGCTCCTAGCAAATTGCAGTAATAACTGATCAAAAATTTAACTCCCTTTTCAACTCTCTTTTGGAGCATCTTTCATGTAATAGGCTGAATGATGTTCATTTCTATTTTCCCCACATCCCTTCACATGGGGCTTTACATATAATAGACTTATAAATGTTTGCTAAATGTGGACAGATGAGCTAACGACAAATATGAGAGGTCCTTATATAACCCAAAAGCAGAAAATTCAGACCATGAAAGATCTAGAGTTGATTATATTGTCTTTTTTGGGAAACGCATTAGCTATGAATTACGGAACCTGTTTATTGACATAAACTTTCAGTCTCCCTATTTAGCCTCCCATCCTATGAAGAAATTCTCCTCTACATATAGCTTACAGTTTGCAATGCAGCCAGATCTCCATTCTTCCACTGATAGATAACTACTGCCCAGAAACCTCTAGTCCCATTTCTAGTATTTCTAGTTGTTAAAATGTAGTTAAGGAAGAGCTGCATTCTAATAACTTGCCACCCTCTAGCTATAGTTGCATATTTTGATTGAAATAATATTAAAACTAGCACCACATTATAAACCTCTAACTATTTGAAGTAATTTGAAATGTTTTTCAAATCCATTATCATCCTGCCTGTAATAACTTATTTTACTCTAATATGTTACTGTCTGTATGTACTCTTTTCTTTGTATTAAATAAGGATTTATGAATTCCAATTGTAAAAGAAATACCCTCATCAATACAGAAATTTTTCTTTAAGTATATTCTTTGATGGAATTTACACAGGAAATTTCAAAGTTTCTAAACTCTTAGAAATTTTACCTATTCGTTTAGATGATTCCATATAGTCAAATACACAGGATTGGGGAAAAATCACTTATCTTCATATAATATTATTTGGTAGCTTAAATTCTTATTTTATTATAAACTACAAAGGACTCCATTTCTTTGCATTGTGATTACAAGGTCATTCTTGCTCCAGAGTGGAGCCCCCTAGAGGGTAATGTGATGTGTCTCTTATCAGCACAAAGGATATTTTAGGCTCTCAAAAATACTAGATCAGTCAGTCATCAAGGATATTTTCTCTGACCCAGTTTACTTAAGTGATTTATATGGAACTTAAAAGTTTAGTGTCTAAAATTACTCCTGATACTGAAACTGTTTTTTTTTTTTTTTAATTTGTTTTAGGTCCCATGGAACTCATTTTAAGTTCAGAGCTTCCATGGACTTAAAGGCCTAGGTGCCATGATGATCTCTATACAGATATAACAAAGAACATACTACAGCTCTTGAGGCATGGAGGGAAATGTGCAGGGAACCATAGAGAAACCATAGTGGAGTTAGGATAGTATTTGAATTTTTGTTTCCAAAGGTGAAGCATCTAATAATAAGTGTTAATGAAGATTGCTATCTTTTTCTGAATTTATAAACTATAGAATTTGGCCAATGCTGTCTGAACACACTGTTAATCCTTTGTTATTCATTTAGAATTTTGACAGAAAAAGTTAAATTTTGACACACAGAGAGGAAGAACAAGGTTCCCCGATGTATTTATGAATGATAACACTTGAGTAGATAAACTCCATTGCTTTCTTCAAGCTAACCCTTAACATTTGCATGGCCTGAAGCAAAAATTCAGATGGAGGCCCACATGGGTCAAGTCTAAATATTTAAAATTATAAAGAAAGCTAAAAAGTCTGTTAAATTATGTATGATCTGTCTCCCATCTTAACCAATACAGCTTTGCAATGACTAGGAAGGCCAAGTTCAAATTAAGAATTTTCTGTCACCTTGTAGTTTCATGGAAGAATCAAATTCCCCATTATTGGTCCATAGCTTGCTCTGTTTCTCTTTCTATCCTGATATCCAACACTACAAGGGAACTCATAGGTACTCATTTGGGCACTTAGCCTGTATGGCCAATCTCTGGCTGCACTCCTAATCCTTGACCAAATACCCCCATTTGGTCTTCCTTGGGCCATAGTATGCATGTGGATACACACATGGATGAGGTTCCCCTTAGGATCAGAATGGACATGAGGAAGATCAAGGCCATTTAGATAAGGAATTTGGGAATTCTGGACACCCTGAGAATGATTTATATAAAAAATTTGGGTGGACTTTGGGTGTGCAAGACCCCAAGGCCTCCAGAGGGTTGTGACTGGACAAAGACCAGTGTCAATGGATCTAGGACAGGTGCTCTTCTTGCCTGGGTCTAATGATTATCTGGCTTTTTAAAAACTTTCTCCCAGAAATTGTTCTTGAGAAATATACAAATGTGTGTGATGAAAAGAGTTGGCATTGTGGTTTCTGAAAAGAAAGGTATTAATATATTTCAAAAGGAAGTATCAGAGACAGAAATTAATGCAAAAGCCTGTGACAAGGACTAAGCCTATTTGGTCTTGATTTTCTTTACCATTTACCTCAATCCAAGTTTCCCTTTCATGAGTAGAGGTATTAATAAGACTGTGCAAGAACCTGCTTATCGGGATGCCTCAGTTGGTTGGCTCAGTTGGTTAAACATCTGCCTTCGGCTCAGGTCATGATCCCAGGGTCCTGGTATCAAGTCCCACATGGGGCTCCTGGCTCAGCGGGGAACTTGCTTCTCCTTCTGCCTGCCGCTCTCCCTGCTTATGCTCTCTCTCTCTCTCTCTGACAAATAAATAAAATCTTAAAAAAAAAAGAACCTGCTTGGGGCGCCTGGGTGGCTCAGTCGGTTAAGCAGTTGCCTTCAGTTCAGGTCATGATCCCAGGGTCTTGGGATTGAGCCCCGCATCGGGCTCCCAGCTCAGCCGGGAGCCTGCTTCTCCCTCTCTCTCTGCTTGCCACTCTGCTGTCTTGTGCTTTCTCTCTCTGTCAAATAAATAAATAAAATCTTAAAAAAAAAAAAAGAACCTGCTTATCATTGGTAGAAAAACTGAGAACGAAATTCATAGTTGTGTCCTTGTTGGATGTCATTTTCCAGCTGTTGGGGTCATAGAACTAGGCTGTCAGTTAGTTTGAGAAGCAGGTGGCTATAATTAGTTCTTCAGGTAAACATTAATGTTGTCATCCCTGTATATGGGAGAGTTAAAGAGAGCTTTTTTCAGTTCCCTTATTGGTCCTTGAAAATGCCTTTGGCTTTTTGTCATTAAATCCCAGCAGGTGCCAGAGTGCTGCAGATTTCCACATTTAATACTGCAGTTTTCATCTGTAGACATTCATATCCTATAGTGATCTATGTTATTCCACTTGCTCATGCTTTACATAGTATAACCGTCTCTGTCAGATTTAATGTTGACTTAGATTTACATTATGTTCACTCTATATTTTGAAAATATCTTTTCTTAAAAGTTTTAATAGTCATTTTTAAATTGGCTAGATTCAATTTGAGATGACTTCTGTGTGTGCTTGGGAAGTAGAACATGAGTTTAGATTTTGAAATTTTCATTTTTGGCAAGCATAGAACAGGATGTGGCCTAGTTTCAAATGTTTATTTGAAACAAAAATTTAACTGGAATTGAATACTGTGCTTTCTGGAGCGGGTTCATAAAATTTTTGACTGGTTGTTTTTGCACCTAAAATATGTATTCTTACACTTTGTCTAGAAATTATTTTTTAATAATTTTAAAGAGATTACTACTGAGCTTTCTTTTCTTTTTTTAATTTAATTTTATTATGTTATGTTAGTCACCATACATTACATCATTAGTTTTTGATGTAGTGTTCCATGATTCATTGTTTGCATATAACACCCAGTGCTCCATGCAGAACGTGCCCTCTTTAATACCCATCACCGGGCTAACCCATCCCCCCACCCTCCTTCTCTCTAAAACCCTCAGTTTGTTTCTCAGAGTCCATAGTCTCTCATGGTTCGTCTCCCCCTCCGATTTCCCCCCCTTCATTTTTCCCTTCCTACTATCTTCTCTCTTTTTTTTAACATACAATGTATTATTTGTTTCAGAGGCACAGGTCTGTGATTCATCAGTCTTACACAATTCACAGCACTCACCATACTGAGCTTTCTTTTTATTTTTTTATTTATTTATTTTTAAAGATTTTATTTATTTATTTGAGAGAGAGAACACATGAGAGGGGATAGGGTCAGAGGGCGAAGCAGACTCCCTGTCGAGCAGGGAGCCCGAAGCGGACTCGATCCCGGGACTCCAGGATCATGACCTGAGCCGAAGGCAGTCGCTTAACCAACTGAGCCACCCAGGCGCCCCTGAGCTTTCTTTTTAAAGAAGGCAAGAAAGGCTTTTTTTTAAGGTGTTAGCATTTTTATTGTATTTCCCATGTTATTTATGAAAATATTCATGCAATCAGAAAACTAATAGTTGACATATTTATTAAATATTAAGAGAACATGCTATAAATATATACTGTTAAAAAGCATGACATAGAGAAATCTTCAATAAAAGTACAAGTCACAAATACATGGGGGGAAACCTATTATTTGAAATATTGTTTTAGTAGACAAACTCTAAGATTTCCCCCAATTTATATTATACATTGACTCAGAAATAGCAACAAAAACAATAGTAAAAATTTCAAGTGCATACCATATTATGCAAACATGTGTTTGTGTGTGTGTTAGGAACTGTTCTAAGCACTTTATATGCTTTGTCACATTTAAACCCACTGAAATAGGTGCTGTTTTTGTCTCTACATTACACATGAGGAAACTGAGGGATTTGGCCAAGGTCACACAATAGTATGTGGTAGATATGAAATTTGAACCAATCATTGTGATTTTCTTCAATAATTGGCCTTGGAAAGTTACGAAATTAATAAAGCATGGTAACCCAGTAGACACTGAAAACATTTTTAAGTGAAGAAATAGTGGAAAGAATAGTAGTAATTCATTTTCCTGCGTAACTTTGGGTATATGAAAAGCACCAGACTTAGAAGAGGGAGTTTCAGTTCTGGTCCTAGTTTGCCACTCTCTGGCTGTGTGGTACTAAACAGCTCACCTTACCCTCTCTGAGCTTCAATTTTCTCATATATAAAATATATAGAGTGATATTGTTTCACTGAGTTGGTATGAGGATTTAATTAGGCATTGTATAACCTATTTTCTTCATAATAATTTTGAAAACATAGTTAGGCAGATAGAAAAGCATCCTGCCCTCCTTTTTCCTCCCTCCATCTGTGAGCCTTAGGTTTCAATGAAAAATGGGAGGGTTGAGCCAGATGACGTCAGTTTTCTAGTGAACCCTGTGGTTCCTATAAACATTGCAGCTCCTTTTTAAAATCCATTATTTCATTGCAACTAACTTAATCGTCAGTTATTTCATTAAAACCTAATCTTGGGTTTTGAAGACTGTATTTTTATAGTTATTTTCACAGAACCGTAAAGCTTAGAAAGAGTGTGAAAGGCTGAAAATTCAAAATTCCAGGACAGCTAGAAGCGTATCCAGGTTTTATTGAATCCTGTTTTAGAGATTTTTTTGTTTGTTTTGTTTTAGAGATTTTCACATAGCTGGTTGTAATGTTCACAATATTTGGAAACGTTACTGTTTTTCTATTCTTTATCTAAATCTTCCTTACAAAATTTAAGTCTCTTCTTTACTTGAGAGTTATTTAGTGAAGTAGGGGCATACCCAACTGAGCTGAGTCACTTTGCTATGTTTTCATGTTTGTAAAACAGTTATTTTCTATTCCTCTGTCATTCCTATAAGTTTCAGAGACGTTCTATTTATCGTAAGTGCAGGCCCAAACTGATTAGTAAATATCAGGTAATAAGTATATCTTCCTGTTTCTACATCTATCTCATTTTTTAAAAATCTCAGCATGCTTATATTAGAATATCAATATAGTAAGAACTCATGTATTTATTCATTACTTTTATGATTTTGGAGTTCTCCGTCCTTATTTGTGCTCTGTGTCTAAGTTTGGACCTTTATCCCTCAAGCTAATCTGGCATCTAAACAACTGCAAAAGATTGAGGGCATGTGTCCTTTTTTTCCCAATTTAATTAAAAGTCAACAGATAACAAACAAGCAATATGGCATAGTTATAATTTATTAGAAAGTGACAGCTGAGAACAAACTGCCATTTTTTTGTTACTTTTCAAGTGAGGATATCCTTTATTCTGCCTGAAAAGTGATGTTGCCTAAAAGAGAGAAGAAGCATATTCTTAAAATTATTCATTCAATAAGTTTTGATATGATGCTATATAGGTGATAGCAAGTGCTATTAAAACAATATACCGGGGTGCCTGGGTGGCTCAGTCGTTAAGCGTCTGCCTTCGGCTCAGGTCATGATTCCAGGTCCTGGGATCGAGTCCTGCATTGGGCTCCCTGCTAGGCGGGGAGCCTGCTTCTCCCTCTCCCACTCCCACTGCTTGTATTCCCTCTCTTGCTGTGTCTCTCTCTGTCAAATAAATAAATAAAATCTTAAAAAAAAAAAAACAAAAAAACCCCCAATATACCAAGAACTGTTTGTGAATATATTAACCATGGTCTATGCTCAGACGGGAAAAATTTAACATGACATATGTGTCTGTGCACAGATCAATACTGTTTGTTGGGATGTTTTCAGTTATAAATGTAATCTGTATATAATAGGGCATAACACTTTTTTTGCTTATTCATCAAAAATGAATATAAAAATCTGAAAATTCCTACTAATATATAATAAAAATATACTTCATTTTTTTACATTGAAGTATACACAATGCTAATTAGTTTCAGCTATACAACATAGTGATTCCACAAGTTTATTTGTTATGCTATGCTCACCACAAGTGTAACTACCATCTGTTACCGTACCATTGCCTGTATTCCTTATGTTGTACATTTTATTCATTTTGTAACTGGAATTCTGTATCTTCCTCTCCCTTTCATCTCTGGCGACTGTCAGTTCTGTACGTGTGTATGTTTCTGCTTTCTGTTTCTTTGTTTTGTTTTTTTGCATACCACATGTAAGTGAAATCATATGATATTTGTCTTTCTCTTTCTGATTTATTTAACTTAGCATAATATTCTCTAGATCCGTCCATGTTGTTGCAGATGGCAAGATTTCATCCTTTTTTATGACTGAGTAATATTCCATCATATATACCACATCTTTATCCATCTATCTGTTGATTGGCACTGGGTGGCTTCCATATCTCAGCTCTTGTAAATAGTGCTGCAGTAAACATAAGAGTGCAGATATCTTTTCAAATTAGTGTTTTCATTTTCTTTGGGTAAATACCCAGTAGTGGATTTACTGGACCATATGGTATTTCTATTTTTAATTTTTTGAGGAACCTCCATAATGTTTTCTACAGTGGCCACACCAATTTACATTCCCACCAATAGTGTAAGAGGGTTCCAGTAAAAATATACTTTGATGATACTAGGTATTCAGCCTAGGATTATGTGACTTAAACAAATACATGAAATACATTAAATATACCAGTAACTGGTCCTATGTATCCCCATAACTAAAATCACAGTCAGGGGTGTCAATGACAACACTTCACCTAACACTGAATGTAGCCACCATAATGGGCATGGGCACTTCTAAAGAACTGCTCATCTTTTGGAAAGCTATGCAGGCAGAATATGCATATGTATGTCATAGTTAGAGGAAAAATTGGTGGTGTGCTAAATCAAGTACGTGTGTCATTTAGGAAAATTACTTTTATTGGGGAGGTGCAATTACATGAGTCCACAGAACAAATCTACTTAAATGTACTAGGAATTATAATGTATGTCATGACAAAGAAATAAACAATTGCTGAAAATTAGCTAAAGAACACTATTTCAATTATTTCAGTTTATTTTAGAGACTTCTGTAGTGAAGTCACAGGATAAGGATTTTATTTTGCTCCTTTCTATACATTTATTCCTTTGAGTATATGTTAACTGAGAGCTATAAATATCTTGCTTTTGCAGATAGCTTTTGTAACTCTAAGGATGAAAAGCTAAGTCAGCACTATGGCCTTTGTTTTTGTTTTTTGTTTTTAAGGAATGATTTCTTTTTCCAGACTATTCTTATTACACATGTATTTTAATGTGCTTGTTTACCTTATTAAGGATTCATATACTCACGATAGTGTGTTGAAACATGATTTCACTAATTCACTAATACTATCCACTTTGGTAACATTGCTGTTCTATAGTTCCTGCAATATGTATCATTTTCATCAGAGCCCTTCTTCCTGTTTCCTATAGGCATGTCTATTTATTGAAGAGAAAATAGAAAAATAAAGAAGAGGAGAGAAAAATGGGCTTATGTTGACATAGAACAGTAGGATTCATGAATTCAAAATCATAATCCCTACTCTCCCTGACAACCTTTGCTAAACTCAAGTATATTTTCCTGTGTTGCACATTGGATCCAATAAAATTGGACTAGAATATTTTTCTAAAGGTTTTGATTGTACATGGCACAGTTACCTTGAAGCTAAATGGGCACTATACTATATTATTTAGAAGTATTAACAGAGATATAGCAGTCTTTGGACATATAGATAATATTTGGAAAACAATTTGATTTAAAAATTAAAAAAAAATTTAACAGGATCTTTTTCAAGCAAGTGCTTAATATTTGCTGCAGTGTCCCCTTTCAGACTGCATTTGATGTATACATGTTGAAAATGTAACTTATTAGAATATATGGGAAATGTAGCCTCAGTAGCCAAGGATTAAGATCTTGCCAAGAATTAAAGGTTCTTAAACTAGAGCATAATCTACCAATTACCCAAAAGATACATGGAGAGACTATCTGCAGATAGGTTTTCTTCTGAAAGGATTCCATTTGCCTTTGTAGCTTTTCCATTGTGGGTCTTGAGTATGTATTTCCAGAAATGTAATAACTGTACCTAATCTTTACCTAACCACAAAGCTGCTCTCTACAACCCTTGACAGTCATATATCTGAACCTACTATCCACTAAGAAATAAGCCCCAGACCTGGTGTTTCTGGCATGAGTTAGAATAATACAACCAGGTAAATGGAAGGAGACCCCAAATTCAGTGATTTTGGATAAAGTAACATTTGAGAAATGGAAGTATTTTGCTGAGCTCCATTAAGAGAAAAGAATTATTTTGAACCTAGAATATTTGGACCAATTTAGGGTTCTTAGATAGAGAAATTTGATCTGAGCTCCAAGGCAATAATAAACTATATTCATAATGAGTTTTACCTACTTTATTTCTGTACTTTGCTATAGATCAATTCTGTTTTTACTTGTAATTTCCTTGATAATACCCTTTGACTCAGAAACATTAGTTCAGGAAAAAAAGTTGGATAGCTTCAGTCCTTTAGATTAACAGCTTAAATGAGTTAATAGAAACCCTGTGTTTAAATTGCACAATCAGGGGCGCCTGGGTGGCTCAGTCGTTAAGCGTCTGCCTTCGGCTCAGGTCATGATCCCAGGGTCCTGGGATCGAGCCCCGCATCGGGCTCCCTGCTCAGCGGGAAGCCTGCTTCTCCCTCCTCCACTCCCCCTGCTTGTGTTCCCTCTCTTGCTGTGTCTCTCTCTGTCAAATAAATAAATAAAATCTTTAAAAAAAATAAAAATAAAAAATAAATTGCACAATCATTTGAAAGAAGAAAATACACTTGAAGTTTTCATGGATGAGGAGATTTCACTGGTGCTAGAAAGCATTTTACTGGTATGGAAGTAATTGGTTTAGGTTTAAGGACACAACTTCCTGTCCAGATAAATTAATCACTGATGAAAACCAGTTCTACAGGATACTCATCCAAAGCTTACATTGTTCAATTATACTTGACTGCTTTTTATCAGGGAAATTAAAGGCTATAGTGACACTGACAGATTTGGGGATTTGTCTCAAGACATGCCTCTCATAAACGTCAGGAGCCCACTGAATACTACAAGATTACAGACTTCCTTTCAGCCAGTAAAATGCAAGAGGAAAATTTGGGCCTTAAGACAGAAGATGAAGGGACAAACAAGGAGTGAGACACAGACCAAATATGCACTGCATAATGCTCTGTACTAAGCTTCTAAAAAAGAAGAACTTGGTGTAAACATTAAACTCTCACCATGTAGTCTGCTTGAAATAATTTTTATAATAATAGATAATAACAGAATAGTACATTGAAATTTATAGGTCTATTTCCAGTGATAAATTGTTTTTAAATTAAACTTGTTTTTTGAAAGTTCCAAAGTCAGAATTCTAATTAGATATTTTTTGAAGGAAAATATTTGAATTTAGATAGACCCTGTTGATCTTATTTCACTGCTATGTTTGATTAGTTGTGCTGGTCACCATGTCACTATCAGAAAGCAGATATGTTTGGAAAATGCATGTGACTAGAGTCTTGCATAGAGTAGTGACCGTAAGTAACCATTTATTACACCAAGATACATGAATTAAAGAAGTAAGAAGAAAGTGAACAAAGGTAAAAATCACATGGATAATTGTGTAATGTATGACATTCTAAGCATAAAAATAAAAGAAGATATAAGGGGGAAAGTTCAAATAAATTTGATTATCTACAAATTTTAAACTGCTTTGTATGATAAAATACTATAAATAACATCCTGAAATGAGATATTTGCAATATATATGATAGCTGGGAGTCCAATAAACTTAATATGTAATGCATACTTTTAAATCACAAAAAGGCATATATCCCAGAAGGGTGGGCAGGGGAAGGATGAGCAAAAGGCATGAAGAAACAACTCCTAAAAATAGAAATAAAAATATGTTTTTCAAATTATTAAACAAAGAATTGCTAATAAAAAACAAGTGTGTGAGATCATTGTTATCTATCAGATTAATGAAGATCAAGATATTATTTCTAACTGCTGGTTAGAGTGTGGTGAGACCAATGCGCATATGCACCAATTTGAGGAAATTTGTGAAAACCAGTTTAGAGGTATTCACATTTATAAATATTGATACAAAAGCATGTGGTTAAAAAAACAATATCAATATAAATTTCAAGAGTAGGGAAGGAGTTAAATAGTGGTGCATTCAAACAGGAAATTTTAAGCAACGATTAAAAATTGTAATTTTAAAGAAAATTTAGTGATATGAAAAATGTTCCTATTGCAATTAAATATGAAAACAATAAAATCTATGTTATGTGAAGCTATTTTATTTTTAACATATGCAAATACATGTACATATAATCTATGCAATTACATACAGATAGATACTAAAATAAAATATGCAGGAAATATAAATAATGGGTAAATCCAAAAAAGTGAATCTTATGGATCAATTTTCTCTTTAATTTTCAAATTTAATAAAACACACATATTACTATTGTAATCAAAAAGGTAAAGAAAAATATTACTAGAAAAATAAGAAACAGAATTTTATGTACATTGTTATTAAGGTTAAGGTTATAATATGCATATGTATGTCATAGTTAGAGGAAAAATTGGTGGTGTGCTTCCTCTCTCGCTGTCTCTCTCTCTGTCAAATAAATAAATAAAATCTTAAAAAAAAAACAAAAAACAACAAAAAAACCACCAACCTTCAAGCTGTTGCATTTAGTGTATGTGGAATGTGATGTATCTCCAGGGCCGTGCTGTCAATTTTAAGAAGAATAATGTATATGAATAATGTGAATATTTTCATTGAATATAAGCCTTTTAAAAGTAATTTCCTTTAGGACCTAAAGTAACTACTTCTTTTATTCCATAGCTTGCTCACTAATGTAGAATTCTGTATGTTAGAGAGTTTAGTTTTCTTCCTATGCACAGGTAATTAGGGTAGTACATGCTCTCCAAACCCACAAGATATTAATTGGCATAATTAAAATTAACTTCCAATTTCAAATTGGAGCTGTGTATGACCATTGGTAGTGTCTCTTGTTCCTCAGCAGGAAACTTTTTCAATGACTGAATTATATTAAGAATGTCGTCTAAAGAATGAACTCAAGGACATGAGAGCAAGCGCCTCCTTAAATTTGTTATCCTAAGCACACTCCTTGCCTCTCCCTAACCAGGCAGATTTTCTTGGTCAATAGGCAGTTCTCCTCCAGATGATTCAGGAAATGATCTTCTGTTCTATGGCTCTGCCACCATCAGGTCCTTGTTGTCCTCTGTATCCATCAGGTAGAAGGAAAAGGAGAGCAGGGAATGGGCAGACACTTCCTAAGAGCTTAGCCTATTTAAGTGACAACATTTTATTACCGAGGAGGAGTCATATGGCTGGACCTAACTATAAGGGATGCTGGCAAAATGTAATCTAGTCATGCTCCCAGGAAGGAAGGGAGATGGATTTTTGGTGAAAGTTAACAGTGTGTTATTGTATCAGTTGCTCTGCTAAGTGATAGGATAACACTGATAGGTGATTCAAGTCTCTCTAGACTCTAGAAAACCCCTAGTCTCACAGGACAGAGACAACTACATACATATAATTCTAATGGAAAATATCCATAGGTGTGTCTTTATACAGGCTCTTCTTTAGAGCATTATCTAGAGAGTCATGCTTTAGTCTATATTTAGATGATCTCCTTTGTTCATTCATTTATTAATTTATTCAGCATTCTCTTCATGATGAGTGGTCTGCATAGCTGCTCTAGAGCATTTGAGGAAAGGAGAGAGAAAAACGAACTCACATGCCTGAAGGAGGGTTTAACAGCCAGTGATACAGAATCACACACCTGATTTTATATTGAGGTTTGTATCCGTATGTTCTGCAGAAGTTGGAAATAATGGAATATTTACAACATATCAGAATGATCTTAATGAAAGTAGTTAAATATAAATAGAACCTTGATGGAATTGCAGAACTTCAATTTTTAGAGATGAGAATAGGAAATGACACCCCAAACACGAGGAGCAACGTGAGTCCTTTTACATTGTAGAGTCCCAGTGCGAAACTCTCTGGGGAAAGAAGTCAAATTACAGGACACAGTCCTCAGAACTTGATCGCATCCTTCTGTGTCACATTGTGGGGTGATGACACTTTCCTGTTTTATTACTGCCTTTTGTCAGATACCAATCATATGCCTTCTGAAAGCCATCATAATCATTATCAAATTTTGTCATAATTTTATAGTTTCCTTTGATTATATTATTTCACACAATTACTATTTTATGTTCATTGTATAATTACATGGTTTCTGTTTAACAGCAATTTTCTTTTACTTTTATCCAAGATAATAAGAGCTTTAAATATTGCACTTTTACATTTATTTCTGAGAAAAGGTGGCCTTCTGTAATTGGCCTTAACTCTTTTTTTTTTTTAAATTTTAGGCTAATTTTTATCATCTACTCAGAGAACCTGGACCAATTTATTGCAAAGGCCTTTTTTCAACTAAATATTATCAAACCTAAGAAGCACATAATACCTATGCCCCTGACAGTACTATAGCTATGACTGATTTTTTTTCTTAGTATTTCACATTACTGTCTCTTTTTTTTATTATTTTTTTTTAAGATTTTATTTATTTGAGAGAGAGAGAGAGAGTGCACATGAGAGGGGGGAGGGTCAGAGGGAGAAGCAGACTCCCTGCCGAGCAGGGAACCTGATGCGGGACTCGATCCAGGGACTCCAGGATCATGACCTGAGCCGAAGGCAGTCGCTTAACCAACTGAGCCACCCAGGCGCCCCTCACATTACTGTCTATTCAGAAAACTGAAGTGCTAAAGACTAAAGGCATAAATTGTTCAGAACACATTTTTGATTTTAATACTATATGTTCCTCAAAGGGCTTATAGTCTGAAAGAAGCTTAATTTTTTAACTTTTATTTGGGGCCTTAGAAATTTAGTTTGCCTCCATTCTAGAGTAATGAAACCAATTGGAACTGAGAAAAGTCTATAAGGAACCAAATGAGAAGCCTTGCTACCTCCCACCCACTTTATTCTAGGCTGGGGGACATGCATGTAGCTCTCACCCTTAGTAAAGAATTCTGTTATACCAATGACCTTGGCAGCATTTCCAGCATGCAGGCTCGAAGAAACAGCAGAGATAGTAAGTAGGAAGTCTCCAACTTGATGATCATTAGCTTTTCCAGCTGGACACATAAAAGTCCATAATAGCTCTATAGATGACCTGGCCTGGCTCTGTTTTTCTTAGGCTTCAAGAGAAGCAGAGCCTAAAAGTTATCTCTGACAACTGCAGTGTCTTGTGAAAGCAGGATCTGACTATATTTTGTCACCAAACAGTAAAATATGGTCATGTAAAATACTTCAGACATTCAACTTATTAAGGGAGGAGAGTTGGGATGCTCAAACAACAAGGCACCATTAAATTTTTCTTAGATGGTAAATTAATGAGAAACAAACAATACCTGTGGGTTTTCCAATAAAAGGAAGCAAAATTTCACATGTTGCAAGAAATTCACTTACAAATGTTAATATACTGAAGTCAGTATAATTATGATGACTATAGGTACCTAAGAATGAGAATTCTTTCCTGGCTTTTTTCCAGCTATATTTTAATTTCTTATAAAAATAATTTTTAGGATTGATTTACTATCTCAGTATAGCCATATCAAAGGATAATTAAAACATTATAGAATTCTAATTTTTCTGAAAATTAGGAATTGATTTTGTTATACCCAGATGAATCACTGTGTGAAAAGGGGAAAAATAGGAAGCTAATTAAAAAAATCTTTACAAGAATCTTATTTTTTCCTTAAGCATTTGGTGCTATATTTGGTAATTACCATTTTAGTTATAGAACCTGTCTGATGCAAAGTTCTTAGATGTTACTAAAGCCTATTATTACTGGATTTTACCATTTAATTCTTTATAATAGATCGGCAAAATGGAAAAATACACCTTTGCTATTTAATGAAACAGGTTTCAACCTCCAACACACTGTAGTAATTTAAAGATTATGATCAAGTTTTCCAGCCAAGCAGATGGTGCAAATAGATAATAGTGGAGGAAAAAAAAAGCTAGAGTATTGGTTTTTGATGAATGCAAATCTCTACCCTGCCTCAGTTTATATTATGTCTCTGTGTTGTGATTTGTGAGACTGGAGGGAAGACAATGATCATCAAATCCTAGTAAAATATTGTAGTAAAATATGTGTGTGTTAAATTCATTTTTTTTCTCTATCACCCATGGTTTTTATTGATGTTGGTCTCTCAACTCGTCTTGGGAGAACTACTCAGCATAACCTCATTTCTATACTTCTTATGGGTGAAAGTGTTTATTATGGGTGAAAAAAGGATACTTCCTGAATTTAGAAATTTGGAATCAGACTTTGGTAAAAGTTGTTAAAAAATAGAACTTAATGAGAATTGAGTAAATATAATTGTTTTTGGAGTGGTATTTTTCCTAATTTATTTAAACTGTTTCTTTTTCAAAAATCTTATAGCAGGGGCGCCTGGTGGCTCAGTTGGTTAAGCGGCTGCCTTTGGCCCAGGTCATGATTCCAGGGTCTTGGGATCGAGCCTCATGTTAGGCTACCTGCTCAGTGGGGAGCCTGCTTCTCCCTCTCCCTCTACCTGCCGCTCCCCCTGCTTGTACTCTCCCTCTCTCTCTAATAATGAAATTAAAAAATCTTTAAAAAAATTTTATAACAAACCTAAGTTGCCCATAGTAATGATGTCTAAAACCAAAATACATTTTCTGCATGTCTTTTTTTAATTTTTAGTTTATTTTTATTTTTATTTTTATTTTTTTAAAGATTTTATTTATTTATTTGACAGAGAGAGACACAGCAAGAGAGGGAACACAAGCAGGGGGAGTGAGAGAGGGAGAAGCAGGCTTCCCGCGGAGCAGGGAGCCCGATGCGGGGCTCGATCCCAGGACCCTGAGATCATGACCTGAGCCGAAGGCAGACGCTTAACGACTGAGCCACCCAGGCGCCCCATAATTTTTAGTTTATTTTGAATCTTTGTATAATTCTCTGTAAGTCATGATGACTGCATTTTGTTATAATTACTTAACCTATATTTGCAAAATTTATGAATTATTTCTTTAAGCCAGCTCTCCCTGTTTCATATAAATGTAGAAAATAGCCTTATTTTTATTCATTTCCCTTCCTTATCTAGGTATTTATGCCTTATTTTGATATCTTCATTCACGCATTCATTCAGAAAGTCAATTGTGACATCTGAACTCCGTGCTGTTCTGTGGTTTCCCAAATTCTGGGTGGGACAAAAACTGATGGCATAAACAGGAGACTTGCAAAAATTGCTCAGCGTATTAATATATCATAAATTCTGCAGCTACATTTCCTATGTTGAATTTCTTTCTTACCTCTCAGTAGGAGGTTTGATAGATTTAGGATACTGTGAATTGGGCTGTTCATCCTGGGCCAGGAGTCCCTGCACATCTAAGAGCTGGAGCCTAAGAAGAGAAAGTGGTCCTCACACACAGTATAGTGTAGTTCTTTCTATCAAGGCAGAGAGGCTGGAAGCACTCATTCTCCCAGAAACATATCTCTTAGATTAAATGTTGCTCTTTCCAGGATTCTACTCCCCTTCACCAAGACTTCCTTGACATGAATTGTGACTTGAGTTCATGAAACCCACACTTTGAGGGATGGCGGGGGTGGGGTTATACTGAACTCTGACCTGAGACTAGACTCTTTGTAGATGGTGCTATGACTTGGCTATTGCTACCTACCTTAGTTACAGAAAGACCATTTCTCCACTTCCTTTCCAAATTCCTCACTCTGCCTTTGCTTGACAAACTTTTCTATATCCACCCCTTCATCATCTCATATAGAAAACAAAACTTCCTTGATATAATTTGTGACTACGATTCATAACTCACTTCTGAATAAAATAGGATTGCTGGTATGTCTCCCAGGCTATTTAATTTGCTTTACTATTTCACTCAACCAAGACATACATTTTTTCATTGAATGGCTTATGCCACTTTATTTACAAAATTCTATAACTGGCCAAGTGGAGAACACCATACTTGAAATGAGTCAAGCAGAGTTGTCCTATCTCTGAAGAAAAGAACATTGTACCTGAAAATTTTGTTCTGCGCAGCACCTTCCATTGATATAAGAATTATGCCTTGAGTTTCTGATTCTTCTGGTCAGTTAGACATACTTAGGAGTAATGTTACCCAATATTTGTAAAAGGGAATTTTGTCAGTCCAAGGTGATTTGTGGCCTTATGGGAATCTCCTCATTTATTTGTACTTATTACCTTCTCTCTACATGTCTGGATTCTAAACTGTGCAGTCTTATTTTCATTGTTGTTTCTGGAACACTGGACATGAATTTATACTTATTACATTAAAATATAAGATCCATAAGAACCTCATGCTGGTTTTGTTTATGACCATATCCTAAATTCCTGGAATAATTGCTGTCACTTAACCAGTGCTAATACGTATTTGTGAAATAAATAAACTCTTTTAAGTACTTGAATCTCAGCTTTCTGTAGGCATCTTCCTGGGATTCCCACTCTATCTTCCAGTGTCTAAGCTACTGGAACCATAGGTATAGCTCCAAAATTATGAAACCCAACCCTATTCCTGCTAACCCTAGACCCATGGAGAGTATAAAGGAATTTAGACAGGAAACAATTTCTCCTCACCATTATATACACTGGGATTATTTTCATTTTCACAGAATCCACTGCAACTTTTAAGCCAAATATAGTGAATTATTTCCAGATTGGCTGAAAATAAATATCTTAAAATCTGGGAGAAATGTATAATTTTTTCTCCAGATGATTAGAAAAGAAAGAATTTCTGATATATGTAATTTTTAAATTTGAAGATTGCTCTCTACATATACATTATTTTAAGTCATCCTTTATGCTGTTGCATTTGCTCCCAAACAGTTAATAGAGACAAGATGGGAAAGGTGAGCACCGAAAAGGCAGTATGATACAAGTTAATAGTGGTACACTGATAAGTTAATGCTTTCTCTCTTTCAGGTAGATTTCATTTTCAGTTATTATCTCAGAAACTTGATTTTATTTACCAGCAAAAGTTGCAATTTAGCTGTTCTACAAGCAGTTGGGGGTATTTATCACCAATTTTTTCTATGGCATGCTGACCAGAGTGTTTGTGAAATAACACAAATTTGAAATTATCCTGTATATCAGTGTTGAAAATAAAAATATGGAATATTTTAATTTATTGATTGATATACATGTGGATCGGAGATATGCATTTCATTTGTTAACACATTAGGTACATAGATTATTCAATATAATTATGCCACAAAATCTCAGGAAATCTTAAAGTTAAGTTTTTTTTTATAAAAAGGCCCATATTAGTTCTTTGATGAAAACTCTTCTAGCGTACACGGCAAAACTCTAAAGTAATGCTTGAATTTCTAATAAGCATTTCAGAATTCAAATATTCAAGAAAATTTTATCTCTCTCACATTACACTAAATTATTAGGAGGTTATATACATATTATAATAATGCTACCATTGCTACAATCCTCTTTTGAAATTATTGTTTTATATCTGTACCTTGCTTTGGGCTAAGGCTATATAAATGATTTTTTTTTAATGACTTGGTGTATGTGGTTCATAAGGTTGAATATTGATTTCAAGACATATACTAGAAATTACTTTTTTGGTTAAGACTCTGAAGTAAGCCTGATTATGATTTTTCTTATTTGCCTTTCTCATAAAAGTGGAATGTAGAATGTGTGCTACATGACCTCCTATTCTATGTAACTGTTTGCCTTTCTGTAAGATTTATTATTAAGTCAAAAGGTGAGGCAGACCTGTCTAAATATTCTTCTTATTATAAAATAAAAATGATCACCTTAATTGCATTTATATATTTTATTTTATCATAATCTTAATATTCTTTTCTATGAAAATGAGTTAACCCTTCAATGCCCAAGTTAGTGTCTCTGTCTCGCTAATGAACTAAGTACAACTTACCTGATTAAAGTCTCATCATTTATAGATTTCATTGCTATATGACAATGAACTCAGTTTGCAGTTTTGTAAGTATTGACAGATGTCAAGCTCTCTTTCCTGTCTTATTAATGGATATAATTCTCAACTGAGGTATTACTCTAGTTTGAGCCAAAAATGAATAAGCTTAATTTATAATATCTTTTACTTGACTCAATAGATAGATTAGGCATTCATCAACAATTAGGGTCAGAGATTTAGGAAGCATGTCAGCATATTCTAGCAAATTGAATGTTGCATTAAGAAAAATGAGTGGTCTTATACCTGAAGCAAAGGAAAAAGTATGATTATGGTCTGAGTCTAGAAAATGAAATTAGGCTGGATTCTAATTTCATAAATTCTAATTTCAAATTGTTTCTTTATACATATATATCATCACCAAGTGAATGGAAGTATTATTATTTGTGTTTGGTGAAATGTTGTTATCATTAGTTATTATCTACAATATGAGTTTTATAACCTTAAGATTAAATGATGTCTTATCATAAGTGATTCATATAAAAAGTTCATTTTTTTTCTATTTAATATTTTAAATTAAATTAGATGGTAAGTATGCTCACACCGTATTCTTCTCAATGACAGTGATTTTTCTGTATTGTTTACTAATGTGTCTTTTTTTTAAATTAACATATAATGTGTTATTTGTTTCAGGGGTATAGGTCTGTGATTCATCAGTCTTACACAATTCACAGTGCTCACCATAGTACTTGCCCTCTCCAATGTCCATCACCCAGCCACCCCATCCCTCCCACCCAAAGTTCAAAATTTATAAATCAAATATTTTAAAACAAAAATATTGGACTAATACGATTATTGGTGTGGGTTGTTTTCTGAAAAAGGTATTAAAATTCCAACACATTTCAGATTTAAAAAGAAAAAGAAGAAACAAATAAGGAATGAAGAAGGATGAAGTTATCTAAATCCATAGAAAAATTAAAGAAAATTAAACTATATTCTTTCATAACCCATGGACAATTGTATGCATGCTTATTGATGGATAATGGATAATGAAGGGAAAAGTCTAAATTTGAAATATAAATTATTTAAAGCCAGTGGTTCAATTTAGCAATAAGATGACTACAATAAAAAGAGAAGAATATAGGAAAAAACACAATTAGAATAATAGCTGGAGTGGTGGGGGGTGGGGGGTTGGAGGGATGGGGTGGCTGGGTGATAGACATTGGGGAGGGTATGTGCTATGGTGAGCACTGTGAATTGTGTAAGACTGTTGAATCACAGACCTGTACCTCTGAAACAAATAATACATTATATGTTAAAAAAAAAAAAAGAAGAAGAAGATAGCAGGAAAGGAAGAATGAAGGGGGGGAAATCAGAGGGGGAGACAAACCATGAGAGACTATGGACTCTGAAAAACAAACTGAGGTTTCTAGAGGGGAGGGGGGTGGGGGGATGGGTTAGCCTGGTGATGGGTATTAAAAAGGGCACGTACTGCATGGAGCACTGGGTGTTATAGGCAAACAATGAATCATGGAAACACTACATCAAAAACTAATGATGTAGTGTATGGTGATTAACATAACATAATAAAAAAATGAAAAAAAAATAGAATAACAGAGACTATGGACCAGAATTCCAAAAGTGGAAAGAGGAGGAATTTTCAAAAAATTTATTTTCTTTGAAAGCAATAGTTTGTTCATGCAAACCTCTGATGGTAAATAATGTTACTTTCAGAGCAGTGTTGATTTTTCAGTTAGATAATAGTATAAATTGTAATGCAGGGATATGCTAGAAGAGGTTGAAAGTTGAACACCAAAGTGGTCATCAAGATCCTTGGAAGGGTCAGTGGTGGCAGAAGTGACAATGTGGCCTACTGGGAAAAGTAAACAATTCCAAGAGCAAGCAAATGTGGACACCTACTGACATAAAGAGAAGAGGTAATTCTTGCCCAGGTCTAAGGCTTGCACCCTATGTAGAGTCTCTGGACAGCTGAGAAGTTGAAATCAGATGTTAGTGTCCTGTGAGTTAATGCTAACACAATAAAAAGCAGGAATAAGAATTTATGGGTGATTTCTGGTGAAGTGAATAAATTTTGAAGAGTGAGGTATCCCAGATTATTATATATTATATATTACACATATATATGCACAAATACATATGTATATACTTGCACAAACACATATATACATATAAATAGTTAAAATATATTAACAATATCATGCAATTAATTTAACTGCTTAATATAAATTTTTAAATAAAAGCACTTATCTCAAATTTCATATACTGTCAAAGTTTCTGGAAAGGGATTTACCTGACAGTGCAGTGGAATTGTCCCCTGGAGTTATACCATAAACCTAATTATGTGAGAAAATTAATGAAAAAGTATCAAGGCTGAATATGTTATTATGACACCTTAGAATAACTATGGCATGGCTGTTCAATCATTTTCATTGATTTAGAGTATCAGCCCCAACTGTTTAAGAAGAGTAACCAAGTAAAAATACTCTTTTATTTATTCTTTTTTTAACTCAGTGTAATGATTCTTATTGTTTTGGCTCTGCTTTCAATCACAGCCAGCCTTTCTTTTTTTTTAATTCTAAAATAGATGCACAATTGGTACTCTGAACTTTTGTGTCAGATTGTTAAAACAGGTATTTCATTTCAAAATTTTGAATCTAGGTGGAATATTTTTTTAACCATTATAATAATTGTGAGTATAAATGCACAGACAAGCATCTCAACGTTAATTTGTTACATGCATCTCTAGATACTCTCTTCTAGATTTCCCTGTTTACTTTGACAGAACCATGTACAGATATTTTACTACCCAGTTTTAGAATTTTGCCTAGGATTTATACCGTTAATATAAGTTATTATTGATGGTGCTGCTATTGTTTTAGGATCCCAGAGTTGGTGAGACAACAAACATAGTAAGGCTATGTATATTTTTTTCTGACTTTCAAAATGCTTTTGTTTACTTCTCCCTCACAGCTTTAAAATACAGTGAAAGTAATTTCATGTAATCATAATCTCCCTGTTTCAGAGAAGGATATAATCTGTTGAGAGATAATAAAGTAGGTTCATAAGGCAAAAAATAGGTAAGGAAAATAGAGACTTCTGATAAGCGTCTGGTAAGAGTAGTTTTTTTTTTTTTTAATTTTTAGGACTATAAGCGATTGTTAAATGAAATAGAGTAGGCTTTCTACCTCCACTAAATCTGCAATAAAAATGTGAAAGAAAAATATTTTTAAATTCAAACATTTGCTGAAATTTAAAGTCATTTTGCCTTAAAGCATTTCTTTTTAAAAGATTTTATTTATTTATTTGACAGAGGGCGAGAGCGCACAAGCAGGGGGAACATTAGAGGGAGAGGGAGAAGCAGCCCGCCCCCGCCCCCGCCCCCGCCAAGCAGGGAGCCCAACGCAGGGCTCGATCCCAGGAAGCTGGGATCGTGACCTGAGCCGAAGGCAGACGCTCAACCATCTGAGCCACCCAGTCGCCCCGCCTTAAAGCATTTTTATGATACTTAAACATTATTCCATTTCTGGTCCTGAGGAGTATAATCCAAATTTACTAATGTTGTTAAATAGTACTCTAGGTTAAGTACCTCCCCCTTATTTTTTTTTTTTATTACAACCTTATATTTTTGCAGCCTTGCGCACTATAGCTTCAATAGAGACGTTACTCTGTTCCAGCCTTCCATTGATTATACTTTGTGTACATGCCTTTTGTCCTACTGCAAAAATTTTAGTGTGCTTAGATTGTTTTAAAGTTCCTTTAAACATGGTCAAGAATACAATGCTATAAAGAAAACTGTAAGTAAATGTGCTGCTAGTTTGTTTGAAACACCCATTTTCCTATAATCTTCCCTGGAAATTTTTTTCATGCTAATTATCAGTTAGTCTACTACAACTATCCTTGCAAGAGTCTAATGGGAAACTGGGAAATAGTATACTGTTTAGATATTTTTGAAAAACCAGATTTCCATCTATATGAAACTGTTTAGTATGTTCCTATAACTTTGAGGTTTCCATAGTCAATACAGATGAAAGTTTTTCCATTCTACGTATTATAAAAGGTAAAGGGCTCTAAAAGTTACATTCATTGTCCATTAAACCTTTGAGACATTTTGGATGCCATTTAATGAGTGTAGTTTAATAGTTATCCAGAAAAAAATAATGTGCTATTTTTTATTAATACCCTGGAAATTTTATGAATTTTTATATTGAAGCTATTTTATAACACATTGCTTGCATTTTTAAAGCAAATTAATGGGGAGAATAAGTTTTGTGGCAGATAACCCAACAGTTATTGTTTGGACATATATATATATTGCTTTGTGTTACTTTTACAAAAGTATATCCCTTAAAAAAAAAAAACAAAAAACTTGGGGAAAAAAAAAAGGTGTACAGACTTGCAGCTAGTGCTTCCAAGAAGCCTTCAACTTTTTCTGTTTTCTGGCCCATTGAGTGACTGACCCTTTTAAACATAAGTGGTCACATTTATCAACATTCTCTAATATGATTGATTTATTTTTTATAGAAGTAATTCTCTCAACAGGAGATTACATAAACATTCACCTGTGGTTTTCTCTCATTGTGAGTTTTGTTGCTATTGTTTTGTTTTGGGCATTTACTTTTTAATATAACTGGTATATATATATATATATATAATGTTAAGAGGATGTATTTTTTTCTCTTGAGTTCATTAATTGTCCCGAAACAATTACATAAATACTCCATTCCTTCACTACTCTTTAGAATGACTTTATTATGACTTATGTACCTAATATGCACTTACTGTTTGCTTTAACATAGTTATAGCTTTTATTTCTTTTTCAAATTTTATTGCACTGTGTAGTGTATCCAAATATTACTCTTGCCTTATTCCTACAATTAACAGGAATCCTTGTAGTATTTCATCATTTAAAATGATGTCAGCTTTGGTGTGTTGTATCATGTTAAGGAAGCATCCTTGTGGTTCTCCTAATCTGTGCTAATCAGATGATTATTTTGGTATCTGTCAAAATAAACATATTTTTTCTATAGATGCATTGGTTTTGAACTTTACTTTTAATAGATTTTCTAATATTAAACTGCCTTTACATTCTTGGCCATGGAATATCATTTCGTATGAACAATATAAATAAGTAAGACTGTAATATGAATAAATACAATTTTTGATTCTTCTGTTTGGGGATTTAAAAATTAAGATGAAATCAGAAAGTGGTTGGGATACTTCACAATTTACTACGTTTTACTTTGCATAGTAGAAATTATGTAAGTTCCAAGCAATATGTACAGTTATTTCCATGATAGATTAATAGTTTATATATTTTTCTTTTTTTTAAAGATTTATTTGTTTATTTTAGGGGAGAGAGAGAGAGAGAGGCAGGAAGGGGCAGAGGGAGAGGGAAAGAGAAACTTCAGCCAACTCCACGCTCAGTGTGGAGCCCAGGGCAGGGCTTGATCTCATGACCCTGACCTGAGCTGAAACCAGGAGTTGGATGTTTAATCGACTGTACCACCCAGGTGCCCCTACTTTATATATTTTTCAAGATGCCTTATTATTCTCAGAGATAACTATGGAAGGATATGATTAAATTACAAAAATTCATTAAAAGAATTTGTGGACCAGGTACCACAGAGGAATGCCTTTGCCTTTAGCCACATGACTGGGTATTTTAAAGTCCAATTTTATACCTGTATTATTTATATTTTGGTATTACTATTGAACCCTTCGTAAATATTTTTGTGAATGTTTTTATCAGCCTTATCTCTATTACTCATGAGAATTCTAGGTCCAAATAAATAGAGATTAGACATTCTATGATTACTTACTATGAAGTGTAGTAAATTCAAAGAGATTTAAGACTAAGCATCATGAACATTCCCTGTTAGGAAACAATAGGTCAAACACCCTCACAGGCCCTTCACAGATCAAAATGGAAACAACTGGATTTATGGAGCATTTTCATGAGCCAGACAGGAATGCCTACCAATCCTGGCCTCACCAAGTTGTGTCTTTACTTCTGCTTTTAAGTAGCTGCTTTAGAATATAAGTATAGAAAAACAAATATTTTCAGTTTCTCATTTCAATCTTCTTGTCTTTTAAAATTTTTTAATCTTTATTCAGATCTTTTAAAAACGATTTAGAAATAATTTTATATCACTGTTGTTGATAAAGAGGGATAGCAAATTAGAATTTTTTTCAGGCCTCTTGAAGTGTATGACATCTATTTAAATTTATTTTTAACAAATGGAGATATATCCCTCAAAGATTTATAATTGTGAAGAGCTAGGGATCAAGGGTTAATGTTTAACCCTTACACAAACCCATAAGTATCATAGGTACCATAAGCAGATAGGAAACTGAGGCACAAGTATGTTACATAAGTTTTTCTAGTTGTTAAGAGATATAGCTGTGTTTCTGGTTTCAGGCAATCTGGCTCCAGATTATGTATGAATAACCCTGTGTTGGTACTCTGTGTCTGACAACATGTTCCCACAATGTTACGGTACAATGAGATTTATATCGTGAGATTTTAGTAATGTGAATTAAATTAGGAAAGTTCATGATAAACATTTCCTGGGGAGAATAAGGAGAAAAATATTCTTCTGTTAGTAAACTGGCTTTGATCCATTCTTCTCTATAGTGAACTTGAGCTGTAATGGAATTCCCAGTAGATTATGATTCAAAGGAACATCTGCCTTTTTTAAAAGTAAAACATTCATCATAAAATGAATGTGAAAGACAGATCTCTGTCTAGATAAATAATTTATGGTTGAGTGTAAAAAGGTAAGATTTAGATTCAAGACAGAAGGACAAATCGGGAATTATTTCTTCCTCAGCTTGCCAAAAACTGTTAGATTGTCACAGAGGTAAGACTGAAAGAAATACTGCTTCTCCCTATTCCCCAGCAATATCAGGGCTAGCATCAGTACTCTCATGATGGAACATTCGAACTGTGCATTTAGAGTAGAATAGATATGAGGGAGGAGACCAGACAAGGAATATGAAAATTTTTATTTCTATTTTATTTATTTTTTTAAATTTCTATTTTAGTAGTACTTTTTTTTTTAAAAAAAGGTACTTCCTTGCTGGTTTATTATAATGAAAATTATTAATAACACATTTACAATATAATAACATTTTACAAGGGAACTACTGGAAACTAAAGAAGAAGGCTGTGTCTATGCAGTTATATTAACAAGTTACACTGAACACTTGGTACTTTGTCAAAATCTTCCCACTGATTATCCGATTTAATCTTCACCACTATCCTCATTTCACAAAGGAGAAAAGGAAAGCCAAAAAAGTTTATAGAACTTTAATAAGAAGATCTAACTCAAACCCAGTTCTACCTAATCTCAAATCTGATTGATTACAGGTATTGCCACCAACGTCATTGATCATTTGCTAATCTCTACGGGTCATTATATAGCTTTCATTAATAAACTCTGCATAGCATCTGCACCATTTTGCATTCTTACCAACAGTGTACAGTGGGTCCAATTTCTTCACATCCTTGCCAACACTTGTTATCTCATATTGGCTTTTTGATGATAGCCATTCTAGCAGGTGTGAGGTGATATCTCATTGTGGTTCTGATTTTTATTTCCCTGATGATTAGTGATATTGAGCACTCTTTTCTGTAACTGCTGGCCATTTGTATGTCTTCTTCAGAAAAAAATGTTTAGTCAGTTCCTCTGCCCACTTTTTAATCAGATTGTTTTTTGGTATTGAGTTGTATGAGTTTTATATATATTTTGGATATTAACCTCTTATCAGATATATGGTTTACAAATATTTTCTCCCATTCTGTATGTTACCTTTTCATTTTGTTAATGGTTTCCTTTGCAGTGAGAAAGGTTTTTTTTCAGTTTTATATAGTCCCATTTGTTTATTTTTGCTTTTGTTGCCTTTGTTTTTGTTGTCAAATTCAAAAAACCATTGCCAAGACCAATGTCAAGGAGCTTTCCCTCTTTATTTTCTTCTAGGAGTTGTATAGCTTCGGGTTTTAACTTTAAGTCCTCAATCTATTTTGAGGTGCCTTTTTTTTTTTTTTTTGGTATGGATACAGGTCCAGTTTCATTCTTTTGCATGAATCTGTTTAATTTTTCTAACACTGTTTATTGAATAGACTTTCTTTTTTCATTGTATATTCTTGACTTCTTTGTCACAGAGCAATTGACTATATATGCATGTTTTTATTTCTGAGCTCTCTATTTTGTTGCATCAATTTATGTATCTGTTTTTATGTCAATACCATACTGTTTTGATTACTATAGCCTTGTAATATAGTTTGAAATCAGGAAGTGTGATTTTGTTCTTCTCTCTCAAGATTGCTTTGGCTGTCCAAAGTCTTTTGTGGTTCCAAGCAAATATTAGGCTGCTTTTTTTTTTTCTATTTCTGTGAAAAATGCCATTGGAATTTGATAAGGATTGCATTGAATCTATAGATTGCTTTGGATAATATGGACATTTTAACAATATTAATTCTTCTAATCCATGCGCATGGGATATCTTTCCATTTATTTGTGACCTCTTCAATTGTCTTCATCAGTATGTTATTGTTTTCAGTGTACAGATCTTTCACCTTCTTAAATTTATTCCTAATTATTTCATGATTTTGATGCAAATGCAAATGGGATTATTTTCTTAATTTTTTTCTGATAGTTTGTTGTTAGTGTATAGAAACACATTTTTGTATATTGATTTTTGTATCCTGAAACTTTACTGAATTTGTTTTTTTTAATTCTAACAGTTTTTTGGTAGGAGTGAAGGATTTTAATAACCAAGTGGACAAGATGAACTGGTCTTTGGACACCAGTAAGCTTCTTTTCCCAATAACTCCTGTGATTTCTGAATGGACTTATGAACAAAATGGCTTTGTTGACAGGGATAGAGGTTATCCAAGAATGAGGTAGCATGAATTTCTACTTACAAAGACTGAGACCTGGCTACAGCCACTAGTGAGTGCCTAATATGTCATCATCAGAGACCAACACTGTACACTTAAAATTTTGTTCAGGATGGCTCTCATGTTAAGTATTCTAACCACAATAAAATAACATTTAAAAAAGAAAACAGTGCATAGAGGTAAATCAAAGTTCTATTATGTCTTCCTGAAGATTGTATTTTAGTTCTTACAGGACCATTTTTAAGAATGAAAGAATAGGAAATGTCTGTAAATATCAAGTAAAGAGTGAGATAGTCTAAACACAAGCAAGCCTTTTGTTATATACCAAAGTCTATAGCATATGAACTGGGTTCTCAAGAAAGTGGTAAGTAGGATGTGGAGTTTGTTGTAAAATTAGAGTATTATAAATTTTCCTTTAGAAAATTAGGAGAAAAGATGTTGAAATAGAGTAGAATGATTATAAAGGAGAAAGATCTGTCGTCTATCCAGGTGGCAAACCAAAAACAAGGGGGTGGATGGGGAGTAAGACATTCACTTTAGCAGCAGGAATGTTACATTTTAACATCAGTTTAGATGAGCAGCATTGATTTTGGGTCTTATGTGCAGCCTTGAGTCCTCAGACTTGAGACACTGGACCAAACTAGTAATTTAAAATTCGTGGACAGAACTTTGTGAACAGTTTTACCCATAAGACATCACTAATTCATATTTGAATTATGAACTTTTATAAAAAAGAGAATAGCCCATTATTGTTAAAAATATGCTATACTAATTATTAATTACTTAAAACTTATAATAATGTTTACCAACATCATTTGAAATAAGTACTCTGTTAATAGTATAAAAATAGTTACTTAAAAAGACATACTTCAAAACAGTGTATTTTAAGTAAACTAAAAAGTAGCCTCCTCTCTTGAATTGGGTTTCTGGACCCTGCTTTCCTTTTATCCCTTTATGGAGGCAACTTTTTATTTAGAGATAAATAAGACAATTTTAATTAATGGTAATGATTTGAAAAAGCCTAAATAAGGGAAAATTTCAAGTTAATGTTAAGTGGAAATCTAAAAGAGTGATAATGAAAAATCAGAACTAGGCTTCAAATTCAGCTGTTATTTCAAATCACTGGAGTGAAAGCAGCAACACTTTCCTATCCTCAACTGTCCAGTAGGGTGACAAACGTGGAGGTGATACAGGTTATTTCAATCAAGAGCCAGTGGACAAGAAAAGGTGTAGCCCTTCTGTAATATGGTCCATCTTTTTGCTGACCAGAAACATTGTTTCAGCTAACAATGGCTATAAAAAGAAAAAGGCTTAGCACCATTATTAGAGAGCAGAAAGGAAGCAGAAGAGAACATGAAAGAAGGGGAAAAGGTGTCCCAAGAAGGGAAAATTGTGAAGGACTTAAGTGATAAAGGGGTAGGAAGAAATTCTTTGAGAAAGAGACCAGAAGAGAGAAAGAATGAAAACTCACTGGAATCATGCAGCAATGTGGAGGTGTTGAGTACAAGATGGACAGCAGTACCTGAGACCTCACTGTGCTGCCCTGAGGGACCAGCTGGAACAGCCACAGCATCAGAGGTTTTGGAGCATGGCCGCACTGCAGGGGCTGTTTAAAGCTGTCGAGTCAGGACACATTTCACAGTGGTTTCATCATGCCTAACTCATGTTCAGAACACTTGGTTTTATAAAATATAAAAATGTCCAGCGTGACATACAAGCATTATTCCCATAGATGGAGGCATAAATGTTTGGACACTGAAGGAGTTAATGTCCAGTCTCGTTAGCGCTTGTCAAATTTTATTTTTTTATTTTTATTTATTTATTTTTTTAAAGATCTTATTTATTTATTTGAGAGAGAGAATGAGATAGAGAGAGAGAGAGCATGAGACGGGGGAGGGTCAGAGGGAGAAGCAGACTCCCCGCCGAGCAGGGAGCCCGATGCGGGACTCGATCCCGGGACTCCAGGATCATGACCTGAGCCGAAGGCAGTCGCTTAACCAACTGAGCCACCCAGGCACCCTCTTGTCAAATTTTAAAGCACATTAGAGAGTATGTTTTTCTCTAGAGAATATGTTTTTCCAAGTGTTCATATTTTGCAGATAGTAAAGTCACTTAGTGAATATTTATTGAAATAATTTGCTAACTGCATGAATAATATACATTGTGATAAAACACAAAAAGACCTTGTTCTTCCAGTTTGAAGGAAATATTAATTTGATGGTTAGAGAATATGTAGAAAAATTAATGTCAATATGTTACTTTCTTGACAGTATTTCCTGTGTAGCCTTATGGATGTAAGTGAAATTATCCTTCCATTTTAATGGGGTCCTTGCCAGACAATGAAATAGGATAGCTCTTAAATTTCCTCCTGTGTCGAAAATGAGCTCGCAGTACTCTAAAATATAGCCACTTATTAACTGTATGACTTTGGAAAATCACTTCCCCCCCCCCCCAGGATCTCAATATTCTGATCTGAAAAATGGCTCAATTCTACCTCATAGAAGTTTTATAAGGATCGGAGGAGTTAATATTGGGAAACACATAAACAAGTGACCACTACATAGTCAGGGTTGTATACGTCTTTGCTATTATTAAAATTTGGGTTAATTTCTAAATGACCTTTTCGTGTTGATGTTGTCTCCTGTCTCCAGATAATTATAATCAAAGTTTAGTTACTCCACTTAGCTTTTATAATAGCCCGAGCAGCATCCAATAAATCAAAACCCTTTTCCATATTTACAACACATCTGGCTAAGACAGAAATCATGGTATGGCTTGACCCCCAAAATTTGAGAATTGAGAAAGAGCAGCATCTGTCTTCTCCATCTGTTTAACCAAGATTTCTTAATTATCTGTAAAAACATCTCTAGTCTAAATCACTCACTGTTCAGTTTAATGAACTGTATTTTGTGACATACATCCGAAGCTCGTGCATTCACTAAGATTATCGACTGACGATGTTTTCCATGAGGATAAGGAAGGCTAAAAATGAGCTATATCTAACCCACGTGCACTGTTATTTTGATGAGAATGATTAAAGCTGTTACTCCTGGAGCTTTTTGTTGTATCTGTTACCTCCTATTTTTGTCGTAGACTCTTATTTTTCCAAAATCAAGTCACTGTCACTAATTATTCCCTCCAGTGATGCTTGTCTGCTGCTGATGTTCTGAGGCAATTGATGTTGATGTTACATTGGTTCAAATTATACTTTCGCTTGCCCTTGAAGCTTTTTGGCTGTCCATCTTGTGCTTGATTGCATTCCTCACCCCATTATGTAGCAGCTGTTTTAACATTTTTTTTTTCATTTGCTTCACTTGCTGAAATGTTAGAACTTGGCTTCATTGCCAGTATTTTAATAGTGTTCAGAAGTCTCATTATTGATTTTGATATTGATGCTGTTTGATAATGGATGGCAATGAATCTTGTCCCCAAGCTGAAAATGCTTTTAAAAATGAGTCTAAATCTCTTGCCATTAGAGCTCCTTGGGAGACCATCACTTCACAAGCTGGCTGGGTACTGTGAAGCTGGAGGCTTGTTGTGCTATAATTTTTCACATTTCCTATTGTGGAGCTGAATCATATACATTTTTCTTCTGTTTGGTAGCGTGACATGTCTGTGATAATTTAATAGTTGAAAGACTTCATTTATAATTTTGTTTGGGAGGATCAGAGTAATTCCCATTTCACAGACCAAACCTAATATATCTGACTTTTAAAATATGTAGTTGTTAGTTATTAAAAAGCATATTTTTATGAGGATGAAACATAAAACATAAAACTTAGAAAAAGATTTTTTTTATATTTGAAAAAGGGTTCTTTCCCTAAACCCCTGTAGTACTTTATTTTACTTCTCATAATCTTTCTCTCATGTGTGACTCTTCCCTTCTAGTAGACTCTGTGAAACAGAGGACTAGGTTCTCAGTAATCTTGACATTTCCCAAAGCACATACCCAGTAAGAAATGGTGAATAACTATTTAGTGGGGTTTTTTGTTGATTATATGTATTATATAATATATAATGTACATATTACATATGTGTTATATATTAACATATGCAATTAATGCCCATTCACCTGTAGCTTTCTAATTTAAAATATGTGAGAATTATGCCAAAAGTATACTTTGGATCAACAATGATAAAAGGTTTTCTAGGTAAACTAATAATATATTAGCCTATTTAAGAGAATAATTTTGACAGAATAATTTAAACCAATAATATGATTGTTATGCATCAATTTTCTCCAGTCATGCAAAGCATATATCCAATAGGAACATTGCTTGGAAATAGTATTAAATTAATTTTGGGGAAAGAGATATTTATTTCAAATTTTTTAAATACCTGTAATTCCAGCCTATTTTCTGAAATATTCTATAACTTTATAGCTCAAACCTCTCAATTATTCAGACTGGCCTCCTCCCATGTATCATGAATCCCTATGCATGTTGTTTTTATGCCACTCTGGAGTCCTCATTGCTTGTTGTAGTCTATGTGGTATTCAGTTAAGCCTATCTCAATGATCAAACCAATGTAAATTAGACCTGTCTGGCTTACCTCACAAGATTATCATGAAAGTAAAATGAGCGAATGAGCTTAAAAATATACTGTGAGAGATAAATGTGCCACATATATTTGGGCTTTGTTATTAGAGTTCATGAGGGATAAACTAAACAATAAGACTCTTTTCATGTGATGATAAAATATTCTTTGTAGCTCATTCCTTTGGGTTTTATTTTTGGTTGTCTAACTATACATACACAGTAGGAACGGTGTTCTTCTGAAGGCTGTGCCCAGTTCTGCACTCAGAAGTTATCAACAGTTACAAACTAGTTACATGGCTTGCTAGATGAGCAATCAGTTAACCCCCTGACGGTAGAGTGAGGTTTGCACTCTGAGTGTACAATCTAGCTACGTTACCCCCAGATTTCTTTCTGATGAGACTTCAAATTGCACAGTTCATTTAATCATACAGAATGAAATTATACTCAATGCACACGCATTTAGCTTTCCTTAAATCACATTTTGTTTGGTTTTATTAAGGTATAATTGACAAATGAAATTATATATAAAGTCTAGATGATGATTTGATTACATAGTGAAAAGATTCCCCCATTGAGTTAATTAATATGTCCATCAGCTCACATATTTACCTTTTCATTTTCTTTGAGGGCATTTAAGTTCTACCTTCTTAGCAAATTTTATACAGTACAGTGTTATCAACTATAGTCACCATGTTATACATTAGGTTTTCAGACTTTATTCATCTTATAACTGAAAGTTTGTACCCTTTTACCAAACTCTCCCTGTTTTTTCCCACTTCCAGCCCCTGGAAACCACTCTTACACTGTTTCTATGAGTTTGACTTTAAAAAATTAAAATAAAAATATTTTTAGATTCCATATATAAGTGATACCATGCCGTATTTATCTTTCTTTGTCTGACTTATTTCACTACGCATAATACCCTCAAGGTTCATCCTTGTTGTCACAAATTACAGAATTTCCTTCTTTTTTAAGGCTTAATAATATTCCATTGTGTGGAGATATATATCACATTTTTTTGTTTTTTTTTTTAAAGATTTTCTTACTTATTTTTATTTCTTATTTTAAGTAGGCTCCATGTCCAACATGGGGCTTGAACTCACAATCCCGAGATCTAGAGTCATATGCCCTACTGAGCCATCCAGGCGCCCCTGCATCTATCACATCTTCTTTGTTCATCTATCCCTTGACAGACACTTAGGTTATTTCCATACCTTAACTATTGTGAATAATGCAGTTTTTAACATGGGGATGCAGGTATCTCTTTGAGATAATGATTTTGTTTCTTTTTGATATATTCTTAGAATAGGCTTGCTGGATTATATGGTAGTTCTATTTTTAATTTAGTTTTCCATAGTGACTGTACCAGTTTACATTCCCACTAACAGCTTACAAGGCTTCCCTTTTTTCTACATCCTTGCCAGCATTTGTTATATCTTGTCTTTTTGATAATAGCCATTTTAACAGGTATAAGGTGCTATCTCATTGTGGTTTTGATTTGTATTTCCCTGGTGATTAGTGGTATTGAGCACCTTTTCCTGTGCCTGTAGGCCATTTGTATGTCATCTTTGGAAAACTATCTATTTAGGTTCTTTGCCTATTTTTAATTAGGTTATTTAGTTCTATGTTATTGAATATTAATCCCTGTTGGATATGTGGTTTGCAAATATTTTCTCCCATTCCATAGGGAATGGGATTTCAGAAATTTTATTTTTATTTACCAATAATTCAGAAAGCAAGAGAGCTATCAGCTATTTAAAATTTAGTTGTTTCTTTTTAATAATCTATTAAGAAAGTATGGACCATATAGATAGGTGGCAATTTGGAAAGTGGGGTTATTTAGGAGCATTAGAGGCTTCGGCAAAAAGGAATAAGGCAAAGAAAAGGGAACCAATTTTCACTGAGTGCCTATTCTCTGCACATGGACATTTGGTGAGTGTTTTGCATATAACAGGGGGACAACATAGTGACACTGGGCCACCAAAATGCAATAATGATGCTATTGAGCACCAGAAGGGCTGATGAGAGTATAAAAAGGGAGCTTGAAAAGATGAAGGGAAAGCTTTCCTAATGCCACAATTTTGCCTAGGGTAAGTCTCTTGAGTTTTGATAGTATGGACTCTCCTTGCCCATAAAGAAATGTTTTCCCAATCTATTTATTTTTAGTTTCTATAATATTGTGATAAAAATTAGCATTTCTTCTTTCAACACCATACCAAATTCAGTCTGCTTCCCCAAAATTCCCATTATAATATTATTTGTGTTTTGCATGAAACATAAAATGTGCACTTTTCTATGCACTTACTGTATTAGTTTTCTAGTGCTACCAAATAAATACTGAAAGCCAGATGGTTTAAATATGGATTTGTTGTCTCAATTCTGGAGCTAAAGTCCAAAATCAAGGTATTAGCAGAGCAATGCTCCCTCTGAAGGCACTCAGGAAAGATCTGTTCCAGGCCTCTCTCTTAGTTTCTGGTAGCCTCGGGTATTCCTTAACTTGTAGGTGGCTGTGTTCTATGTCTTTCTTCCCCCATCCATGTTTATTTCTGTGTCCAAGGGACCCTTTTTATAAAGATACCAGTCACATTGGATTAAGTCCCACTATAATGTTCTGATGTTAACTTGATTACCTCTGTGAAGACCCAATTTCTAAATAAGGTCACATTCTGAGATACTGGGGGGTTAGGTTTCAACATATTTTTGGAGGGGCACAGTTCAACCCATAACACTTACATATTGTCCTATAGAACTAAATGGTATTGTTTGAGGTGTGTGTGTGTGTGTGTGTGTGTGTGTACTATAATCATATTCTGTGTTTTAGCACCTTGCTTTTTTTTTTTTTTTTAACTCAATGGTGTGTTATGAAGAAATTTCCAGTTAGTACCTGCAGCTCTGACTTGTTCTTTTCGGCTGGCACATAATATTAATAACATGGCATGCTGTTAACAATAAGAAGTTTTGCTACTGATGGAATTTATTTCCCCAAATTTATTGAGGTACACCTGACAAGCAAAAATTGTGTATATTTAATTTGTACATACATGTTGTCTGCATACATGATGGAAGTTTTGAAATTTTGGTATTTTTCTCTTTTTCAAGGAATGCCACAACATTTTTGCCCTACTTTCTTGTGCACATTGTAAGCCTTTCAGTAGAGTAGGTTTCAATGACTAGAATTGTTAGGTCATAGTCAATGCACATTCTACATTCGAATGCTTATTATCAAATTGGCCTCCAATCTCTCAGGCCAATATATTACTTCCACTGGCAGTATGAATGTATTATTTATGTTTTCAGTAATACTTGAGATTAACAAATCAAAAATTTTAAATTGGCATGGTTTTCAATGAAAAATAGTTTGATATTTAAATTTTACATTTATTTACTTATTCTTCTGTTAATCAGCTACCAATTAAAAATGGAGATATTTTTCTTTGGGGAATAGAATTTATTCAAATGTTAAATAATCATGATAGCTGACATTGAGTGCTTGTTTTTTACCAGATATTGTTCTAAACACTTTATATTAATTGAATACTTAATTCTCACACTTTAATGCAAATTTAATGAGGCAATTCCTCTTACATATAATTATTTTTAACAGATACTTTGACATCAAATTATAGGACATTTAAAAGATGGGCTTAAATTATAGTTAGATACATACACAGACAGGTAGAGAGATAATAGAAAGAAAAGTGATTTTTTGTGGACAAGGAAATAAAGCAAATATGGAAATCATGGAATATCAAAACTAGTTATCTTGGAACCGATTTCACTTTCAGTGTACATTTCATGTAACTTACATTTTTTTTACAAGTTTTGATGTGCCCCCAAACATTTATTAAATACCTAACATTATAGTATATAGGCATTAATGTTAATGAAATATTGTTTTTAATGATTTCAAGAGTCACAGATAATGATTAATGTCTTTTCTTAATTCAAAACCTGCTTTTGCATATAAGACGGTTTCCTCTTATCCTTTCATGAACATTAATTTATTTATTTTTCAAAACAATCCTGAAAGGTAAATAAGACAAGTATATTATTTCCATTTTTGGAGTAAAAAAAATGAAAGACTGACTAAATATTTTGTGCAAGGTTACACAACTAGATTGTGTCAAATAACTCAAATGTAGATGTTCTGACTCAAAGTCTGTCTGCTACAAAACGTTACCTCTTCATCAAAGTACTAGAAATTATGTCCTCTATGGTACTTACTCATCATGGAATATTTTAAGTAGTAGTTGAGTAGTAACTTTTTTCTTAATGATTAAAAACAAAACAGCACTATGGAAGAGTAATTAACTACAATTTATGACGTAGTAGAAGACTTAAAATCTATTTCACTGGTTTTCTTTCCTATATCTATCCAAAGGTGGCTTTAGGAAAATTGCTCATCCTCTCTAGATTTGTGTTTTTATCCATGGAATGTAGGAGCAGACAATTTATAAGTTCCTTCACATTTGAACATGTGATTCCACGATCATTAGTTACCCTGGAATGTACTTAGCAATTTTCAGAAGGGGAGAACAGGATTCTATTGGTAGAACAGAAAAAAATCATGTTACTGTTTCTTCTTCTGCCTTGCCCATTTGATTTCTCCTTCCTTGAGGCTTTGTTAATAAATGAGCAACTCCAGTACTTTAATTAACCTTTACTCAATGATGAAAATTGTACACATAAAAATCAACCTACCTTCAATGTAGCATGAGAATTATTTCCTTGGTAATAATCTTAGTTGGTATCACTCAAAAAAAAAAAAAAAGCAAATGTAATGTCAACATTACAACCAGATAGCTCACTTTATTGTTACAGATAGGATCAATAATGAATGATAATATTTCAGTTGCTAACTCAGCAGTTAACCATAACTTACTTATTTCTTTGAATAAAAAGTAATTTAATCTTAAATGAAGTGCTATTTATCATTCACTTGTGGCAGCTGTAGATATAAGCTCTTCAATTTCTTCAGTCAGACACTTGATTTTTGAAGCATTTCTCAATTCTCCCAGAGCAGGAAGCTTTCTGAATTTGATATAAAATGACTTTAATGTGCTTGAAGATTTTAGAGAATGATAGGAATCTGTATTTAGTCAAAGTGAAAGGAAGGGACTGTCCAGAGTAGTAGTGAAGAATCCCAGAGGAGAGACCAGATGGTGAGTGAGCCAGGAACTACTGAAAGTTGGGTGTCTTAATGTATTTCTTCATACATTAAAAAAGAAACCTCCATAACCATTTATTCATTGATTCAACAACTATACGTTGAGTGCCTCCTACATGCAGTCAGTGTTCGAGGCATTGAGCTTTATCAATGAACATAATCACTAAAAACCACTGTCATCATGGAGCTTACTTTCTCTATCTTATGCTTTAAGTCTATTCTGTTTTAAGTCTGGTCTATTCTATTATGTATTCAACAAATGTGATCTGTAACTTTCCAGTGGATCAGTTTGAAATACCTTCCTGTCATCCCAGTACCAAGCTTTGTCATTTTTACATTTCTTCCTGCCAAACCCCTCTAGGTTAGGTACCTGATTTGTTAGTTATCTCCTGGCTTGGTTTCATTCCTTGAATTCTATCATAATCTTCCCTTTAGAATCGTACTTCTGTGAAGTGAAACACTAACAAACTCCAGTTTTGACAGGATTTGGACCCTGTCCCCCTACACTCTCATACATTGGTTTGCTAATCTCTCACAATTCTACCAAGAGGGAAACACTATAGGTTAAGTACGTGGTAGTGGAATCAGACAATGTAGGTTCTGACCATAGAGTTAGACCTCAGGGTTTTATCTATAAAATAGTATAATTATAGGAGCTACATCTTAGGGTGGTACTTCCGTGTACTTGTCTACTCATTGAAGGTTCCAAAATATTAAGACACAGTTGTTTATAATTTTGTTTTGAGACTTGTCATGGACATTAATAAGTAAAATAATAAGACTAGAAAATCGTAGATGAATAGACACAATGCAATGGGATTTTAGAAGAAAAGAAGATTACTCTGTCTAGAATGACCACACAAAACTTCATGGAAAAATTGGAATGTCTTTAGACATTGATGGATTTTGATAAAAGCATGATGTTTCTGATTTTTTGATTTCTCACTCGTGTTTATTCATTAGCTGGACAACAGTATGTACACTTTTTGGAAGTGATTAAATCCCTGGAAAAAATGTTTTGAGAGTGATGAAAATTGACCATTAGTCAAGTAATTTAGTTTTGATTTTGGTCATGATCTATAATTACACTTCAGAAGTGAAAAGTAGTAAAGTTTGAGGGGGAAGAAGAAGTCTTGTATTTCTATCTTACAGACGTTTCTGCTGACTTATCATGCCTTCTAATCTGAAGCAACAATGTGGGGATTACCTTATACTCTTCAGGCTGAAGCAAAGCAGAGCCAAGGTTCTTTATTCAATTTTTCTATAAGGTCCATACATTAAGGAGAGCTAATGCAACTCACCAAAATGAGCAAATGAATTATTTCTGAACAACACCTGGCTCATTGTTTCTAGTCCTGCCAAAAGAATTTTTACTTCAAGTGTTAATTGATTCTTTTCCTTATTGTAATTGATTGAACCACTGTAGTATTTATTGATATAAGTGTAATGATTCAAAATGATTAAGACATGAATCCTTTTTTATAAGTGTAAATTGCATTAAGAGGAATCAAATGCTTTCCAAAGGAGCATATTAGGTTTTCCAATTTCCATTAATTGACACAAAGAATGTATAGGTGTTTCATTGATCCTTAGTAAAATGTAATTAGATTATCTAATGTGGTAAGGTCTCCATTGCTTACAAAAATAAGGGCATGATGTTGTGAGCAAACTCTGACATTGTGGCAAAACAATTAACAACTAGGGGCGCCTGGGTGGCTCAGTCATTAAGCGTCAGCCTTCGGCTCAGGTCATGATCCCAGGGTCCTGGGATCGAGCCCCATGTAAGGCTCTCTGCTCCACAGGAAGCCTGCTTCTCCCTCTCCCACTCCCCCTGCTTGTGTTCCCTCTCTCGCTGTATCTCTCTCTGTCAAATAAATAAATAAAATCTTTAAAAAAAAATTAACAACTATTTGTAATGTGGATATATTATCCAATTTCTGTTTGTAGATATATACACTAAAATGTTTAGGGATTCTTGTCAAAAAATAAACACTAAAAGACACAAGTGTAAATATCTAACTTAGATGCAAATTGCTGTTATCACTTCTATTCCTGTTTAATTATATCATGATCACCACAAAAAAGAATGATTTATCTTAATATGCACTTTTTTATGAGAATAAAAGCATAAGTATAGCTGCAGAGAAATAGGCATAATATGTGAATAGAAAGAAATACAAAAAAATGATAGGATATACTAAATTTACTATTGAGTTTTTCTCTTGGAATGCAAGTAGGGAGTGGAGCTAGGGATGAAGGAAAACGTCAAATATACCTGTGGTATTTTCTGATGTTTATTTATAAGATAAAACAAATATGACTAGCTATTAATTCTGAGTGGGTGATATTTTGATATTCTTCTCAGTTTTATGAACATCTTGTGTGTGTGCATGTTCCACACGCAACAACTGAAAAACAAAAACCAAACCATTGTCTCATTCTTTATCACATCTCATAGGTTTTCAACTTTATATTGTGCTGGGAGTTGTACAAGTCTAGGAAAATAGCTTTGGGATCAAGGTATAATATATACAAGTTTCAATACCTGTCGCTGTCTTTATTTATCCCAGTAGCATTTTGGCAGCTTTCTGTATTCCATATGACAGGCTTCTATACCGACTTCAACCAGAATTCCTGACTGGACAGAGAATGTGTAGATGAGGAAAAGTATTCCCTGGTTAGAGAATCCAGACTAAGTTGAATTGTTTCGTCAGAGGTGGTGTATTAAAAAAACAAAACAAAACAAAACAAAAAACCCTCCTCCAAAACTAGAAAGATCTGCCTGAAGAATAGTATGTGGAAATGGAGTGAAGAAGGCAGGGTTAGGCCCATGAGTAGAATTGTCAAACATTTTGAGAAAGAATGCTGTCATTTATACCCACTGGGACTTCACAAGAAGTTATTTTCTGAGTTTGAGGTATTTATCTAAAACCAGCTTATCAACCTCCTCTTCTGAAGTGCAGGTGCTATAATTTACAGTAGAAATGCTCAGAAAGGAGAATCAGAAGTATACCTGGTTAAATGTTTTGTAATTCACTTTTAAATTTGCTATTTTTAGAGTATGTTCTGTTCACATGTGTATGCTTTTTTCTCATCTCTTGGGCAAGAATGATCTTAAAAACCTGTAATCTTCAGAGATAAACAACCACAATGGTTGCAGAGATGGTGGTGTTGTGATGATGGTGTGGCACCTTCTGTTTTGTTGCTTAGGTGAACTTGTGGATTTTAAAATAGGCATTCAAAAAGTCAAGTAGCACTCTTCAAATCCAAACATAAGCAGGAATGATATCTTCTCCCCCCATCATTTGATAGAAATGAATTCAAAGACTTCTTTCCCTAAAAAGTGGCACTTACTCACTGATGTTGTAAAAGATGTGATCAATCTGCCATAAATCAAGACTACGCTACAAATCTGTATCATCTGAATCCTTCCTGGGTGAGGTTGTTCTGAGACATCCACTAAGGGAGTTGGTGGTTACTGAGGCAGCCGTGAGGGAAGAGAGGTAGCATCTGCTCATGGGTGCACTTGACCCTGGAGACACTACCAATTGGGAAATGTTAAATAAAAATATGAAATAAGAATCAGAGAAGAGGAAATAGTCATTAAAAAAGAAAGGGATAGCAGAAGATTAAAATGTGAATAAAATAGAAGAAAAATGAAATGTAACATACTGAAGATAGAAACATTAGTTTTTTAAAAAAAATCAGTAACAAAGCAGGTGATATCCAAAATAGAAGAAACAAAAATATAAAACCAATAAATTTAAAAATTAAATATATGAAAATTAGGCTGATATAGCATTAATAATTGAATTAGGAAATATGACAATGAAAATAAGATGAAATAATAGGGACTTTTTAGGACCATGGTAAGCAATAAATAAAACCATCTGTATGTGCTTAGGACAATAGCTGGAACAAAATATATGCTCAATAAAATATGCTTATCAGTTTGATTCATCTGGTTTCTGGGCAGGGTTTTTATAGCACTTTATTCTTGAATAAGGATTTCTAATTACTTTCGAAAATCATGTAGGCCAAGAAAAGTCAGGGGGAAGAAATTCCAAATCTATCCACACATAGTAAGGCTTTGCAATAGGAACATGATTTAATCAAGGTACAGCTGAATTTTGCTAATTTAGTGCAAGCAATTCCAGATGGGACTCTAAAATGTAACTCAGCTGTAACTGTAAGTTTCATTTCAGGTATCTTCCACTCTTTGAAAATCTAGTTATAGTTGATTTAGACCCCAGCAATTCATGACTGTGAGAGTCCAAAACTTTCACTTGAATTTCCGCTACCATTTACGGTTTGCATTCCCTGTGTCTAATTCTAGTGTGTGGTCTCTATTTTGCCCCAGTGTTTTTCTTGCTGTACAACTTATCCTTTAAACACCTGATTATGATACAAATGACTCTCAGCCTTCATTTTGAGAAATTCTTTTCTAAACACCATATATTGTTCAGTCATATTGTAAAGGCCCAGTTGCTTCCAAGGAATCTTCTGCCTCTCCTGATTCAAAGAATTTCAGTGATGCTTTTTTATCTGGCTACCAGTTCTTAGGAGACTCCACTATGACAGACTGGAGCTTAGGTCAAGGTGTGGTGATGATTCCATACCCTTGGGGCTTCTGGGCTCTATGAGCCCTTGTTACTAGAAGTGGGTATGAATCACATTTTTACAAATGGGAAACAAGGTTTAGACATACTGACTTAACTAACCATGATCACAAAACATCATAGGTGAAAAAGTTCAGTTTCAAATTCAGGTCTTTCTGGTGCCAAAAGCCCTTGGTGCTCTTAACTTTCTATTATTCTGCCTGGTCAGCTCTGTTCTTCCCATCTCCCAAGTCACTCAAATTTCTTTAGAATTATCTTACTATTTAAAGGTAGTAAAATTAAAAATCAGCAACATTAAGATACATTAATATTCTCTTCTTGAATAGGATTTCCCAATGATTAAATCTATATCAGCAATATAGTCTTCTTAGAAGAATTGGTCAGTGTCAAATAGTTAAGTATCATTTATAGCCCATTCATTTAATTAATAAATTTCCACATACTCATAGTCCATTCTTGATATTAGCAGCAGCACTGTTATTGTACCCCCTAATCTTAGAGTTCTTATAAAGGATGGGGAAGTAGAAAGAAGAGGGATTTGTTTTGTAGTTCTCTTGAACTACCAAGATCACTTAATTTTTAATGTATGAGACTCTCAGCCTTCCTAGCAGGCTGTGTTTAAAGCCAAGTTCATCTGTACTAGAATAAGAGAATTCTTTTAATGTTCAGGTTAAACCTGAGTAAGTTTGGAAAGTCATTTCTGTAAGTGGACAGAGGAAAATCTACAAATGCAGTTTTGTGGACTGCCATCTTTAGTAAAGATATTTGTATATGAAAAAGATCCCTGTTGCATACTGGGCATAAAATATTGGGTTGTGTGTGCTTGCCCAACATTACAGTAAATCCTATGAAGAAGTTATATGACAGAAAAGGAAAACTTAGAAACAGTGAATCTGGAAAGTAATAGGAATTTTTAATTTAATTAATTAAAATTTTTGAGATGTAGATTCATATACTGTTACAAGAAATAATACAAGGATTCCTTGTTCACTTCACCCAGTTTCCTTCAGTGATAATATTTTGAATAACGATCATACAATATCAAACCCAGATACTGACACTGATACAATCTGCTGATTTTATTAAAATTTTTCCAATTTTACTTGGATTCTTTCCTGCATAATTGTACGCATGATATTAAGTTCTATACAATTGTATCACCTATTTAGGTTTTTAAATCCACCACCACAGTGAAAGTACTGAACCATAAGAATCTCTCCTGTTGCTCTGTTATGGCCTAGCCATGTCTCTCCTGCCCTCTCCCCTGTCTCTAACCCTTAGCAATTCAACCACTAATTCATCTTCTATTTCTAAAATTTTGACTCTTTAAAAATGTTATATAAATGGAATTATACATTTGGTGTAACATTTTGGGGTTGGCTTTTTTTTATTCAGCATAATTCCTTGGGAATTCAAACAAGTTGTTGCTGGTATCAATATTTTTTTACTTTTATTGCTGAGTAGTATCCTGTGGAAAGTATATACTACAGTTATTTTAGCATTCACCCATTGAATGACATCTGTGATGATTTTAGGTTTTGGCTAGTACAAATAAAATGTATGGAATAAATGCATAAATATTCATTTACAGGTTTTTGTGTGAACATAAATTATTATTCTTCTGGAATAAATGCCCCAAAGGGCAAATGCTGGGTTATGTAGTTATTTCAGGTTTAGTTTTATAAGAAACTGCCCAACTGTTTTCTAGACTGTCTGAGCTGTACATTTTCACATCCCTTCAGCAAAGTGTAATTGATCTAATTTCTCCACATCCTTTCCACCCTGTAGTGTTGTCACCATTTTTTAATTTTAGCTATTCTGATAGGTATATAGTGAGAGCTCATTGTCGTTTTATTTTGTGTAATCCTGATAGCTAATGATATTGAACATCTTTTTACATGCTTACTTGCCATCTGCATTTCTTTTTTGGTGAAGTGGATGTTCATGGCTTTTGCTCATTTTTAAATTAGATTGTTTTTTCACTGTTGAATTTTGAGAGTTCTTTATGTAATCTAGGTACTGTTCCTTTTAAGATATGTGGTTTGCAGTGCTTTTCTCCAAGTTTGTAGATTGTCTTTTCATCCTCTTCACATGGACTTTCTCAGAGCAAAGGTTTTAAATTTTGATCATATCTAATTATATGTATTTTTTCTTTTATGGATTATGTGTTTGGTTTCAAGTCTAAGAGCTCTCTGCCTTAAGATTTTCTTCTATATTTTCTAGAAGTTTTTTTCCCCCATTCTTGTTGAAATATAATTGACATACAACATTGTGTAAATTTAAGGTGTACAATGTGATGATTTGATATGTATATATATTGCAAAATGATTACTATAAAAAGGTTAGTTAACATATCCATCACTAAACATGGTTATCTTTTTTTATGCACGTGGTGAGAACTTTTAAGATTTACTCTTTTATCAACTTTCAAGTAAATAATACAGTATTATTAACTATAGTCACCAGGTTATACAGTAGATCCTCAGAATGTGTACATCTTATAACTGAAAGTTTGTATCCTATGACCATCTTCACCCATTTTCCAAATTCCCCCACCCCTGGCAACCATCTACTCTTCATCTCTATGAGTTCAGTTTTCTTCTATTTCACATGTAAGTGGGAGATCATATAGTATTTGTCTTTCTCTGTCTGACTTATTTCACTATGTTAGCAGACTGTGGACAGTCTTTCAATCTTTTAATTTAGCTGGAAGTTACCCTTTGTAGGTCTTGAACATGGGTCATGTCAGCTGCAATTCCAATGGCAGTTTAATTTAAGAGTCCTTACAGTGTGATTATGGTCTTCTTGGTTTATCTGGTGCCATTGAAGCTCTCACTGCTTCATGTTGCTGCTGCCGAGGGAGCAAAAGGAGTTTCCCCAGATTGGGCCTCCAAGTATTTCTCAGTGGAAAGGGAAGTATAGTGGGATCCTCTTACCAGAGGCTTCTCCATTCCCAACTACTCCCTGATGTCTTTGGGTAGGTGAGGAGATATTTCAGACCCTTGGGGACAACGTTTCCTGGACTGGGTTGCTTACTGTTGGTGTGTTCCTTTTTCCTTTTCTGCATGTCTGTTCTTAGTTAAGACTTGGATTCAATATTTTGAAAACTTCTGTCTCCAAACTGCTTCACATATTGCAGCTCCTAATTTCAGAAATATAGCACTCTTACTTACCTGAGTGTAGACCTTTTAACTACCTAGCACAAATTATGATGTCTTGGAAAAGTCAGACAACATTCAGAATATTTTATAAAGGTAAAACTGATGCTGAAAGACTGGGGTTGATTTGGATTAAAATAGATTTTAGCCAAAAAATCCATTTATTTATAATTATGTAACATTAGAAAATTCTTTGTTTAATCAAATGTACAATGTGCTTAGTTTTCATACTTGTATGTGTGTCTATCGAAGGGTATTAGATGGGAGGAGAGGAATAAAAAGTAAAATGACAATAGCAGAAAGATGTTTTTGTAAATGAAGTTTTTTATGTAGGAGCCTCATGGCTCAGATTAAGAATGCATTTCTTTTAAACATGCATCCATTAATTTCAAATACCCAACATATTTTCAAGTCGGATCTAGTGTCATTCATATTAACATCTTGAACAAAGTAGAATGGCCTCAACTTGAAATAGGTATGTAAGCATTTAAATAAGAGATCTAGCTTAATAACATTATTTGCATAATTTTTATGATTTGGAAGTGTTTTCATGCACATGATCACATTTAGTTATATCAAAAATATGTGGGAGACAAGGAAGTTGTTAATAGATTTCTTACAGGTTAAAACAATATAACTCAGAGAGGTTAGATAGCTTATCTAATATTTCTAAGCTAGTAAATGGCAATGGTGGGGACATATACTTAGGTCTCATTTTAGACTTGTGGGAAGTGATGGGACCCCATTTCTTAAAGATTGTTTTGAGTCAAAATAGTTGACATATGCCCATTTTGTACAGAGACAGAAGGACATGACTTAATTACTTCCATTGCTCCTTTGCAGATTCTCTACTTTATGCACTTAACTTTCCTAACAATTTACTAAAAATACTGAGGGCTTCCTTGACCTTGTTTTTTAAACCTAAAGTTAAAATAAAGCACAGGCAGTCTTAGGAGAAAACATTAAAGTGATGGCACTTATTTTTGTTTGCTTATTTTTATTTTCTGATAGATCAAATAGTTTCCTTGATAGGCAAACAATTTTCTGAGGGTCAGCGTAATTGTAGCCAGGTTTTAAATGCTGTTTCTCAGCTGGCAGCTAACTCTGCTGTGTGCCCTGCATAAGATGCCTGGTTCAGTGGGCAAAAGTTGCACGACGTCACTTTGAAGATAAAGTCATGTCTCCCAGGATGCATTGTCAACAAGCCTGATGTGATACAGTTGTTGGTGTGTTGACTTTTTCTTTAGTTGTGCTTCAACTTTTGAGTCCTTTGGGTTATTCTTTACTAATCTGAAGAAATCACAGCTTCTGGCTATTCTGTACTGTTTGAATAGTTAAACAAGCCTGACTGTCAGATTTCCAATACTGAAAGGATCTACAAAATGAGTGAAGTGACCTTGGGCATTATTTTTAATACCCATTGTAATCGTCTCTAGGTTTTTAAACTTGAGGGTTATAGACAGAGTTGGACATTTAAACGTGGGAATTTCTTTTTTGGCTGACAGGCAAAATTGGAATTTGCTAGATGCTCCTTCCCTTAATTTTGAACCTAAGGGAACGAGTATTATTCATTGATTTAAAGAGTAATCTCTCTAAGAGAGTAAGACCCAATGGCAAAATCTCACAGTGATGTGGTGTGTATCTAGTTCTGTATTCAGTCATGCTGCGGATTATAACATAGCTTTCTTAAAACACAGGACACATTGTTTATCTCTTTCATTGTACAAATAAAGGTCCTCTCTGACTTATCTTTGTTTCTGTTAATGCCAGTATTAAAATCAGGTTTTTCTATACTTCAGAAAGTGTTTAAGGTAGTATCACTTAGTTTTAAATATTAGTTTTCTTTTACTTTATTTTTAAGGGTCGATACTCTGTAAAGGCTTTGGAAATGGAGACGTTTCTTAGATCAGTGTGGCTTTTCATAAAATTAATCGATGTTGTGAATAAGAAATGTTTTGAGTTTTTGTTTGCTTTTCATTTCAAAATACTTTTCTGTATTTCTTACTTCCTTAATGTTTACATTGTAGAGAATAAACTCTGCAGTGGTAATGACTTGCTGAAGATAGATGCACTTCCACTCTTATTAGTCATGATTGCTGATGTAGATTATTGTGGGAGCTGAGAGATTTGTAACACAGCAGGTTACTTATTAGCAATTCTGGAATGAAAATCATTGCAATCTAGTGATTGTTTTAAGTTCTAACTGACTCTCTAATGCATGTAATATTTTAAATTCCTAGATACTCTATGTATTTCTGTTTCATGAATTAAAAACATGCTCAAATAACACACTCTACATATTAGTATCATAAACTCCTCTGAATACTACTAAATACAACAGACAATACAAAATTACATCCTTTAAGCAAAATGGTCATTGCAAATATATGTGTAGATTTTTATTTCTGATAATTTCTTAGGATCCCTTCTGCATCATCACCTTGCATAAACAATTTAATTTTTAAAAAGACATATATTTATTAGTTTCTATATAAGCATGATCATATATGTATAGACTCAGAATATTGCTTATACGAATCAGAAAATGTTGGGGTGCCTCGGTGGCTCAGTCGGTTAAACGGCTGCCTTAGGCTCTGGTAGTGATCCCAGGGTTCTGGGATCCAGCCTTGGATCAGGCTCCCTGCTTCGGGCTTCCCTGCTCGGCAGGGAGCCTGCTTCCCCCTCTCCCTCTGCCTCTGCCCCTGCTCATGTGCACTCTCTCTCTCAAATAAATGAATAAAATCTAAAAAAAAAAAAAATCAGAAAATGTTAATCTCTCAAATGTGTTACTTTAATGTTTTTCAAAATAAGTTAATCCTATTTATACAGTGTCTTAAAATGTTTAAATATCTAACAATTGTTTTTTTGTCAGATAAGCAAAAAAATAGGACATTAATTACCGGATGTTTTTATTTTTGATAAGCACAGTGATTGTTTCATTTAAAGAAATACATATATTTGATATGGGAAAAACAAAAAAGCCATGGAACTGACAGATACGTTGTGTGAAAGCCACAATTATCTGGATTGCCTTTTTTAAAAAAGATTTTATTTATTTATTTGAGAGAGAGAGAATGAGAGACAGAGAGCATGAGAGGGAGGAGGGTCAGAGGGAGAAGCAGACTCCCCGCTGAGCAGGGAGCCCGATGCGGGACTCGATCCCGGGACTCCAGGATCATGACCTGAGCCGAAGGCAGTTGTTTAACCAACTGAGCCACCCAGGCGCCCCTGGATTGCCTTTTGAGTAAGCCACTTAGTCGTATCTGACCAAAGAAATAAATGTCTCTCCATCATTTTTAAAATTTTATTTTATTATGTTATGTTAATCATCATACATTACATCATTAGTTTTTGATGTAGTGTTCCATGATTCATTGTTTGTGTATAACACCCAGTGCTCTATGGGGGATGGGAGGGATGGGGTGGCTGGGTGATGGACACTGGGGAGGGTATGTGCTATGGTGAACACTGTGAATTGTGTAAGACTGAGGAATCACAGACCTGTACCTCTCTCCATCATTTTTGATTGGGGGTTCTAACTGTGTTCTGTCCAGTGACAATAAGCTTGTTTCTTTAAATGTAGATACAATTACAAATGTATACCACTTAAACACTACTAGAAAGTAATGGAAACCATAAGCTGGTGGCTAAAAGGCCACAGAGATCAATAGAGAAAGTTCGCACACTTTAGTGATTTTTCCTTAATTTTCTTACTCCTCCTGTTATTTTTGCAGTTCCTTTCTCTTGGAACACACTTTGAGTCTCTGAGTATCCATTTCCTCAACTTTCAAATGGAGGTATTAAAAGAACCTACCTCATAGGGTGAATGAAAGGATGAAATAAATTAATGTATGTAAAAGTGCTCAGCATACTAAGCACTAATCCTGGCAGACTGGAAGGGTTTAACAAAATTGCTTTGTTGGCATTATTATATAATTTGCAAGACTCTGCTCGCAAGTCTAGAATTTATTCAAAATCCTAAAACTCAGCTACTGTGTGTAGCTCTTAATAGAGCTTATGTATTGTAAACTGGATTCTGTAAACTGAATTTCCCTTAAATCTAAGCATTTAACTTGTATTCTCAATCTCATGTGCTTGAATAAAGTTCTCTTAGATCTGAAGCTAATGATTACTGTACCTTCTCTGTAATAATGTTTCTTTCTACTATACCTGATGCAGAGAATAATTTAGCCCCCCAGTAATAGCTCTATGGGAACAGGGCCCCTAAGATGTGCAGTGTGTGGGCAACCAGAGTACAAGCTCCATCTATCCCCTTACACCACATGGAAATGGCTTAAGTAGAGGCTAAGCATCTCCTTATCAAAGAGATTTCTGAATGGCTGGAAGCCTGGGGTGTATGACCTCTAGGAGACCTTCCCACCAGTTTATGACCACTCTGTAGCAGATTCAGGGAACCCAGGGCTTTTACAAATTTGTGTTCTGGAGTCCACCAACAGAATATTTCAAAGTGATTTCTGCTTGACTGACCACCATTTCCAAAATTACCACTCAGTTAGGTTTTCCCCAAATCAAGCAAAGCTGCTTGTATATGCTTCAAGTCATCCATGTCTAACTTTGCAAAACTGTCATTCTGAGCTTTGTGAAGAATTTATGAAAATTCAAAGATTTATATTTGGCAGTCCTGTAAGCATGAAGAGTTGCTAAATGTGTTCTTTGCTAAAAAGATAGTGATGCTTCACCTGTTCTCTAGCAATAGGTGCATTCTTTCTATCTTTAATTTATATATGGCTTTATCTTATAGCCTCTAGTGCTGCAAGAGAAGTAGTCAACATCTCTGAAAAGGAGGGCTTCATTTCAATAAAAAAACCTAATTATTGTGATTTTGATTTGAATAAATAAATTAATAATTTTAATCTACTCCCATATGCCCTCTGACCACACAAGGTTGAATCACTGAGAAAAGTGAAATAGTTAATTTTTTAAAAAGATTTTATTTATTTATTTGAGAGAGAGAGAGCAAGAGAGAGCATGAGCAGGGAGGAGAGGGAGAAGTATGTTCCCTGCTGATCAGGGAGCCCAACGCGGGGCTTGGTCCCAAGACCCCGAGATCATGACCTGAGCCGAAGGCAGACACTTAACTGACTGAGCCACCCAGGCACCCCAATAGTTGATATTTTTAATCACTCACCACAGTGCATGGCACTTTAAAATATTGAAACCACAAGAAGAAAGATTTAAGGTGCATGTCAATCCGTAAGTGCTTTGACTTTTGTGAACAATGCACAGTACAGACTGATCTGTGTTCCTAAGGAACTGTCCATCTTTCACATTGAAGTGCTTTTAAAGTTTGGAAATATTCCATGAATTGTAATAATTTTTTACATTTTCACAATACTAGAGTTTAATTTGATGTTTTAAACATTTTAATTAAAAAACTATTTCAACTTAAACTGATACGTTCGGACATAATAATTCATCTATAGTAGTTATGGAATTATGCTTAAAATAGTCTGTTCCCTTTATAAGTTTTCTAATGCATGGATAAATACTAAGTAAATTATTCAATTTTTATTCCAAGCAATTTTTTTATTGAGAATCCCTACATGTTAGGAAATGGCAAATTTGAAATCACTGTGTTGGTACAATTCTGCAGTGACTTCTGTTATACCCAATTGTAAGTAATTAAAGCTTGTGAAGAGAGAATTTTAATTTTAAGTAAATTTTTTTAAGATTTTATTTGTTTATTCATAAGAGACAGAGAGAGAGAGGCAGAGGGAGAAGCAGGCTCCCCGCTGAGCGGGGAGCCCGATGCGGGACTCGATCCCAGGACCCTGGGATCATGACCTGAGCCGAAGGCAGACGCTTAACCATCTGAGCCACCCAGGTGCCCAGTTTTAAGTAAATTTTAACAGATGTATAACAAGGCAAACCAGAGCTACTTAGAATATGCTGATTCATTATAAATCCTGGTTACCTCAGTTTAGTCTGAATCCTTTAACTCTATAAAATCTTAAAATGTCACATATATATTTTATATATATATATAAAATGTTAGATAATTCTTTAACATCAACTGTACAACTCATTTTACATTTTTATATTAGAGTATATTATTTATCTGCTTTATACAAATCTTTTAGTTTTAGAATCAAACTCACTGTTTTATTTTCAAGTCTTATGTTAATCTTTATGTATATGGGAATATTCCATAATAAACTATACCTAGTATAGTTGTGTCATGAAATAAAATCAGTTAATTCTACAATAATATTCTATTAATTTTTAAAGGAGCTGTTTAAATTTCGTTTGTCCACTTGTTTTACACAATCAACTCACCAAAGGAACACAGATCTTCCTTCTTTTGAAGGAGTCTTTCTGAGCCACACATTTTATTTTATTTTATTTTATTTTATTTATTTATTTTTTACACACATTTTAAACATGGAAATATTTAATAGTAATTTCTCAGTAACAGATCAAAGTATTTAGAACTTAATAGAAAGACAAAGAGAAATGGTTCTTATCTGAATTCAAAATTTCAGCAGGAAAAATGACTGTGTTTAATCCTTATCTTTGAATCTTCCTCAAAATTAATCCTACTGTCAATTTATTTTTCATGTAGCCCATCTTCTTAAATATTTGTTTAAGCCTTTGTCACTCAAAAATTCAAAGGAAGATGTATGCCAAAAGTTCTTTCCCTTACTCCCTTACTTTTCTCTTTCTTTTTCTTTCTTTCTTTCTTTCTTTCTTTCTTTCTTTCTTTCTTTCTTTCTTTCTTTCTTTCTTTTCTTTCTTTCTTTTTTCTTCCTTCCTTCCTTCCTTCCTTCCTTCCTTCCTTCCTTCCTTCCTTCCTTCCTTCCTTCCTTTCTCATCTATAATTAAAACAGAATGGTAGAGTGGGAGAGAGACTGATTTTGGAAATTAATTGGAATAATGAGAAAATTGGGCACGGTCCTAATTATCATTTTCCCTCAGTAATTTTCTTTCTTATAATATTAAATGCATTTAAATTCTGTATTCCCAAAATATCTTTGAAAGACTAAAATAAATTCTATGCTTGTTTAAGGAACCGTCTAGAAGGCAGAGTGTATGAGATTGAGAACAAAAACCTGATATTCTAACAAACTGTTGCATCGTTACAAATAATCTTGACGATATATTTGCATATCCCTGGCATTAATGTTAATACTGAGCTGAACAAATTCCTCAGAACTCCAGCTTTTAAGCACTATGTACACCCTCTAGAAACATGCCAGTTTTTCTCTTTTTAATTTCACTACATGACTCTCCAAACTTCTGCAATGGTCTCATTTTAGGTCTCATTTGAGCTACTAGGAGTGTGAATCCTAAAAATGCCTACTATGTGGTCTTAATTTAAAGTTTTAGGTTTCAGCATCAGCTTCTATAGCTTAAACGTGAGAGAAGGAAATAAAATTGACTGAATGCCTGTTGTATGCCAGGAACTATGCTAGACCATGCATCCTCAGTCTTAGCCCTTAAACAACAGCCCTGTGAGGTAGGTGAGTATTTTCATTTCACAGATGAGGAAACAGACTCTGAGTGTAAGTACCTAGCCCAAGGTCACAGAGCAGGTAATGATGGAATTAGGATAACAACTCAGTATTATTGACGCTAAAGCTCATTCTATTTCCCCAAACACCAAGGGGGAAAGAATAAAATTTTCAGTGAGTGCCATAAGCGAAACATGTAATAGTCTTTATGAAAATGATCAGTAGACTGTAGCAGTTAGGAACATAGATTATGGGCCCATGCTGTCTGGGTTTGATTCTTAGCACTGCTACCTTTAAGCTATGTGACCTAGAGCAAGTTAGTCAACCTGTCGGAACTCAGTTTTCTTATAAGTACAATGAGGATAAAGATAGCAGCTATCACATAGTGCTGTGAGGATTAAATAACCAGGCTTTGACACATAATAAATGCTAGCTGTCATTGTTGCTGTTGTTGTTATTAACTTCAACTAGAAGAGACTTTAGAGGTTATCGTATTTAACCTCTTCTTTTTCTAAGTAAGAGGCTGAGATTCGGAGAAGCAGAATGACTTGCTCAGGGTCACAGAGCAACACAGAAACAGTCCTCAGTTTCCCTAGCAACTTCCAATCTAGTGTGTTATCCTTGTAAACAAAAACAACATCCAGGAGGTAATGAAGCTGATGCTATATTTAGAATTTATTTGTATTATTTAATGAATCCCTAAGCCTTTTCTTCAATATGCCTATTCCTACTGAGAAATAACATCACCTAATTTGACCAATAAGGACATTCCAAAGACTAAGTATACATATGTTTTTGGTCTAGCATGTTGCTTATTTACCAACACAAACTGAGATTATCAAATAGCATTGAATAATTTGGTTAATAAATACAGTAGAATTGAGACCATGTCAGAGCATATGTATAAATTAAATGGTCTCCCCTTATTACCATACTCTAATTGCATTAAATACTATCAGAGGTACAGTTAATTTGAACTTCAAAAGCCATTGTAATTTCTTTTATTTGTATAGTTAAGCTAGAAGAGCTGTAATACATTAAAACAGCCTGTACAAGATTACTTAAATAATGGCATTTTGCTTTGGGGCAAATAAATAAAACATTTCCAGAAAATGCCAGTAATCTCTTAATTAGGTATCATTCACAGATTGTGAAAATGCTTATTTTTTCCATTAATAAGATGTATCTTATTTGCCTATTTATTTTTATCAAGTATAATCTTAATATTCTTGGCCTTATGTTTTTATAATAGAGTAAAAGATGTGCCAAATAGCACACCTTTTAACCAGATTTTACAGTGCAATTTTTCACTGATAATTTCTTCTTTTTTTTTAAGATTTTATTTATTTATTTGAGAGAGAAAGTGAGCGAGAGAAAGAGAGCACAAGCCAGGGAGAGGCAGAGGGAGAGAGAGAGAAGCAGGCTCCCCGCTGAGCAGGGAGCCCGATGTGGGGCTCGATCCCAGGACCCGAGATCATGACCTGAGCCAAAGGCAGACGCTAACAACTGAGCCACCCAGGTGCCCTCACTGATAATTTCTAAGGATAATCTCTTGTTATCAGGGGATGATGTATAGAGTGATGCTAATTGGTATTGAAACTTTTAAATAATATAGCACTAATATTTTTACTTAACATTTTTCTAAGATAAAACTCTGAGACGGTTTATCTTAGTATTAAGGTATGTGTCCATACAAAGATATACATGAAATATTTCCAAATAAAAACTATACTCAGGTCTTATCCGTGCTTTCATTATTCATATTTCTCAGACTTTTCAGTGGAAGTCTACCAAAGGTATAAATAGGGTATGGCTTCAAGGAATCCATTCAACATTATGCAGGTTAAAGTTAAAGGGAAAATCAGGTCTTCCAAGTGGGAAGGCTGGTCAGTTGGAAGGGCAGGAACACAGCTCAAGGAAGAGATATAAGGTAGAAGAGACCAGAAAGGAAGACCAGAGCTCTGAGGGGAGAGGTAATCCATGTGCAAGGTAGTCTTGTTGAAAAGCTAAGAGGAGAGGGGTGCCTGGGTGGCACAGTCGGTTAGGTGTGGGACGCTTGGTTTCCACTTAGGTCATGATTAGGGTGGCATTGGGCTCCGCTCAGTGAGGAGTCCCTCTGCCTCTCACCCACCTCTCAAATTTATAAATAAATCTTAAAAAAGAAAAATCTAAGAGGAGAAATTGATCACTCAGTGGCGGTGGAGCTGTGGAGACAAGAAATTGCTTTAGAGATGATCCCCAGTGTAGCAGAAGTGAACAAAGATAGCACAGAGTCCCTGGGTTATGGAAAAATGGAGAGGTTTGAGGCCGGGGTAATTAAGGCAGGATTGAGTAAGGGAAAATGAAAATGTTTAATGTTTATCCCATATCAAACAATTTGATAAAATTATAAAGAATTAAATGTGATAGATTTGACAGAAAAGTCAGATCACGTTTTTAATTTTGTGTGCTATTTATTTTTCTGTAAGATGTTTATAGATAGAAAGACATTCTGTTATTCATTATTCCAAAGAACAAACATTTATGGAAGGGATTCTCTGTAAGGTAAAACATCACTTAAGCCATGTTAGGGCAAAATGAAAACAATAAAGATTAAGAAGCTTTCAGTTTAACATAAGAAAGGTGAGGATTATTGGGGTCAAGAATTGATGGAATCAAGGCCCCATACAACGAAATGACACCATTCACAGAGAATCTGAGAACCAATGACTCAGATGTTAAGGAGATCTGGAGTCTCTATGCTCATATAAGTTCTACTATAACAATGTATATGTATTACTTTCACAGATGTGGATGCACTAAATGCTAACTGGTTACACAGGAGACATCCTTGCCTTCAAGGAAGAGTTGGGAAATTCACTTGCACAAAATGTTCTTGCAAGTCAGTGTGTATTTGTGTAAACCAATAGCTCTGTGAAAACAAACAGAGCTCATTTCTGCCTGTGGAGCAATGTAAAGTGTGAGTAAAGATTTGACATGGTATCCTGGCCTTAGAAATGGGAAGTGCTCCAACAATAAAAAACTGGGGGAGTACCACAAGCCCAGGAGTGTAGATGGTTTGCAAACCATGCAATGCATAGACAACTGGAAACACAGACTTTGTTTAGAGGATTAGTGGAGCAGGAAGCTGGAAAAAGATTATGTGCAGACTGCAGAGGGACTCGAGTGCCTGGAAGAGGGTTGATGCTTTAATAGGGCAGCAAGCAGGACTGAGCAGGAAAAAGCAGAATCAAAGGGATGTTTATGAAGATTTCTCTCATGACAGGTCTATATGGAGGAGGGGAAAAAACTTATGGTAAAGTGTTATCTTAAATTGTGTACTCTGAAGATGAAATCTCAAGAGTAGACTGATTTTTCTGAGGGGTGCAATGTTGTAGGAAATTATACGTGTATTTACAAAGACGATTGTGAAGTAAAGCTACTTGTTTAATAAGTGATTCCCTAATGAGATGAGAAATGTAGGAAGGAAGTACTTTGAGGGAGAACATGAGGAAATGAAAAAAAAATGATGGTTTTTTACTTGCTAATTAGGACAGAATGACAACTTCAGAAAAATCACAGTGGTAGGTATTACTACTCTCTCAAGGAGGATGGACTCTTATTCATCTCACCCAATTTAGGAATTGTCTGTTCTTCCTTCGAATTTGACTAGTTAAACATAAGAATAATTTTAAAAAGAGAACAATGTAGAAATGGTTTACCATGAGCACTCTAATAATGAAAATCATTGCCAAATCATTTGGCATTTTTCCACACCTCTTCACATTTGGCAGTTTTCTATGCAATAGTGGAAATAATGGATAAGAGTAATTTTCTTGGTTGGGATATATAACTGATCCCAAATGAATGAAAATCTTGAAGCTAGCATACTTAAGATGCTAGTTATGTCTGTTACTGTCATGCAGAATCTTTAGAACCAGGAAATAATTGAAAATCAGACTTATTTTTAATGTAGACTCTTTCTTCTTTTTCAGAATTCTTAGGGTTTTTTTTTTTTTAAATACATCCAAGAGGGGTCCCCGGGTGGCTCAGTCGTTAAGCATCTGCCTTCGGCTCAGGTCATAATCCCAAGGGTCCTGGGAATGAGTCCCACATCGGGCTCCCTGCTCAGAGGGAAGCCTGCTTCTCCCTCTCCCACTCCCCAGCTTGTGTTCCTGCTCTCGCTATCTCTCTCTGTCAAATAAATAAATAAAAATCTTTAAAAAAAAATAAAATACATCCAAGGACCAAGCATTATGAAATTTCTCAATTCTTGAACTTAGCAAATAGAGTTAATAGCATTTTTTAAATGCCTCCAGAGAATATCAAAACCCAGGCTCTAAGAGCTGGTCTCTTTTCTTCTAGTGTTGATACGTGTATTAATTTTCTAGGCCTGCAGTAACAAACTACTATAAACTGAATGGCTTAAACAACAAAAATTTATTGGCTCACAGTTCTAGAGGTTAAAGTCCAAGATCAAAATGTTGGTAGAGTTGGTTCCTTTGGAGGGCTATGAGTGAGAGTCTCTGCCATGTCTTTTATCTTCTGGTGGTTTCCTGGCAATCTTTGGCATTATTGGCTTATACCTTGATCTCTGTCTTCATCTTCACATGGCATTGCCCCCATGTATATGTCTGTGGTCACATTTCCATTTTTAAAAAAGACACCAGTCATAGTGGATTGGGGCACACCCTGGTCAGTATGGCCTCATCTTAACTAAGTACATCAGCAATGACCCTATTTCTAAATAAGGTCACATTCTGAGGTGCTAGGGGTTAGGACTTCAACATATAGTTTCAACCCATAACACAATCGACCCATAACAATATGTAATAAGAGATGATTATGAACATTGTTGAGAGTTATCTTATAGATCATCTACTCATTTGAGGCCTCCTGTCTCTTATAGTTACTTAGAGAAATTACAGATGCAGAAGCAGTTTTTATCAGAAGAGGGATTGTTTTCCTTATGTACCCAAGTTTTCCCTTTGGGAATCATCCTTTCAATGACTCCCTTAACATCAACATTTACCCTAGCCTCAATTCTCTAGCATACTCTATCAGAGTCACTTTAGAAAAATAACACTTTTATATTACTCTTTCCTCAATAACCTTCAGTGGCTCCCTGCTAAATATACAGTAAAGTGCAAGCTCTAAAACATGCCATTTGCATCTTCGACCCACCAGAGCATACCTGTCATTTACTCCTCTGAGCTTCTACATGTGTAATAAACCCAATGTTCCATTCAAACTCAACTTCTCACCATTTTCTGAACAAACCAAAATTTTATTTCTGCATTCTTGTTCATGCCTATTTTTAAAACACTTTTTCTTTTACTTATCCTACAATTCTGGCTGAAATCCTATCTCCTCTGTGACAGAGTCACTATGTATGAAGTTGTGCTTGCCTCTCTTTCCTATAGCATTCACCGCCTATGAGTCATTTGGAACTAATTTTTGTTTGTGTTGCCTTTTTTTTTTTTCCATATGTTTATGTCTTATATGTCATATTGCCCCAGCCAGCTTATAAACATCTGGGGAGCAATATATTCTGTTTTGTTATTCATAGAGTAGTACAGGTCCCCAAACACTATTGATACAGGTAGGACTGATTTATTGTTCATTTCCTTACCAGTGAAGTATACAGTGGTTGTGTTATTGTTTCACTTTGATTTGTTGTGCACCCACAGTTATTTGCTACATCCCCAGTTCACAGAGTTCCACATTATCTCTCATATAATTAGGAGTCAAGGGATTTGGATCCATCCCATTGAACTAGCTTAATTTGTTTAGTCCTCAGAGTTTTAGTTACCTTATCTGTCAGTTCAGGAAGTAATACTAATTTAGTCCTCAAATTACTCTCAGATCTAAGATTCTATAATGTAGGAGTCTATACATTATGTCATACACAATGAAATCTCTATATAAAGCTAATTGAACATAAGTTTTTATGCAGATATATAGATGGATGGATTGATGGAGTTTGTGTTACTGTTTTTGTTTGTTTTTCTGTCAGTGCTGACCAACAGTTTAGTGGTCCTCAATTATTTGATTTTATAATCCATACTCTGGCTACATTGAAAATAGTCTTGAAGTGACCTATTAAAATTAAAGACTAATTAAAAGAGAATTTTTCTAATGATGTATAAAGAACTACTAGTAGTGATTAGCTACAGGGAGCAAGATTGGGGAAATGAGGGACAATGGACTTTTTCACTTTAAGCTTTTTAAGAGTATATACTAATTTCACAATTAAAAAAAGAATAATCAGGCAGTTTGGGGGCCAATGTCATTTTTTAAAGAAAGGACATCAGGCTGGTGGTATTAATACTAAAAAAGTACAAATGTTTCCTCCCTCGTTCATATGCATTCTTAGAAGTGTTTGTGGAGTATGACAATAGGTTTATTGGTGTTCAATGGTATCGTAACATTCAAAGTGCTTCTTCATGATTCTTAGTAAGAAACTAATGTTTTGAGGATGGAAGGAAAGTAAAATAAACCAGCAAACAAAGATTAGCAAAACGGTAGTGGTACTAGAATGTGAATCTAGATTTTCTGGAAACTCAGACCAAAAAGAATTATCTTAAGCTATATCCTTTTCATTGTGTGATAGAAAAATAGCATGGAAGTAAATCTACAGAGAAAAACTGTCCTAGCTTTGACTGAGAGATAAAATCCATTTTCTTGTGTCTTTTATAAGAGGTATTGGGGCACAGAATAGAGCATGCCTTCAACTATAATTTTGTAAAAGATAAACTTTGTTTCAGTGAACATTTATTTTATTGAGGATGTAATAGTGCTAAGAGAATAATACTCTATTTAACACAAGGAAGTTATTCTTGCATAGAATAGAAAACAAGGCCCAGGGCTTTTGCTTTCTGATGATCCAGTGTTTAACTGGAAGAATTGAAATTTTGGGGTCATTAATGTATCCAGTTGCCTTGCAGTTTCTTTAAATACATCATTATAAGATAAGCAAGGCATGTGAGACTGGCAGAGGGGGAACCTCATAGGTAGATATGCTTTCTATGTGGATTCCCCAGGGTGAATTAGGGAATTTATTGCAGTAGGAATGTACCAGAAAGGCAGTGAACAAGTCCAGGAAGAATGATTTAACTAGTTAGGTAGTGGAAGTAAGTGGGGCTGAAGCTGAAAAGCAGAACTGTGGTTCCCAGGGCCAGGATAGCAAGGGTTTGGGTATAAGAAGTTATCCAGGCTTTTGGCTTTTGGCTCGGGGAGGCAAATGTGCAACTTTCTTCGGTCGCCCGGAATCCGGGTTCATCCAACACCAGCCACCTCCGCCATGCTGCCTAAGTTCGACCCCAACGAGATCAAAGTCGTGTACCTGAGGTGCACCAGTGGCGAAGTCGGTGCCATGTCTGCCCTGGCCCCAAAGATCGGCCCGCTGGGTCTGTCTCCAAAAAAGGGTGGTAATGACATCGCCAAGGCAACCGGTGATTGGCCCAGATTGAAGTGGTACCTTCTGCCTCTGCACTGATTATCAAAGCCCTCAAGGAACCACCAAGAGACAGAAAGAAGCAGAAAAACATTAAGCACAGTGGAAATACGACTTTTGATTAGATTGTCAATATTGCCTGACAGATGCGACACCGATCTTTAGGCAGAGAACTCTCTGGAACCATTAAAGAAATCCTGGGGACTGCCCAGTCTGTGGGCTGCAATGTTGACGGCCGACACCCTCATGACATCATAGATGACATCAACAGTGGTGCAGTGGAATGCCCAGCTAGTTAACTACAAAGGAAAATGTTTCAATAAAGGATCATTTGACAACCAGTGGGAAAAAAAAGAAGTTATCCAGTTCCCTCTTCTACAGGGAGATAATGCACGGTGCTAGCACTTGCCTAAATATTGGGGGGGGGGAGAAGTTAAGGCACCCATTGAAAGTTGACATTACTCTAACTTTTTGGAAATTTGACTGAATAGTTCAAACCATTGGAACTTTTGGAAATTCAGGTTGTGATCTTAACTAGTCTAGGTTTAACCTAGACCAGCTAACTTAACTAGCTCCCCAACTTGGTCCTCATGAACTAGGCTCTTTTGGCCACCACAGATAACTACACAGTACTCTTATCCAGAAGTACTGATTTTTATGACTCATCACCTTTCCAAGGTAGGGCATTTCCATAAGCAGGAAAATGCTCGCCTCCTTTTCTTTTTGTTGGTGAGGGCCTGCTTACACCAGCTTCTGAAGGATAGTGCAGGAATTAAATATTTCTTCACTCATGTTCTTCCATCATCTTCTCCAATAAATAATCAATCTAAGAAGTACGACCTCTTAAAAGTTTTGTTTTATTTTGTTTATAATCACAATTTATTATTTCTACCAATGTCAATGTGGAGAGTGAAGGAAACCGACATTTATTAGACTTCTCTTATAAGTCAGATGGTCTGCTACTGACACCATAGTCTAGATACTTTAAACAAAGGCTCAGAGAAGTTCAATAACTTGTTCACAATCCTATGCTCAGAACCAGAGTTAAATCCAGGTCCATTTCACACCAAAACATTTATTTCCCATTGTATATTCCTTCACAATGGGAAAATTTAAATTAGTTTTTTCTTATCCTGTGTCTACTTTGGACATTTCTTTGGCTCAGTGCTTACAATGTAAGTGCTATGTACCCAAACTTACCTTTCATGTAATTCTAGACTTAAGGATCTTTTCACTAGAGTCCTGTGTGGTCAAATGCAGACAAATTGTAAAGTTCACTGGATATGGTTGGAAAATAGTATTTATAATGGGTTTAAGTTCATACTGATTAACATTTGTCTCACTCACTATGTTTTGATTTTCCAAGAAAGACTTTCTACAAGAGCTCCCATAATGTACAAAATACCTAAGGGATTCTCTAGCATCCAGGACTAATGCTGATCCCTTTCCTGAGATCTTAGGTAAATGGTCATCCTAGATATGCAAGCCTAGATCAGAGTTGAAGATAAATTAATGGAATATTGAATTTAAAATCCTGGAAATTCTGGACCTTTACACACAGACACAAACACAAACACATACACACACACACACCCTTCCACCACCATACACACACTTACAGAGGAAATTAGGTGCATAAAACCTTCTATGGGAAAATTTAATCCTCTCAATAGATAAATATTAAGGAAAGAACTGGCAAACCATGGATACAAAAATATTAGAAAAAAGTGTAAAAGAGAGCAACAAATTTGTCAACAAATGAAGAACACTTATATCAAAAATATTCCTAAAGAGCATATATGAAAGTTGTGATCTAAAATTTTACTATTAATATCATGATTTCCAATATAATATTGAAGGTAAAGAACAAAGTTGATGGACTGACACTACCTGATTTTAAGATCTACTGTAAAGTTACAGTAATCAAGACAATGTCATATTGGGAAAAAAAAAAGAAATAGACAAATAGATAAAGGGAACAGAACAGAGTCCAGAAATAGACCTCCGTATATATAGTCAACTAGTATTTAACAAAGAAGCAAAAAAGCACTGACAGTACAATGGAACAAAGATATCTCTTCAAAACATGGTGCTGAACAACTGAGCATTCATATGCCAAAAAAAAAAAAAAATATATAGACAACGACCTTACACCCTTCACAAATGTTAACTCAAAATGGGTCACAGACCTAAATGTAAAACACAAAACTATAAAACTCTAGAAAGTAACCCAGGAGAAAACAAATGACCTTGGGTATGGTGATCCTTTTTTTTTTTTTTAAAGCTTTTATTTATTTAAGTTAATCTCTACACCCAACATGGGGCTCAAACTCATGACCCTGAGATCAAGAGTCACATGCTCCTCAGACTGAGCCAGCCAGGCGCCCCAGTGCCTTTTTGCCTACAGCACCAAAGGCATAGTCTGTGAAAAAATAATAAGCTGGGCTTCATTAAAATTAAAAATTGTGAAAGACAATGTCAAGAGAATTAGAAGATGAGCCTCAGAATGGGAGAAAATATTTGCAAAAGATATATCTGATAGAGGACTGTTATCCAAAATATACAAGAACTTTTAAAATCCAACAATAAGAAAATAAACAACCCAACTTAAATATAGACCAAATAGCTTAACAGACATCTCACTAAAGAAGGTATACAGAAGGCATGGGGTGCCTGGGTGGCTCAGTCGTTAAGCGTCTGCCTTCGGCTCAGGTCATGATCCCAGGGTCCTGGGATCGAGCCCCTCATTGGGCTCCCTGCTCGGCAGGAAGCCTGCTTCTCCCTCTCCCACTCCCCCTGCTTGTGTTCCCTCTTCTGCTGTGTCTCTCTCTGTCAAATAAATTAAAAATAAAATCTTAAAAAAAAAAGGTATACAGAAGGCAAATAAACATAAAAAACTGCCCCACATCATATGTCATCAGAGAAATACAAATTAAAATAACAATGCTATACCACTACACACTTACTAGAATGGTCAAAATTGGGAACACTAAGGACACCAAATGCTGGTGGAGATGTGGAAAACCCCAACCCTCATTCACTGCCATGGGAATGAAAAGTAGTACACCACTTTGGAAGGCAGTTTTATAGTTTCTCATAAAACAAAATATACTCTTACTAAATGATCCAGCAACCATGCCCCTTGGTTTTTACCAAAAAGAGTTGAAAACTTATGTTTGCATAAAAAAACTGCACATGGATGTTTATAATGGCGTTTTTTATAATTCTCAAAATTTGGGAAAAAACTAAGATGTCCTTTAGTAGGTGAATGGATAAAATAAACTGTGCTATATCCAGACAATGGAATATTATTCAGTGCTAAAAAGAAATGAGCTGTGAAAGCATGAAAATACATGGAGGAAATTTAAGTGCATATTACTAAGGGAAGCCAATCTGAAAGGCTACATACTATAATGATGGATATATGTCATTATACCTTTGTCCAAACCCACAGAATGTACAACAGCAAGAGTGAACTTTAAGGTAAACTATGGACTCTGGATGATTACAATGTGCCAATGTAGGTTTATCCTTGCTTAAAAAAAAAGTATAATTCTGATGAGTGATGTTGATAGTAAGAGAGGCTGTGTAGGTGTGGGGTCAGGGAGTAATGGAAATCTCTATACCTTCCTTGCAACGTTATTGTAAACCTAAAGCTTCTCTAAAACGTGGAGTCTTTAAATTTTCTTACAAAATAAAGTTCTTACTTCTATGAACATGAATCATAAATACAAGAACTTAAGTAGAGATAATGAGACAGTGGGAGGAAATTGAGTGTTAATTGGCAGATTTTAGTGATGAGGAAGAAACAAATCAAAACTATTCCCAAAATACAAAAGAATCAGAAGGACCAGACATGAGGATAGACACTGTGGAAACACAACAAGGAAGCAGAGGATATCCATGAGAAGATGCAAGAAAGTAAAATAAAAATGGAAGATAAGAAGAAATAAAGAGAAAATGGTAACTGTATAAAACAGACAAAAAAGACCTTATGTATGCATAATTGGAGTTTCTTAAGAAGAAAACCAACAACAATGAAACAGAACAAATACTTGAAGATATAACTTGAAGGAAAAATGTTGTGAAAAGAAAAGAATACCTGAATCTACTTATTGAAAGGATATGTCATGTACCAGTGAGAATTGACCCCAGTCACTGAGACGTATCCTTCTGCTATTTACCCAAGGTATATGTCCTTAAGACATATCCTAGTATATTTATTAACCTTTGATGATACAGAAAGCGTCTTTTAAGTAGTGGGCAAATGATCACTTTATTTACAAGAGGGAAAAAAAAAATCACACCTGCCTTAGACTTCTCCTCAGTGATATTCAAGACTAAAAATTAATGGACCAAAAACCTCTGAGATAACTGAGAAAAGAAAGGATTTCATGTTCAGCCAAGATTTTTTATTTTTTTTATTTTTTTAAGATTTTTTATTATGTATAAAGGCCAAAAAGTTACTGAATGTGCCACAACTCAAGAAATACTGTTCACCTACAAGAGGCTGAGCTTCAGCCAATCGAGGGATAACACAGAAAAATTTAGCAAAATGACTGGTGGTAAGCATTTAATATGTTGAACAGAACTAAGACTAAAAGAAATATGTGGACTTGATAACAAAACAGAACATAAATTTTGTATGCCTTGATAATTTAAAATGACACTAAACTAACTAAAATTGGGAGAGTAGGGGAAAGAATATTTTGGCACTTTTTTTACAAAACTAAACATGTAGCTATCATACCTAGAATACCACAGGTACAGTATTTACTGATTATCTCATCTGTAATAGTGTGGAGACAAATAAAGCTGAAAAATCAAGTAACCAAATTATAACTTGGTATGGTTATGTAACTTAATTAACAGTAGAAAGTGGTGATAAACATCGTTTTAAAATGCACACACACTTTTCGAATAGCTAAAATTAGAAATGCTGAGCAATTTGTAATAGTAACATTGATTTTTTTTAAAACTGGGCAGGTAGAAAGTGAATAGTCCTTTAGACAAAATAATGAGGTAAACATAATATTTTTGTCCTAAAAAGAAACTCTTAAGATAGTGTATGTCAAAACATAACCATGAAATATTACTGTTCTTCCCTGTACTTACTTTAATGCATGGAATCATGGTTAAATTGAAGGCTATAAACCTAAAGAAAATAATAAATAGTACAATGTCTGTTGACTTTGGTTGGTCAGTACATGTTTGAGGGTTGTAGAATCAGAGTTTCTCTTACTTGGTTCTGAATGCTTCTGAAGAGTCAAAAGAGCATTGTCCCTTAGCAAGAAATGGGAGTACCCCCGTGGGTTGACAGAGAAGTCCCCTCTCTCAAGAAACAACTACGTGACTCTCCCATCATTTAAGTTGGTTTGGAGGAGACCTCCTCCCTCTTTGATCTCAAGGGAGCAAAAATACATTACAACATTTAACATGGAATGTGATATATATAAGGGTCCCAAATGCTTCTGAGAATTTGATGGAAGTTATAGGACCTTTCTCCAGGAAATGCACATGTCACATTTTACCTATCATGGAGCAGAACCTCTGAAGCTTATCCAAAGAAATCCTGAGATGAACCATGAGAGACGACGGACTCTGAGAAACAAACTGAGGGTTCTAGAAGGGAGGGAGGTGGGGGGATGGGTTAGCCTGGTGATGGGTATTAAAGAGGGCACGTATTGAATGGAGCACTTGCTGTTATATGCAAACAATGAATCATGGAACACTGCATCAAAAACTAATGATGTAATGTATGGTGACTAACATAACATAATAAAATTAAAAATAAATAAATATAGTCCCCAGGTTAAAGACCCTGGTTTAAAAAGTTCTCTGGACCTAGATCGGAGTCTCTACTGTTGATCTTTCTGGTCAGAACCGCAGGTGTTACAATATGCTCTGATAGAAGGAAGGTAGCTAAAACAGCATTTATAGCCCATCTAAGCCATCTCTTTTACTTATACTGAAGTGCAGAAGTGGCAGTTCTCAAAGTCTGGACCCCAGACCACTCATATCAGAGTGAAGGTTGTTAAAAAGGGAGGTTTATTTGTTTTTAAATCACACACTAAGACTAGAGGAGGCAAAAGCAACTTCAGGATCAGAGCTGGGCCCCCTGTTTCTCTCAACTCCATATTGAGCAGCAACAACTAAGTAGCCCCAGCCTGATTCCCACTGACCTCTAAAAAAAGAAGCATTCCAGGGCTACAGCAATGGGTTGCCAAGGGGAATAATTAATCGTTATGTCTCCAAAATGTTTTTTTTCCCTATTTTAAAATTACTAACATTAGAGAACAGTTACCACATGTCAAACCTATAGGTAGACACTATCGTAAAGGAAAGTTTTATATTCATTGCAGTGCAGTCATCGCTTGTCCTAAAAATAGTAAGAAGATGTTCCCGGGTCACTAGCTTCACTTCTTGCATGCAGCTCAGCATGGTGATGCTGCTGAAGTAAGCACACCCGGGATGTCTGACTAGTAGGTATGTGCCACATTGCAATTAAGGGTTTAATTACCAGCATGGCAAGTAGGCAGGACCGAACCTTGTATTCCATCTTTTAGCCAAAGATTAAAATATGCTTTATGAATGAGCATTGTCCTACATGGTTTTCTCTGTGGACATTGTGGTTCAGTTTGAAGGGCACAGACTGCTTTTGCCCAGCAGATCTTCACTATTGGGCTCTTTCAAGAAGAGGTGATAATGGGTACTCAAGGTAAATGTATATCAAGCTTTACAGATTAAAGTCACCACTTTAATTGCATCAAGAAAGACTGATAATCTTGATTTCAAATATGAACCAACTCCTGAGATTACTTCATTCAAGCCTGTATGCATTTCATTCTGTATCGCTAACAGGCTGTAGCCCTTTTTCTTTGCAATTTTCTTTTTCACGTGAAGTGAAACTCTGGACATGTAGAGGAGTGTGCTCAAAGTATTTAATTTGGTATTCTGCACCCTGCAGGGCCAATGCAGCCGAGTCTCATATGCTCCAATTTGTTATTGCACTTCTACAGAATTTACAATGTATTTTACAGTGGAATGCACAATATAAAATGCTCTCAATTTCACTCATCTTTTAAGGAATAAAGATCACTTGAAAATTCTATGAATTCAAAGACTCCAGAAACTAAATGGACTTTTGGTATTTTTCTAATAAAGGTTTTAAATACTTGGAAAAAATAAATAGATTTTTGTTTGTTTTCAATTTTAGATTTAATTATTAAAAATCACTGTGAGCATAAAATATCAAATATACCATTAACTCTTTCATCTTAACACACTAGTTAAAATTTTTTCATTCTTCTGTTTTGTGAGTACATACTTTATAAATGAAATACTGGGAAGTTCCTTTTTAATTATTCATAGTTTGTTTTTACTTTCAGATTGGTCATTCTTTAAACTTTAAAAATTATAATATTTAACTAATGCCATATTGTTAGATGGTTAGTTTTTTAGTAGCTCTACCCATAGTCAATTTATAACACTATACAGTATACTTGTTTTCAGAATTTGGACTTTGAATTTGGATAGTTTAAGCCTCAAATCTGGCAAAGCTGTTTATAGCTATGTGACTTTGGGGGATGTTATTTAACCTCCCTGAACCTCTATTTACCTGTGTTCTAAATGGATTTAAAATGATGCCTTTCTGATAGATCTATCCTGAGAATTAAATGAGATAATCTATGTAAGCCAACAAACAAATGCTCAATAATTGTTAGCTAGCTATTATTCTATATAATCTTTTTTGCTCTTCTGAATTATTGAGTTGATTTCTCAAGAATGGGAATATTGGTTCAATGATGTGGAGACTTATTCATTTAGTCATAACATATTTGAATGTCTACTCTATGCTAAATGTTAAAACAAGGTGGTGAACAACGTGGTTTTGGAATAAGAGGTGTTTGCAGTTTGGAAGAAAAGACAGATAACCAACTTTTAAAATACCAGGGATAATTATACTTAAATACAGTAGTGCAGAAGAGAAAATGGAGGGTGTTAGGGAAAAATAGACTAAGGATATATATATGCCTGATTAACTTCTAAACTGTAGAATGTTTTACATTTTTAAATGATTTATGAAAGTAATGTGCCTGGTTACCCAAATCTTCATGGATTTTAGCTATTTTTTCTTTATTTCTAACTTAATAGCTGTAAAATATTACTTCCCTTTAAATTAGCATTTTGTGTGATTTTTCATTTGAAGTATATTTATAGATTATATGATTCTGGATTTCAAAGTTCGTCAAAAAGATTTATTCATCCATTGTCCACTAAGGTTGTGATAGTGTCCTTAAGATAATACAGTTATCTCAGGATATATTTTGGGCTTTTCTTTACCTATTTCCTACATTTTTTACTATTTTTCTGGTGTTAAGTTTTGTGGTTTTTGTACTAAAGTTTTGGTGTTTTGTATCACATCAATTTTGCCTTTCTTTTTTTTTAAGATTTTATTTATCTATTTTAGAGAGAGAGCATGGACCAGAATGGGGAGGTGAAAAGGGGGAGGGAGAGGAAGAGGGAAAGAATCCCAAGCAGATTCTGCTCTGAGCACGGAGCCAGACGTGGGACTTGATCTTGATCTCAGGAGCCCGAGATCATGGAGATCATGATCTGAGCCAATACCAAGAGTCAGGCATTCAACCAACTGAGCCACCCAGGCGACCCTATTTTGCCTTTCTTTTATAATTTCTTCCATTGCTTTGTTTATACCATACATTTTCCAAGTTTTTTTTTTTTTTTTTTTTTTCCTGCTTGACCTTAAGAGTTCTTTGACCATATCCAAAATGCTGCTGATATCACAGCAGGTATTTTTTTCTTTTCTATTCATAAACCATGGTTACTGATGTTCACTCAAGCACTGTGCAAAGAAGCAAAATGCAGGTTAAAATCAGAGCCTAAAATCTCTGCTCTGATAAAAATAAACTATGCTAAAAATCATTGTAGATCTTTCCATTTGGTTAAGAGAGTGATTCATGTTGTCAGTTTTGTAAAGTCTTCAGAATATTTATAAGCATTAGAGGGGAACTTACCCCAAATTAAAAGTGACCTTCACAAGGTACATTTATATTTATGCTGGTTTTTTTTTACAAAGATGATTCATCAGTTCATAGATCAGCAATGAAAACCAAGAAACAAATCGCTTATACTTGAGAAATTTCAATATGGATGTCAACTAATAGACTTTTTCTTAATATTTTAAAACCACCCGGGTGCCTGCGTGGCTCAGTCGTTAAGCGTCTGCCTTTGGCTCAGGTCATGATCCCAGGGTCCTGGGATGGAGTCCTGCATCGGGCTCCCTGCTCAGCGGGAAACCTGCTTCTCCCTCTCCCACTCCCCCTGCTTGTGTTCCTGCTCTTGCTATCTCTTTCTCTGTCAAATAAATTAAAAAAAAAATCTTAAAAAAAAATATTTTCAAACCACCCTTTCTGGACATATTTGAATGTTCTCAAAGCAGCCAAAGAATATTTGTAATTATACTATGATACCTGAATAATTTAGTTATAGTTTCAAGAATAATCTGATAAAGATGGGTAGGGCACTGGGATGTGATCCATCTCGATGCCAGACTCTGCCATCACTGCAGTTTCCTAGTTATAGATCTTTGATGTGAAGCATCATGTGGTTGTCATTTTTAAATCTCCTGTTGAAGATTTTCAAATAAGCCCTCCGAAATTTTAGGAGTACTGTGACTAAAGACAGAGACGGTAATGGAATATTACTCTTTCCAGAAGGATACCATAGTTCTGTAAAACAGCAACCATACTCTCTGGGCATATATAGGTGTAGTTTAGTAGAGTGTCACCTGAGAGTCTGACTCAGAGGATTATTCATATTGTGTAACAGCTGATAAAAGTACACAACCGAAGCCTTCTGCAGTACTAGATACTACCTCTAGGTGACCAAGTTGTGGAGAGAACAAGAGAAGAACTGAGATGGCTCAGGGCAGTATCTAGTTATCACCTGATAAACTATTTCAGTATTTTAACAAACAGTTTAGCTGTACCTGGGCACACAGGTGAATATATTCACCTTGGTATTACCAATGGCTTATGTTAGGCTACGCTGTCCTCGAAGTTTATCATGACACAGGTCAGCAACAATTACTCTCTGGTTTTATCATGATACTCTTACACTGGGACAAAACCTAAAATCAGTATATCTGAAGAACTGGAGTCAAGAGGGGAAATTCTCCCGTCTCTAATTGTAACCTTGACACATCTCTCACAAGAGTGAATGTGGTGGGGAAAACAAAGTGAAGGGAACATTTATTCATTTAGCTTTTTATTTATTCATTTATCATTTTTATTAAGTTTTAAATTTTAATTCCAATATAGTTAACATACAGTGTTATATTAGTCTCAGGTATACAGTATAGTGATTCAATAATTCCATACATCACCCAGTGCTCATCATGACAAGTGCCCTCCTTAATCCCTATCACTTATTTCACCCATCTCATCCCCTACCTCCCCTCTGGTAACTATCAGTTTGTTCTCTATAAGTAAGAATCTGTTTCTTGTTTTGTCTCTCTTTTTTCATTTATTCATTTGTTTTGTTTCTTAAATTCCACATAGGAGTGAAATGATATAGTATGTGTTTTCCTCTGACTTATTTCGCTTAGTATTATACTCTCTAGCTTTATCCATGTTGTTGTAAATGGCAAAATTTCACTCTTTTTACGGCTGAATAATATTCCATTGTGTGTGTGTGTGTGTGTATATATATATATATATATATATATATATATATACCACAACTTCTTTATCCATTCATCTATCAATGGACACTTGGACTGCTTCCATAGTTTGGCTACTGTAAATTATGCTATAATGAACATAGGGGTGCATATATCCATTTGAATTAGTGTTTTTATATTTTTGGGGTAAGTACCCTGTAGTGTGATTACTGAATCATAGAGTAGTTCTATTAATTTTTTGAGGAAACTCCATACTATCTTTCAGAATGGCTGCACCAGTTTGTTGTCCCACCAACAGTTCACAAGGGTTCCTTTTTTCTCAACATCCTCACCAACATTTGTTGTTTCTTGTGTTTTTGATTTTAACCTTTCTGACAGGTATGCAGTGATATCTCATTGTAGTTTTGGTTTGCATTTCCCTGATGATGAGTGATGTTGAGCATCTTTTCATGTCTCTTTTTGCCATTTGGGTGTTTTTTTGGGAGAAACGTCTGTTTGTCTTCTGCCCATTTTTTAATTGCTTTATTTGTCTTTTAGTTGTTGACTTATATTGGTTCTTGATATATTTTGGAACTAACCCTTTATTGGGTATGTCATTTGCAAATGCCTTCTCCCGTTCAGTAGGTTGTCTTTTACTTTTGTTGATTGTTTCCTTCACTGTGCAGAAGCTTTTTATTTTGATGTAGTCCCAATAGTTTATTTATTTATTTATTTTTCCTTTGCCCCAGGAGACATCTAGAAAAACATTGCTATAGCCGATGTTAGAGAAGTGACTGCCTGTGCTCTCTTCTGGGATTTTTATGGTTTCATTTATGTCTTTACTCCATTTTGAGTTTATTTTTGTGTATGGTGTAAAGAGGTGGTCCAATTTCATTCTTTTGCATGTAGCTGTTCAGTTTCCCATTGCCATTTTTTGAGGAGACAGTCTTTTTCCCATTGCATATTCTTGCCTCTTTTGTTGAAGATTATTGACCATATAATCCTGGGCTTGTTTCTGGGCTTTCTATCCTGTTCTATTGATATGTATCTATTTTGGTGCCAGTACCATACTGTTTTGATTACTACAGGTTTATAGTATAACTTGAAACCTGGAATTGTGATACCTCCAGCTTTGTTTTTCTTTTTCAAAATTGTTTTGCCTCTTTCGGGTTTTTTGTGGTCCCATATGAATTTTACAATTATTTGTTCTGGTTCCATGAAAAATGCTGTTGGTATTTTGATAGGGATTGCATTAAATCAGCAGATTGCTTTGGGTAATATGGACATCTTAACAACATATGTTCTTCAAATCATGAGCATGTGCTATCTTCCTATTTGTTTGTGTCATCTTCAATTTCTTTCCTCAGTGTTTTATAATTTTCAGAGTACAGGTCTTTCACCTCCTCGGTTAAGTTTATTCCTAGGTATTTTATTATTTTTGGTACAATTGTAAATGGGATTACTTTGTTAATTTCTGTTTCTGTTGCTTCATTATTGGTGTGTATAAATGCAATAGATTTCTGTACATCAATTTTGTATCCTGAGACCTTACTGAATTCATTTATCAGTTCTAGTAGGTTTTGGTGGCATCTTTAGGGCTTTCTATATATAGTATCATGGCATCTACAGATAGTGAAAGATTTACTTCTTCCTTACTGATTTGAATGCCTCTTATTCCTTTTTGTTATCTGATTGCTGTGGCTAGGACTTCCAGTACTATGTTGAATAAAAGTGGTGAGAGTGGACATCCTTGTCTTGTTCCTGATCTTATAGGAAAAGCTCTCAATGTTTCCCCATTGAGTATGATGTGAGCAGTGGGTTTTTCTCATATGGCCTTTACCATGTTGAGGTATGTTCCCTCTAAACCTATTTTGTTGAAGGTTTTTATCAAGAACGGATGTTGTACTTTGTAATATGCTTTTTCTACATCTATTGAAATGAATATGTGGTTTTTATCCTTTCTCTTATTGATGTGATGTATCACATTGATTGATTTATGAATATTGAACCACTCTTGCATCCCAGGAATAATCCCACTTGATTGTGGTGAATGATTTTTTAAATGTATTGTTGGATTCCATTTGCTATATTTTGTTGAGGACTTTCGCCTCTATGTTCACCAGATATACTGGCCTGTAGTTCTCTTTTTTTGTAGTGTCTTTATTTGGTTTTGGTATCAGGGTAATGCATGCCCTGTTGAATGTATCTGGAAGTTTTCCTTCCTCTTCTATTTTTTGGAATAGTTTGAGAAGAATGGGTATTAACTCTTCTTTAAATGTTTGGTAGAATGCCATGTAGTCCTAGATGGGTTTCGTTTGTTGGGAGTTTTTTAATTGCTGATTCTATTTCATTGCTGGTAATCAGTCTATTCAAATTTTCTATTTCTTCCTGGTTTGATTTCAGGAGGTTATATGTTTCTAGGAATTTATCCATTTCTTCTAGGTTGTCCAATTTATTGGCATATAATTTTTCGTAATATTCTCTTAAATCATTTGTATCTTGGTGGTGTCAGTTGTTATTTCTCCTCTCTCATTTCTGATTTAGTTTGAGTCCTCTCTCTCTTTTCTGTGGAGGGGAACAGTTATCACATTGTATATTAGCTCACCTATGAGGTCTCCCTGCCTGTGGTGCAGTCTGTGGTTCAATATATTGTGAACTGAGAATTGAAGATCATCTGTTTCTTTCTAGTCCACTTCTGTCAGACTTTGGAGCCATTCTGAAATTTGTTTCCAACAGAACTATTGGATTTTCTGCTCTATGATCTGCCAATAAATTATTGTCCATGCAATAGGTTGCTATATACAATTCAGACCCACCTTGTAGAATGGGATGTAAAGAGCTATGTCTCCATCTGGAAACATCTCAAATCTTAAATTAACTCACTCTCAACATCCTTATTTGTGGAGTCTTTGTCTTAGAAATCTTTAATCCTAGGCTGAAATAGATAAATGGAGGTCAAAACTGGCCAAAGGTTCAGGTAGCTACTTTTACAGAGTAGCTTTCTCTATGAGAACAATACTTTTATTTCGTTTGGTTCTTGTGTTGAGTGATTAAGTTAAAGAAATGGCTCAAAAAGTCTGGGGGATCAGAAAGTCAGGGGTTGGGAGAAAAGCTATGTTCTAAAATTATTAACATGTTTATTTGTTTATACTGTTTCTTTTAATTTTTCTTGTTTCTATCTCTCTTTTAAATTATATCCCAATACCTGGGGTCATTTTCCTCATCTAAACAGAGGTGCTATGGCCTTATTAAGAAACTAGCCGAAGGCATAAAAGTTTCAATAAAGGATTTATCTCCCTTTGCAATTTTTGTGACCATTCATTTCAACCCTAATCTTATATTTTTTTAAATTTTATATCAATTTTTATATATTTTCCTAGGTATTTTATAGCATTTATTCAACATCTCAGTATACTTAACATTAAGCTAAACATTTGAGAAGATACAAAAGAAGTGCTTAATGCCAGCAAAGATAATTAGTGAATTATTTGACAACAATAAAAATTGCATTTGAAAGCATTATTCTATGTGAGAGACAATATAGGAAAAGTCTGAAATAAAAGATAATTAAAACTCAAAATGAGATTTTTCAGCCTGTTGGAATCTGAAATGACCATTTCTCTATTTTGTGATTCTTAACCATATCAACTGCCATTTATCAACATGTGCTAGACACTTGGATATCCATTATCTTATATAATAGTCACACTCCAGTGAGGTTGATAATATTAGCTCTATTTAATGGATAAGGAAATGGAGCACTAAAGTTACATAAGAAGTAAGTGGCAGAGGGCGCCTGGGTGGCTCAGTTGGTTAAGCGACTGCTTTCAGCTTAGGTCATGATCCTGGAGTCCCTGGATTGAGTCCCGCATCGGGCTCCCTGCTCGGCAGGGAGCCTGCTTCTCCCTCTGACCCTCCCCCCTCTCATGTGCTCTCTCTCTCTCATTCTCTCTCTCTCAAATAAATAAATAAAATCTTAAAAAAAAAAAAAAAAAGAAGAAGTAAGTGGCAGAACCAGAATGTGAATCCACGTCTCCTAACTTCAAGTTCTATCCTTTGTCCAATGTCATAGCTAAGTTAACTATCAAAATTTTTACTAGATTAGGTATGGGTGAAATGGATGGGTAGATAGGTGAGTAACTGGATAGCAAATCTATTTAGAGGGTACTAGAAAACTATTTAAATTAAAAATAATTAAAGTTGATTACTTTAAAATTCTTAGAAGATCACATGAACTTGCTGCTATTTTTTTTAAAGCTAATTATTATCTTCTACTTGAATTGTTGGAGTTATTATTTGTGTTGATGTTAGTGTATTTTAACTTCATTGAAGTTGGCATACTTTAACTTCATTGTCTTTTATATTTTCATATCAAATGAAAATGTTTTGAAAATGACTCTGTTTAATAGTTAGTTACACATCCAGTAAAATCACCTTAATGCCTACATCAGTAATTTAAATGGATTTGAGTATCATGTTTTAAGACTCTTGTTTATTAACTCAGGGAAATAATATGCATTATTTAATAATCTCTACATACAAATTCAGTTGAGTTTATTATATAAGAAAGGCCCAATGAATCAGTTCCCTTCTGACACCAAGTTCTAAAGACTACCCTTGCTGGCCGCCTGGGTGGGCAGTCGGTTAAGCATCCAACCCCTCATTTCAGGGTGATGAGATGAAGCCCTGCTTCGGGCTCCATGCTCAGCGTGGAATCTGCTTGAGATTCTCTCTCTCCCTATGCCTTTGCCCCTCCCCCATGCTTGTGTGCACTCTTCTATCTTTCTCTCAAAATAAATAAATACAATCTAAAAAAAATAATAGGCTTCGGGCGCTTGGGTGGCTCAGTCGGTTGAGCGACTGCCTTCGGCTCGGGTCATGATCCCAGGGTCCTGGGATCAAGTCCCACATTGGGGTCCCTGCTCTGCAGGGAGCCTGCTTCTCCCTCTCCCACTCCCCCTGCTTGTGTTCCCTCTCTCGCTGTGTCTCTCTCTGTCAAATAAATAAATAAAATCTTTAAAAATTAAAAAAAATTTAAAAAAATAGTAATAATTAAGGGGCTCTTGGGTGGCTCAGTCAGTTAAGCATCTGATCATGGTCATGATCCCAGGCTCCTGGGATTGAGTGCCTCATCAGGCTCCTTGCTCAGCGGGGAGTCTGCTTCTCTCTCTCTCTCTCTTTCTCTCTGCCCTTCCCTCCTGCTTGTGTTCTCTCTTCTCTAGCTCTTTCTCTCAAATAAATAAATAAAATCTTTTAAAAATAATAATATAATTTTTAAAAAAGACTATCCTGCAAGTCCCACTGTGTAACTAACCTGTCACAGAATGGTTCTTATTGTGTGGTGCCTCCTGAAAATGGGACAAGGGTGGTAATTACAGGTAACTTGGAAATATTTATAATATTCCTAATTAACTGCTTAAAAAGTAGAATAAAATTGTAAAAGTATTTTAAACTTATAAAGTTAGTTTGGTTTTGTAAGAGATACTGAAGCTTGAGAGATTACAAGGATTCAAAAGTATGTGTATAAAACAAACAAAACAAATGTTCTTAGTAGAACATAGACATGAACTTTATAACATGAAATACCAACCTGATTAATATATAACCAAAGAGAAATATAGGGAAATATTGCCTTTTATTTTATGATCTAACTGTGGTTTAGAAGTCAAGCTATATAAGCCTCCAAAGGGAAGCTTTTTGGGTCTAAACAGAGGATAGATCAGAATTCAGTTTGTCCAAAAGAAGTAAAATGGACAGAGAAGTGTACCTGTACATCAAGAAAATATAGAAACAGAAATAGAAATCTATGGGTTTGGAAGCCATGTGTAACATAGTATATCATTAACATAAAAGAAGAGGAGAATGGGATATAGCCTGGTCAAATGGAGAGTGTTGCTAGCTCTTAATAAATACAGATCTTAGTAAGATGTAATACAGAAAAGGAATGAAAGGCTCATCTAATCAGGCATGCATTCTTATTTTCTGTGAATATGTATTAGGTCTTTCCTATAACCATCAGGCGGTGATAAGTGTGCTCAGGGAGCATTTCAGTCTACTGGAAATGGTCTTTTAGTTCTGCTAAAAGAAAACTCTTCATATATTATGCTCTTACTTATTAATGATTTCAAATCTATATGAGAAATAATAAAGAGCAAACAACTACTATCTATTGAACATCACTTTAAACAATTGCTTAATAAAAAGTTAGAAAATAACCATGAAGAATAAATCTAAATGCTTTAAGATGGGTTGTTAGGGTGGTAGATAAAGGAAATGCTGTAGGTGATCTATGGAGTTTAAAAGGTCATTTAATGTCATTACTTGAAAAAAAAAATGAATGCTGAATGAAGATGTGATTAAGTTGTATCTAAAGTAAATTGATTGGTAGATTGATAGGCATTAAGGGAAGTTGACAGTATTTTGGGGCTGGATGAGAGCAATAGTGACACATCACAGACCACAGGGAGAAAGGAGATTGTTTTTCAATCTGTCTGCTCAATTCCAGATTTCAAAACACCAAGGAATGAAAGTGATAGAGATGTGGATTTCATCTCAATTTCAGAAAGACCATGTTAACAAGAACTGAATCTTTTTTTTTTCAGATTTATTTAAATTCTAGTTGGTTAACATACAGTGCAATATTGGTTTCAAGAGTAGAATTCAGTGGTTCATCACTTATATACAACACTAAGTGCTCATCATAACAAGTGCCCTTTTTAATGCCCCTCACCTATCTAGCCCATCCCTTCACCCACTCTCTCATCCCTCAGTTTGTTCTCTATCATTAAGAGTCTCTTATGGTTTGTTTCCCTTTCTCTCTTTCTTTTTTCTCCCTCCCATATATTCATCTATTTTGTTTCTGGAATTCCATGTATGAGTGAAATCATATGGTATTTGTCTTTCTCTGACTGACTTATTTTGCTTAGCATAATACACACTAGCTCTATCCACATTGTTGCAGAAGGCAAGATTTCATTCTTTTTGATGGCTGAGTAATATTCCATTGTGTATATATACCACATCTTCTTTATCCATTCATTATTCAATGGACATATGGGCTCTTTCCATAGTTTGGCTATTGTTGATAAAGCTGCTATAAACATCAGAGTGCATATACCCCTTTGAATCTGTATTTTTGTATCCTTTGGGTAAATACCTAGTAGTTCAATTGCTGGATCATAGGGTGGTTCTATTTTTAACTTTTTGAGGAACCTCCATACTGTTTTCCAGAGTGGCTGCACCAGCTTGCATCCCCACCAACAGTGCAAGAGGGTTCCCCTTCTCTGCATCCTTGCCAACACCTGTTGTTTCTTGTGTTAATTTTTGCCATTCTGACAGGTGTGAGGTGGTATCTCATCGTGGTTTTTGATTTGTATTTCCCTGTTGATGAGTGATGTTGAGCGTGTTTTCATGTGTCTATTAGCCATCTGGATGTCTTCTTTAGAAAAATGTCTAGTCATGTCTTCTGCCCATTTCTTAACTACCTTAAAGCTCACAATAATCTTAGGAAGGCAATAAAATTCCCACTTCACGTATAGAAACTGGGACTCAAGGAAATCAAGTAACTCATCCAAAATAATATAGCTAGTAAGCAAAGAGTGTGGTTAAAAACCTTGCCTCAACACAAATACACATTATGTCTACCTACCACTGTTTAGTAAAATGTTTTTAGTTAAAAGACGCAAAGAGATTGCCATCAACGAAGGAAACAATTCTCACTCTAAAGTGACTCTCACTTTTAAACAGCAATAAGATGCAGGTGATTTGTTGCTGCTGTGAGGCAAGAAATGTTTGGTCATTACTCATGGCGAGTAGGGGGAGGAGCAGAGGGAGAGGGACAAGCAGACTCAGTGCTGAGTGCAGAGCCTGATGTGGGGCTCGATCCCATGACCCTGAGATCATGACCTGAACTGCAATCAAGAGTCGGACACTCAACCCACTGAGCCACCCAGGTGCCCCTATTTCTTTTCTTGCTTGGACAGTATCCAAATTTAATATAAACTATTCTTGGGTAATTTACTAAAGCCCACCTTTGTTTCTTTAGACTTTAATATTTTTGTAATCCATCCCAAACTTATCTGCATAAGTTTAGTCTTTTTAAAAAGAGAGTCATCTCTTTGTAGAATAACTGGGTGGTAACTCAGAACTATTAAGTGAGAGATTGATTACCGTATATCTCAGTTTTCTATTTGGTATAATGTTGTTAACTAAGGTGTAAAATGACTTTCACTGAAAAAAAGCTGTTAATATTTAGTACGTTGCTTCTTCATTTAACAATCTCCACAATAATGTGAAAAGAGTAAAAATAATGCTTTGTATTTATGTAGCACACGTCTCCATGGAGCCCAGAGGATTTGGTTGACAGGGTCTAAAAATGGCTTTGTCAGGGAGAACAAGAAACTAATACTATCATAATTATTTTGCAGGTATTGGAACTGACACTGAGTCCATATGTAGCTGCTAATGTGAACATTATGCAGTAAAAATGATAGGGACAGATTCCTCCAGCCATCTTCATGATTAATAGTGACCATGCTAAGGAATCGTACATAGGGTTTTTATCTTATTTTTTGCTTACGGAGACAAACTCAATGACAAAGCAATGTTTTGAGGACTCAATATTATACTAATTATTGAAGTGATGTGGTAATATTTTGTATTATTTCACTTTGCCTGGGCAATATTGGAATATTATATAATATTTTCTTTTTTAAATAACTGTTGCCAAAATTCGTGTGCTAAGAGAATTGTCATGTTAAGTATGTTGTAAGGCAATAAGACAAATTTAATGAAATGCTATAATATTTTTCTGTAGGAAAAAAAAAACCCAAGGCACCTGGGTGGCTCAGTCATTAAGCGTCTGCCTTCAGCTCAGGTCATGATCCCAGGGTCCTGGGATCCAGCCCAGCATCAGGCTCCCTGCTCTGCGGGAAGCCTGCGTCTCCCTCTCCCACTCGCCCTGCTTGTGTTCCCTCTCTCGCTGTGTCTCTGTTAAATAAATAAATAAAATCTTAAAAAAAAAAATACCCAGTTGTTATGTAAATGTGAAAAAACAAGCACTGTAAAGTAACGGTGTTGTGATCTGAGATCTTTTTAATGCATAGTTCCCATTTTATTTTATTTTTTTTAAGATTTATTTATTTTTTTATTCTTATGTTAATCCCCAGACATTATTACATCATTAGTTTTAGATGAAGTGTTCCATGATTCATTGTTTGTGCATAACACCCATGCTCCATGCAGAATGTGCCCTCCTCAATACCCACCACCAGGCTAACCCATCCTCCCACCCCCCTTCCCTCTAGAACCCTGTTTGTTTTTCAGAGTCCATCGTCTCTCATGGTTCGTCTACCCCTCCGATTTCCCCCGCTTCATTCTTCCCTTCCCGCTACCTTCTTCTTCTTCTTCTTTTTTTTTCTTAACATATATTGCATTATTTGTATCAGAGGTACAGATCTGAGATTCAACAGTCTTGCACAATTCACAGCGCTTACCAGAGCACATACCCTCCCCAGTGTCTATCACCCAGTCACCCCATCCCTCTAGACCCCACCTCCCACTCCAGCAACCCTCAGTTTGTTTCCTACAATTAAGAATTCCTCATATCAGTGAGCTCATATGATACATGTCTTTTAGAGAGAGAGCGTGAGTGGGGGGAGGGGGCGAGGGAGAGGGAAAGAAGCACACTCCCTGCTGAGCGGGAAGCCAGACCCTGAGATAGGGATCTGAGCCAAAATCAATAGTTGGACGCTCAACCAGGTGAGCCACACAGCCGCCCCTGCATAGTTTCCATTTTTAAGTGGGGAATGGTGATTAGCACAGTGATGAAATGGTGATCTTAGAAGTGTGAGTTTCTTTCTTCTACCTTCTTTATAAATGGGGTATTCTAGATAATGGATTAAGCCAGTGTGTGTGTGTGTGTCAGGGAGTGGAAGATTACATATATTGGAGGTAGAATAGCCCCAGATTGTGTCAGTATTCAAAGACCTGAGCATGTACCAGAATCATCTTGAGGACTTTTTAGAAATATAGATTCCTGGGCCATCCCCCTGACCAATTCAGTAGATTTGGCGTAAGGCCCAAGATTTTTGTATTTCTACAAGTTTCTAGGTGATATGAATGTTGCTGGTCAGTGAACCACAGTTTGAGAACCAGTGGATAGCCAATTAGACTTCTGTTTTTATCCTTTATGAAGAAAGAAATAATTACAACCAGATAAAAATTACATGCAACTGGTTACAAGTTCTGAAAGTCTCAAGTGTGAGAGAGATACCAAGAAAGAGAAGGGAACTAAGTAAACTATCTCTGTTCAAACAAAAAATGTTAAAGTCTGGCTAAAAATTCATACCAATTCTAAAGTGCTTCACAGCCTAGGTTCTCTGTTTCCACTCAGTTTCAATATTCATTCAAAGTACCTATTGATTACTTGTAATGAAACAGGGACTTATGTGCAACGGAGAAAAGTAAATGATTCCTGCCTCTGTAGAGCTGAATTTGTACTTGATGTTACTTTGCTTTCATGTTTATTGCATATTTCTTTTGACCCTGTTTTTAATTTCACAGTAATCTTCCTTTTCTTTCCTAATCTTAGCACATAATGGCAGTTATCAATATTTTTCTATTTGTGTTACTGTGTATCAGAGTCTGAAGAGGGCGACAAAGATTTTTCTGACCATTGATGGAACTAAAACAGAGCCACTGATGGTCATGGGTACTTGGATTGGAAGCCATTCCTTACTATCACAGGAAAGACAAGTACGGCACAAGTTTCACTGAAATTGAATCAGAGAAACTGAAACTATGTGAAATCTGTAAAAAATAGTATTTGTGATGTGATAAGCACAGGGTGTTATATGCAACTGATGAATTATGGAACACTACATCTGAAACTAGTGATGTTCTATATGCTGGCTAATTGAAATTAAAGAAAAACAAGAAAAAGAAATGATGCTAAATGGTATTTGTTCAATCTAAAAAAAGAAAAAAGGGTATTCGACTTTATTGTTTTAATTTTCATTTATTTGATAACTAGTACTGTAGAAGCTATATCTTACCCATCATATTGGAAAATACTTTCTTAAAATAAAAATGTGATGGTAAATGTAACAAAAAAGCAACTTACATACACTGGTGATGAGAATGCCATTGAAGTACAATTTAACAATGTGCATTAAGAGCCTTAAAAGACATCTTCACACTTTTGGGACCACTATTTCCATATAGTCAGTTTGTAGAAATTGAAACAGAGATATGCACAAGGATTACACATTACAAATTATCATAGTATTGGTGTAAGCACCCAAGTGTTGAAAAATGTAGTTTAAATGTCTCAGAGGAGGGCTAGTTACATAAATTATGGTGTATTTCTAAAATTTCATACCACTTAATCACTGAAATTATAATTTTAAAATATTTAATAATATAAGTAAATAGTTTTGATACAAGTTTAAAAACAAAATCCAATTTTTTTTTCAACTTTCTAATCCTTAAGAGGCATAGGAAAATGGAGGAAAATATACCACATATTAACAGTGAATCTTTCTGGATTATAAATTATTTCTTTCTCTTTACATTTGACTGTATTTTACAAATGCTGTGTAAGGAGTGTGTTGTTTTTATTATATGATGTAAAAAGGTATATGTGTGTGGGCACACACATTCATTGGAGACATCACTCATGGAGTATCTTCTAGACACCATATGTGGATGCTCTGGAATTTGGAACTCTTTAAGTGTGACTGACAGTCATGGTTTGGTTTTGTATTGTTATGTAACTGTAACTGTGCCGTTATTCTGCGTTGCTGTGCATGTAATTGCCACTGTTCCTAGACTGGCCATAACTTGTTCCTTAAGTGTCAGTGTTTTCCTCTGTCAGATGAAGAGAAAAGAGAGAATAGATGTCTGAGTGGAATCTATGTGTCCTGAGGGTTCCATTAATTCTGAACAATCTCACTGTCTCTTCTCATAAGCACAGCACGTTCTGTCTCTATTAAACATGCCTCACAAAGACACTCTGTGAAAAAAAATATTTTTTAAGTTTTTCTTAAAGAATTTTTATTTATTTATTTGACAGAGAGAGCATAAGCAGGTGGAGTAGCAGATAGAGGGAGAAGTAGGCTCCCCGCTGAGCAAGAAGCCCGATGTGGGGCTCAATCCCAGGACCCTGGGATCATGATCTGAGCCGAAGGCAGTTTCTTAACCAACTGAGGCACCCAGGTGCCCCGAAAAAATATTTCTAAGAGAAGTAGTTCTAAGACTATACTACCCACACTCTTGTCTCTAAGTATTCATAATATTAATAGAAAATGCTTACAGGGTATTTGCCACAAGGAGTGGTCTAAGTGTTGATCCTCAGCACTGTCTTTTCAGGTAGGTACTCTTATTTTTCCCATTGTACAGATAGGAAACCTGAGGCCTGCCCCAGGTCATGCAGCTGTGAGGAGGACAGGGCAGGATTCAAGTCCAGCCATTGTGGCACCAGCCTCTCTGGTGTTTCTTAATATTATGCCAAATGGGCTTCCTTTCATAGTTTTATTTTATCTACTTCAAACTTCTGACAGTGTGCAAAGAAAAGACCCTTAATGCATGATTGTGATTTTAGAGTGAAAACATGTTCTTTTCACTCCTGTCAGAAGTTTGGTGCCTAAGTGTAAATTCAGCATACTACCTGAATTGTTAAGATCCTGCTTCTCATCATCACCATGCCTAAAAGAGGATTAAGTATGTGGGGGAGCCTCCATTCTGCTTTTGAACATCTGTCACAGCAACTTAGTTCCCAGCTGCTCCATTTCATTATTAGTTGTGTTAAGATGTCAGGGGAGTTTTTGCTTTTAAAATGGCCCTGTAATTTTTAGTAATTAAAGAAAAACAGGATGCATAATATCTGAAAATGTATCACTGACACTGAACTCAATTGCTTTGAATGACTAATATTTTTAGTAGAGGGCTTCCAAGGCATATTAGCACTACAACGTAATTTATGCTTATGGGAGTATACCTTTCATAGGTTTCTTAAAATATTTTTCTTCCACTATTAGATAACACATAGCAGTTAATGAATTTTAAAAACTTCAAAATAATAATCTTATTTACTTACTTTTTTCTTACGTAGTTTCAACCATAAGGGGAAATAGCCTGGAGTAAAATCCACTAATATAATAGTGCAACTTGAGCTATGTTAAAATCCTTCTGTGGTAGTCTGTAGTCTGTATTTTTCAATTTTTATTTTTTTTTCCAATTTTTTTAAGAGGCTGAATTTATGGCTATAACAACAATGATGACTACTTGAAAATCCTTAGGGCTCAACAAGCAAGCTTCATATAAAAATCTAGAAGCGGTGCTTTATTAATTTAAAATCCATATTTCTTTGTTCTTTTTGGTCTGTATACTTTGTTCACCCTCTTTGAAGAAAGGGCACAATTTGATTTCACAGTGCCTAGTGAAAGTTCTGTATGCCGTGAGAGTTTCAACACTTCAAAAACCGATTTCCAAATGTGTGTATGTCTGTTTTCTGTATGGTTAAACATTTGGAGTTATATTTCTTATTCACTGATTATTTGGGGTGATTTCACAATTGGAGATAGTAACAGTTTGGGGAAATTATCGAATGCTCAGCATGAGTTGAAGTGAGAAACTCCCCTATTCCCCAATATTTGTTGTTGATAAATCATTATGTTGTGGAGTTTTCAAAATAATGATACTTGTGGTATGGGTGGTAGTAGTAGACAATTTTTTCTCTGAAACACAGACTTTAATGGCCTTTTAAAAAAGAACACTTTCCTATGAATGTTGCCTTCCCTGTGAATGCATCTTCAGAGGATACACACACACACACACACACACAACACATACACATAAACAAATTTTAAATAATGAAATAGCTGTTTCAAAACTGACTTTGTCTATGGGCCTTTCATTATCCCCTCCAGGCAGAATTCATAACATTTCATTTGTTTTCACACCATGTTTGGTGCATTCTGCTGCTGTAACACTTTTCACATTATAGTAGATGTGGCTATACACATCTGCTTCCTGCATCAGAATATGGACTACTTGAAGTCAACAGCCATCTCTAGTTACCTCTGTCCCTCGTGTTTAGCACACTGACTCATCTGTTGGGTTTATAATCATGGTCTGTTGTTAATTATGATTTTGGACATACCAGCAAAAGTAGGGTTGTCTTCAGATGACATCCATAAAAATTTGTTTCCTGACAGTTTCTGTAGACATTTCAGACTTTCAGAACTGTCATTCCAGGCATGAGCATGAGCAAAGGGAGAGTTGTAATACCATACATTTTATGTTTAGACGATGGTATGGCAGTAGCAGTTGAGGGTTAGGGGCTGACTGATAGTGATGTACTTTTTAGGTCTGTTGTGGAAACATCTCTGGTCCAGGTTCATGGATGGATAGAATTCTACTGGAGGTTATGGAGGTAGAGACTGATTGCTTCTGAAATTGCTGACGATCAACATGATGTAACTTTGCTTTGTAGTCAGGAAGGGAAAATAGGAACACTAACCAATTTAATTCTTTGACTCTTGGCTGAGAGACCAAGCTAACTCTTAGACATGAGGGAAGATTTAAGGCGTTATGATAGAACAATGTGTGAAGAGCTAAAAATGCAAATTAACCTGTTTTATAAATAAGAGTTCTGTAGAGCGGCATTTCTTTTGTTTCTCTCCTTGTGGACTGAAAATGCATTTGTTACACCCTGAAGGGCTAGTAGACTTGTCACTTGAAAATACTGTGGTTTTCAAAGACTTTAAAAATAAGGATCATTGCTTTTGTAACTTGACTTCATGAAAACTATAACAAAATTTAAAACATTTAATGTAAGACTTATATTTTATTGAATGCTTAATATATGCCAGGCATAGATTTTAAGCTATCTACACGTATTGTCTCATTTAACACTTCGAAGTAGCTACTCTTATCCTAGTTTTATACATTAAAAAAATGCTTTGATCTAAAAGGATTTGTGTAACATGATAAAAAATAAAATAAAATAAAAGGATTTGTCCCAAATCACCTACCTGAGGAAGTAAGGGAGCCAATTTTAATCCCGCAGTATCTGACTCTAGATACCTTGTCTCTAGCTTCCCAAAAACATCTCTAGGAGGCCAGATACCCCGTTCTTATGTTTAAAACAGATTACATTGTGGTGTTAAGCAGTGTTCTCTTTACTAAAGGAGGCTCAGGTTGGCCCCAGGTAACCTGAAATGTAGCTTTCCAGGGATTATCATGTGTGCTGCGTTAGAAAACAGGGCTCCATAAACCTTCAAGTTATTGTGGTCATTCATCACTTCTCACCTGAAACTATATCAATGGGCTCCCGAATTATCTTGATTCTATCTTACCTACTTTATAGCCAAAGTGTTTTGTAAAATGCAAACCCAATCCTATCAGCTCCCTGCTTAAATCATTCAATGGCTCCCCATGTCTTTCTGAATATTTTAAACTCTTTAATGTTGCTTGTAAACCCCTTTCTGGACTCTGCTTACCACTCTTATTTCTTTTCCTTTCACTCTCACACTCCACAGCTAGCCTCTCCAGCTCCACATTCATTCTAACTGCTCCTTTCCACCTATTGCCTCCCTTAATGGGAACACTTTCCCTGTGCCTCCCACAGCAAGCTGCTCACACTTCTAGGCACTTTCTGTAGGAGTTGCTCCTGAAGTCCCACATTTGGGTTAAGTATTTCTCCTAGATATTCTAGTCGCATTCTTTACCTCCCTTTCATAAAACATTGTGCTAGCAAGTGTCTGATTACTAATTCCTACCTCCCACTCGACTATAAGCTTATTAGGTGCAGAGAGGATTTGATTATTTTCTTCATTCTTAGATTCCTCATACTTAGTACATAGTAGGAGTTCAAGTTTTTTTTGTGTGTGTTTAAGTGAATGAAAGCATACATCATTTAAAATACTAACTGATAATACATAAAATATGATTTTAGGTGTTCAACAAATGTAACTCCATTTAATCCACACCAAACTTCCATAAGGTAGGTACTATTATTGTACCCAGTAAAATGGGATATTTGCTGCACAGCTTGAGTAACTTGTCTATAGTCATAGCTAATAAGTGGCATTAGTGGATTTAGATCCAGACAGTCTGGCTTCAGACTCTTGGACTCTTGACGACTACTACACTGCCTGTCTGAGGGTTTAAGGCCAACAGATTAGTTTTTCTGGGTGACATTTGGCATCTCGTGGCATTCATAAGAGGGAAAACGTGGAAGCTGATTATTGCTCCCATCTCTGCTACTAACAATTGTGGATTCTTGTGATCTTCCTATGCCTGAGTTAATTATCTACATAAGTAGAAAACTGTGGATTGAATGATCCCAGAGGCCTTTGTTCTCTAAATAGCAATGATTTGAACAAACAACTTATTTGTGCTACTGTGAGGAAGATTAAGTATTGAAAATAAATTACCAAAGGACTGTGAGTTCGAATAGTACTCTAGGTCCCATCTGCAGACTTCTTCACTCTCTTATCTCCACTGTTTGGGAAATTCGTATTACTCTCTGATCAAGCAGTTGAATAATGCTGTCAGGTGGATAAACTAAATAACCACTTTAAAACCAGGTAAGAAATTGAAATGAGTCTCCACCGATATAGTTAATTTGACATTTGATTGCCAATAATAATAATTTAAATGAGAGATGTAGGTCACTGCCTAGTCCGGTTGCTAGCACATAGTAGGCATTCAATAAATATTAGTTCTCTATGGATTTTATTTTTCCGGAGAGTTCACTCTTCACTAGTACTTTTCTTGTGAATTTTTAGTTGTATTATCTTTTTTCTATCTCTAACAACAGTGATCAAAAAAAGAAAAACTAATAAGCATTCTAGCTAATTTGGTACATGTTCCTATTATATAATCACCATGGTATCCAGGCTCTTAATTGAGAGCAAACAAATTTATAGGAAGAAAAACTTATCCTTTGTTCTCTCACTTAAGGTGTGCCATTATGGAAGCACTGTCCTTTCATCTATTTTTGTAGACACTGTTTTCCAGTTAGTTCCATTGGAACATAAGGGTAGTTGGACCAACTCTGAGAGAATCTGCAAGTTTTATTAAATGTTAGACAACCTCATCTTTCACTTTTAAGGAATATGGATGTATGGCTATATCCAAAGATTTAATATTAAATGATGTGAAAGCATAAAAGAATGTTAACATATTCACATCACATCTCATTTTGTAATTTCCTATTAATGACCAGTGCCCTGGTGGTCAAATGCTAAGATTAGATACTTGCTATGAAAGGAAAGATGAGTAAAATTCTAATGTATTTTTTAAATGTAAATCCATTTTCACTTATTAACAGTACTAAGTGTTTAATTGAATGTAGAACATCTCACATGTTGCAAATAAATTAACAGCTTTGGTAATGAAATTTTAAAACTACCATAGTATTGCATATTATTATTCAAATTATGTCCATCTAATGATCAAAATTCCATAGTGACATCCAGAAAATACACCCACAACAGTTGGTAATCTGCCCACAGTATAAAATTCTGAACAGGTTATATGTGTGGTATTTTAGTACTTCTCCCAGCATGTTTCAAAGCAGCTTTTGTTGTGAGAATTTTGAAAGCCACAAGAAAGCATGGTTAGTGGATTTTCTTCAATTTTGAAATACAATGGGTTTATGGTAACTCTTTACCTGAATCCACCAGGAACTTTAACTTTGATGTACATAGCTTATTTTATGGTGTGTATGGAGTCTTCAGTATATGACTGCATTATGTTTGCCTTACAACATATGAATTTTTTTTAAAAAAATAGAGAATAAATAAAGCAACTCACCCATGTCAGCTTCCTAAAGGTCTTTGCAAAAATTGATGCCATATTTAAACAGGTATTATCTTCATTATTGTTCTGTGAACTAAATTGTTTTTATTTAAGATGAAAGAATACTTATTGAGTCCTTGATTTTAAGAGATTTGAGTATTTAAAATTCATAAGAATTTCTGAAAATTTATATGGTTGTACATATAAACAAAGGTGAGAAAGGAATCATATAAGCAATCTATTTGCAAATCTCAACACGATGTAAAACATCTTTTAAATATGTTAAACCTATATGTGTTAGACTCATTAAAAGTGAATTGGAGAGTCGTGCTATATATAATTGTGTTTTTTTTTTTTAAGATTTTTTATTTATTTATTTGACAGAGAGGGACACAGCGAGAGAGGGAACACAAGCAGGGGGAGTGGGAGAGGGAGAAGCAGGCTCCCCGCAGAGCAGGGAGCCCAATGCGGGACTCGATCCCAGGACCCCGGGATCATGACCTGAGCCGAAGGCAGACGCCCAACGACTGAACCACCCAGGTGTCCCTATAATTGTGTTTAAAAGTATGACCCTAGAAACAGAAAAAATAACATTACATGGATTTTTTAAAATATTGTCTTCTTTGTGACTTTAATTTTAGGATTGTTTTCTAATATTGCTTGATCCCACTTATTTTATGAAAAAGAGCTGTATGTATGTATGGGTGTGCATTTTATTCATATATCAGGGATTTTTTGTACATACAGGAAATCATATTACTATAAAGTAACATTTTTTTTTCCCTAAAACAATACACAATACAGATCTGTTCAAGAATCACTGCAGACAGACAAGCATGGGATTGTGGTCAGATAGTGATTCAGAATATGTAAGTCTTCACAGGGAATGTCTAAGACATACCTGTGAATATCCTAACATGGAAAAAAGAAGAAAAAATTTAAATCAATTCTGTTACTTAATCTACCCATTGTAAATGTGATCAAGTAGCCAGGCATGCCCTCTGCAAAGTTAGACAAGCAAATATAATACTAACAAATCACATGTGAAACTAAATTTTAGGTCTTGAGAATATTGTGGTTGTCAGTCGTCCTGGAAAACATAGGCCAATCATATCTGTCTGTATAAAACTGAGTACCTCTGAGTTACAGGAAACACTCCATGGTAGGTATTCCCAGTAGGTTTAGGTTTAATTGCATTTAACAAGAAAATAGTTTAAATATGGTAGAGGTTTATTTCTCTCTCAAGGAGTTCTTAGGTAGGCTATCCAAGGCTCCTATGGCAGGCAATTCTACAGTGTTATCGTGGTTCATTTTCTGTTTTTCCATTTTCAGCTTGGGATGTCCAAATTCAGGGGTCAAGATGATTAGTAGAGTTCCACCTATTGTGTCAACATTCAAGTCTATGCTAGCCCCTCCCTTTTAAGGAGAATCTTTCATGGGCACATACATACTTCGGCTCATATGTCATTGACCAGGCTTAGTTACATGACCATACCAGCTGTGTAGGTAAGGCTGACAACCTCTTAGCTGGGCGCATTGTTCTGGATTCTGTTACTAAGCAGGAAAGGGAAATGGATATTGGAAGACAACCAGCATGGAAAACAAGTGTGTAAAACATAGTCATGCCGTGGAAATTGAAGACTGTTTATTGCATTACAACATTATATTCACACAAGCCTTCATAGCTTTAGTGTTTCCCTTTTAGTCAACTTCACAAGATATATCTGAAGGACAGATGGTGGCAGCCTGTGTTTATACCTGTGTGTAGGTATACCTGAGGGTAGATGGTCAAGTTGGAAAGCCAGGAAAGATGTTGAATAGATGTTTTCAACTTAGTCTCAAAAATCAGACTGACTGAAGACACTGAAAAATAGAATAGACTCATAACTGGCTTTGGAGAGCCCTTTTAGACAGAGAGTAAATTTGAGACAGAGTGGCAAAAAACAGAGGTTGCAAATAGCAGCTCCCAACCAAAGAAGTGCATTTGCATGTATTAAAACGAGCTGGAGGGCTGCTACTGATCACACTTCTGTATAGGAAGAATGTATCCCATGAGTGGCATATTTGAATTGAGAAGCAGAACAAGTGGAATTAAAAATGGAAGGAAAAATTACTGCAAAAAGAGAAAAACTATAGCAAATTTGTTTAATTATTCTTTCAACTTCATATGAAAAATCATCTTTGTTTCCTTTGCAAAAGCACACATTGTACTAAAGAAGTCTGAAAATGAACACATATTGCAGTGGAGTCCATAAATACTCTGGCATTTTTGTTTTATTCCTTCTGCAGTTTATAATACATGACTAATATATTGTGTCTGAGTAAGGACTTGATAAGTATTGTTATTTATCCAGAATTTATGGTCACATTCCTTGGATGGTAGCACTGCCGATAGAAGTCAAACTGACAGTTAGAAATTATAGAATTCAAAAGGATGCCCATTATTTCACTTTGAGATAGATGCAGTTCTACCAAAGGAATTTCATTCTGTTAAAAAATAGAAAAAAAAATATTTGTGTAGCATTTTACTTTTATGGTTTTCCTTTTCTTAATTCCTTCAATTTACTTAATTAGACAAATAAAATATAATCCACTTGGCCAGCAACTGCATGCTTTGTTTTGAGGAAAAAAATATCCTACAACCTACTGGTGATCAGGAGGAAGTGGTATATGTGTGTGTTTGTGTGTGTGTGTGTGTGTGTGTGAGTGATTCTAGAAATATTTTTAATGTGTGTGAAAATGAACTTTTTGTAGCTGAATATATAGGCCTGATTTCATGATGAAGGTGTGCATGGTGATTAGTTTTAGGTGTCCTCAATTGTATAGATGACACTTGAGGCTATATGTATGGCTTAGCAATTCCAAATCAGAAGAGAGTAGAAAAGAAGGCTGTGGACTAATATTTGCATGTAAGGGGGAAGAGCCTAAGTAGAATCAACATGGTGAGCTAAAAATTTTAGTACAAGGAGAACCAGTTAGGAGTGAATTCACAGTAAGACAGAGAGAAGAGTTGCAAGGCAGGAGAGAGTGATCAATACTCGTCAAAGATGCAGCAGAGAGGTTAAGTAAAGCAGAAGCTGGAGGAATAGGAAACCATAAGATAATTTGTCATCTTATGCTAACTGGACTGGAATGCTGGTAGTTGAAACCAGGCTCATTCCAGTGAGTAAAGCAATGTGAAGAAGGTGGAATCAATGAGTATACATGTCTGTCCAAGAAGTTTGATGCAAGGGAAGGATATGAGACAGTAATTAGACCCATTACAGATTAGTATATACCTGTGTTGTCCAGTACAGTCTCACTAACTACATGTGGCTACTGAGCACCTGAAATGTGGCTAGTCTGAATTGATATGAGCTATGAGTGTAAAATCCACACTGAATTTCAAAGCATTGGTATGATAAAAAATGTAATATATCTCATTGGAATTTTTATATTGATTACATGTTGAAATGAGAATTTTGATATTTCAGATAAAATATATATTATTAATATTAATATCACCTGTATCTTTTTACTTTTTATAATATGATGACTAAGATTTTTTAAATTATGTATGTGCCTTACATTTGTGGCTCATGTTATACTTCCCTGGATATTCAATGCTGGTCTATATTCTGATTCCAATTTGCCACCTCAGATTTTGACAATCATGTATCAGAGAAAATCAGAAGCCATTCTAAAAACTATAATTTTTTCCTACATTTACTTAGAAGTGTAATTTGTTATTGTAGAAAGAACATGAGCCCCTGGATCCAGCTCTGCTACTAACTAGCTATATAGCCCCAGGCAAGTTATTTAACTTCCGTGAGCTTTGATTTCCTCATCCATAAAATGAGAATCATAATACACACCACACAGGGTAATTGTTAGGATTAAATGTAAATGTAAAGGGCTTTGCAGAGTCCATGCCACACAATTTGCACTTAATAAATGTTGCCTTGTTTCCTTTCTGTGTGACCTACAACTCCATTAAAAGGGACAAAATTGATCTGATATACTGTAAGACTCAAAATCAGGGGAGGATGGGGGCAGGATTAGAATAAGCATAATGGTTATTGACACTTTGAAAAAGAAAAACAAAATCTTCCAAGATTAAAAAACAACCGGCAATTAACCTTAGCTTCTTTGGAAGGCTAAAACAATAAAATTTCTTCAAATACAGAAATACATGTATATGTATTTATACATGTGTGTGTGTGTGCGTGTGTGTGTGTGGATGGGGTGTATATTTCTCAGTGGGCTGCATGAAACAATGTATATGCAATTGTTTTATAAAGTAGAATGCACTGCACATACTCAAATATGAATAGTATCATTTTTATTACTGTTCTATAAAGTTACATCCACTAGAAAGTGATAAGTGGAGGAAAAAATGAGTGACCCAGGGGAGGAAAAATTAAAGACTGAGATGATGATGAAAGGAGAAAAAAGAGATAAGGAGAGGGTAGGAAGAATTTGCCAAAAATCAAAATAGGAAACACAGTTCTAGCTAGCATACACTGTCCACAGTTTCTCAGCCTTGACATGCCTTCAAAGAATGGCACAAAATAGCTCCCTCAACACTACTCAAGAGCAGTTAATAAGTGTAACAAAATCCCTAGCCTCAGGAAGCTTATATTTTGAAGGAGACAGAGAAGTGGCAGACAATAAACAAACAAATCAGTAGAACATGTTATTAGTTATTAATTCGAAGCCAGAAAGGAAAATCAGAGAGGGAGGCTAGAATGTGTTGGTGGAGGAAAGTTATAATATTAGGATAGAAAAGCAAGGCTGGCTGAAAGGGTGGCATTTGAGTAAAGATGGAAAACAAGTGAGCAAGTCAGAGGGGATTCTAGGGGAAGCCATTTCAGATACTAGCAGCAGCAAAGAATATCATGAAACCCAGTGTGGCTGGAGCCTAGCCTTGACTTGCTGCATCCTGACTTCACATCTAGTCATGTGTCTCAACTTGCGTTGACTGATATGCCTTGACTTGACCTAGCTTGATTTGAATTTACTTGATTTAATTTTGCTATTGAAGGTCTTTTAAGGGTTTGGCTTTTACTTGGAGTGAGATGGGGATTTTTAGTGTTTTGAACAGAAGAATGATATGATCTTAACTTCTGTGAAATAGAATCACTTTGGCTGCCTTTCTGAGAGGAAGATCTGAAAGGCTCGGACTGACATGTTAGCAATAGAACATTTTTAGATTCACGGATGGATCAGATATGGGATGTGACAAAAAAAGAGAAAGCAAGGATGACTTCAAGATTTTGGCCTGAGCAATTTGAAATTTATAAAGTTGCCATTTCTGAGGTGGGAGAGGTTATAGAATAAGAGATTAGGAGAGAGGAGTACAAATGACCAGGATTTTGTTTCTGGAAATGCTAAATTTGAGATGTTTATTAAACATTCAAGAAGACCTGTAGGAAATATGACATGGGAGTTCATGGGAGATGATCTGGGCTGGAGATAGATATTTGGGAGTCATCTGTATATAGATGGTATGGAAAGTTATGGATGGGATAAAATTCCCAGCAGAGCAGTGAATGGAGATAAGCATAGATGAAGATGGGAAGGGGGAGGAAGGAATGGAAAGATGAGGACAGGAGCCTGACAAAGAATGACTATCCTGATGTACTGGAAGCCAAGTGATGAGAGCATTGAGGCTAGAAGCATGGCCTAGGTGAAATGTTGGTATCAGGCCATGGAGATGAGGACTGGGGTTTGACCATTAGTTTTAGCAATGTAAGGATCACTAGAGATTCTTTCATGATCAGTTTTGATGGAGAGGGAAAATCCTGATTGGAGAGAGGTCAAGAAAATATGGAAGTAGAGAAATCAGAAACAGTGATCAGAAAAGATGGGGGGCACTGAGAGTTTTATTGTAAAAAGAGGAATAAAATCAGAACAGTAGTTAAAGGGGGAAGTGGAATAGAGAGTTGTGGATTTTTTTTTAATGAAATAAGAGATGGCTTCATGCTCTTGATAATGATCAGAGAACAAAAAGGTGAACATAGATGGTGCAGTAGAAAGGCAAGAATTTCTGGAATCTTTAGTAGGTATGAGAGGGAGGATCTACTGGTCAAGTAGAGTGATTGATTTTAGCGAGGGGTGCCCATAATAACACATTTTATTATATGGTCACAGATGCAATTGAATGGAAAAATGTTCTGTGGGAACTTTTAGAAATTCTTTTCTGGTTGCTTCTCTTTTCCCAGTGAAATAAAAAACAAGATCATCAGTTTTATTTACTAATGACCTCCTTCCTATCTGTCCTCTGTTCACCGACTCCTTGAATCCTTAATAATTAGTTCTTTACTCACTAGACTCAAAGTATGATTCCGAAATAAAATGCATCAGAATTTCCTGGATTATTTATTAAAATGTAGATTCCTGGGTTCTACTTGAGACCTAATAAAATATCCCTGGGAAGTAGAGCCAGGAATTTGAAATTTTAGCAAGTTTTCCTGGTGATTCTGATGCACAGTAAATTTTGAACAGCACTACCTTTTACCTCTTTTGGTTGCTTCAGTAATAAATCTTACCCTATTTCATGCCCTTGTAAATTGTTGTAACTTTAGAAGTATGCTTTCATCTGTATTTAGTAGAGAATTTTACACACATTGAATACATTTGAATATCTAACACTGAAGGAGATAATTTTTCTAACCATAGTCTTTCCTGGTCACATTCAGAGACTGAAGAAATATTGTTCCCACATGTTATGCACACAAATATACTAAAGGGATTTTTTTTCCAGATTCTGGATAAATATCATAAACAATAAAGAACCTGATAAATTTTATGTCACAATTAAATCATGTCATCAGCAGATTATACACTGTCTCTATGACTAAACTAGTTTAGAACACTGAATAAAAAAATTAAAAAGGCTAAATCTCATGCTACTTTGTGTGCTGAGTCTTTAACAAATGTTTAATAAAGAATTAAACAACTGTACCTATTTTAATTGAACTCTATGTACAATACATATATTAAAAATATAACCATAGTGAATTTTTAAAAAATGCAGCCTGCCCTTCTGAAAGAAGGAAGGAAAGAAAGAAGGAAGGAAGGAAAAGAAAGAAAGAAAGAAAGAAAGAAAGAAAGAAAGAAAGAAAGAAA
>NC_058414.1:22933326-23024411 GCF_002201575.2 Neomonachus schauinslandi | reverse complement strand
AAAGAAAGAAAGAAAGAAAGAAAGAAAGAAAGAAAGAAAGAAAGAAAGAAAGAAAGAAAGAAAGAAAGGGAGAAGGGAAGGAAGGAAGGAAGAAAGAACGGACCATTTCCAAACTAGTTCCTTTTTCCAACACAAATCTTAAAAGATTCCTCTATATGTATTGCCTTTTATTATTCTTCTATCCTGCATGTTATAATCTTTGAATAATCAGAGTTTACATCACACATATTGAGATTGTTAGGTAAAAGTAAAAATCCATGAGAATTAAATCAAGCAAGAGAGGCCATAGAAAAATACAAAATAGAGGTGGTTATCACAAGAAAATTGCATGACAAATAATAAGATATATATGTGAGGTCATGACCTTGAGTATATTTAAGGGTGGAAGAATGTAGAGGAGGGAACGAGGAGGGTAGGTCAGAGTTAAGTAATTTTAACTGAGGCTTTGTTTTCTTTGCCAGTGAAGATTTTATTTTTTAATCAGGTTAAAGTTAAAAGAAATGTGCTCAACTCTGTATTATTTCTGAAGTTATTAGTATTCTGGGCAATTCTCTTAGATAAATGTACCAAATTTTATTCTTAGAGTGCTGTTGCTTACTATTTTCTGATTTTAGTGTAACCCTTATTTTCTTAAGAAAAGAAATTATTATTAGTTTACAGCTGGCTTGCTTAGCCTCTGGGAGTAATGCTACATAAACCTAGTAAATGCCCAACAGAAATGAGATCAGGTAGAAAAAAATCAAATTTATCTTATTTACTTAATAATCCCTTTTAGTCATGTTCTTCTTTGTGTTATGACTTCTAAAATATGTTTCCAAATTACTTTAAGCAATTAGTGGTGTTACTCTTCAGCTGTCTCAGTAGATGTGTTTCTGGTCTTTTATTTGTTTGTGCACAAGAATACCTTTCTGCCGGTGGAAGAGGGATTTGAGATTACAGCACCAGCAGGCAATTTCTTGGACAAATTGCCATTTGGGCCACTAATGTGGAGGAAGGGAAGAGTGTTTATTGCCCTGTTGAACTAGCTTATGCTTCTATAGCCAAAGATTTTGCCAGAGGTCACTGTGCTGGGAAACAGTCCAAAAGAAGCTATACTCCTTCTGTTTTGAATGACTTGTCTCTAGACTGAGAACACATGTTGGTGTACACAGAGAGAAAGAGCTAAAACTATTTTGTAAGAGCAATGGGAAAATTTGGGTTGGCAACTTCAACATTTCTGTGATAACGTATACATGAAATATAACATTTTGTCTATTTTCTTTTAAAGTTATTTCAATATCATTTTGTAATACTAAACATTATTTTCCACACATAAATATAGTAATATACTTATATTTCACATGCCATCCTGAAGTGGATCAGTTTTCTTTTAAAAATTTTACCCATAACCAGTTTCCCACTCCCAACTGCACAAAGATAGCATGCATAATTTTTTTAAAAAAACATTTAACCATGCTTTTCTGTAGAAACATGAGATTAAACTCAAAAATTTCTGTGGGGGTTGATGAAGCAAAGATGGAACCAGTATCATAGCCACATTGTTTTCATGTTTTAGAGTAAGACAGCTTCTAATACTCAACCTGAAATGAAAATATTCAAGTCATTTCAAGAAAATGAAGTATTTATCCAGATATTGGATGTATCAATGGTTTTATCCTTTAAGAGAATCCCATCAGGAAGTTTCTATGGCTGAGGTCAAAGAGGTTACTGCCTGTGTTCTCCTCGAGGATTTTGATGGTGTCCTGTCTCACATTCAGGTCTTTCATCCATTTAGAGTCTATTTTTGTGTTTGGTGTAAGAAAGTGGTCCAGTTTCATTCTCTTGCATGTTGCTGTCCAATTTTCCCAACACCATTTGCTGAAGAGACTTTTTTCCACTGGATATTCTTTCCTGCTTTGTTGAACATTAATTGACCATATAGTTGTGGGTTCATTTCTGGGTTTTGTAGTCTTTTCCATTGATCTATGATCTATGTTTTTGTGCCAGTATCATACTATCTTGATCAATACAGCTTTGTAATATAATTTGAAGACCAGAATTAGACTTTGGCCTTCATGTAATATATTTGTTATGAATTTTTCTACTCCAGGCTATATTCTTTTCACTAGGTAGCTATATCTAGTTAAGAATCTAGGATTCCAACAGTTGTCGTAAACCCTCATCCAAAGCTCCTAATCCCAGGGTTCATATCATATGCTTGTTATTTCTTTTGCTGATAATGAATGTAAAGAACTCCAATTATATCTACCATTTCCTTAAATGAAGGTGACTGTAGAGGAAAATGTTTTTCCCACAGATGAAGCATGTAGAGATGGAGGAAAACTGGAGTTGCCTGAATAGTAATTTCTCCACGGTCTGACACAATGTGCGTTTCCAGAGAAAGCTTCTGGTTAAGCCTATCACCAAATCCAGATCCCAGCTCTAGTCTACAAATAACTACATTCCTCAGTATAGATAACTCTGGAAATAACTTCTAGGCCCAGTTAGCAATTCAGGACTTCAGTTATCCTATGACTCTTCTTTAGAATGGATCTTAAAACTGTCCAGCTGGGCCCACAAGTTATAACTATGATTTTACACTGTTATTTTGAGGACAATGTCTTATAAAACATTTGTTCAAAAATTGCCTTGAGGAAAGCAGCCCATGGTACCACACTGCTCACTAACTCCAAAGTAAGTTTCCATTTTGTTCCAAGGCAGATTGTAAATTCCTTAACACTCCTGCTGCTCATGTAAATCCTTATTTTTGTGAGGTACCAATTCAAGGAGTTTTCAAGATAAATCCATTCTGGCAGCCTCAAAATTCAAGCATAGAGCAGTAAATTCAAAATTTCTCTTCATAAATCAAAGGAACATGTTCAAAGACTTACATGTAGATTCAATTTTTTGTAACAACTTTGGAAACTTCTTAGCATCTCAGGGAAGGTATGCAAACTAAATGCTTAGATTGTCCCTGAAGTGACATGGCTCATTGTTTATGTTCACACTTAATATTGAAAGTTTCTAATCCAGACCACTATAGAAGATTTATGTGAAAAAGGGAAAAAAAATGTTGAATCAACAGGACAGTTCAACAGGGAAAGATTCAAGTTGAACGCATTTAAGACCAAGTACCCATTTATGCACATGTTACAAAAGGAAATTTTAAAGTAAAAATATAGGTTTATGTTTTCATATCAAATGAAAAAAAATTAACATGACACTATAGGAATATTTAATAGTTAATTTCCAAAGTCTTTCACATGACTTGCCAAAGGAATGTTGGAGCCCTTTGAAAAAAATTATTTTAAGGTAAAAACAAAGATATAAAATGGTTAAAAATCAGAATGAGATGATAAAGAGTTACCTGGTTAAATTAGTTCTAAGATCACTATAGTAGTTCATATCAGGGAGATCAATAAGAATAAAATTTGTGGAGGAACTGGGTATGCATACATCAGCATTCTCTCACTGGATTCTTCATTAGTCAAATTCCAATTTAGGCATTACAGCCATTGTTACTTACCCCATTTTAAAGAGAATGAAGTTAGAAAACTGGACAGACTCCAGAGAAGACTGTGTTCTTTAATCTACATCTTTATTTAGAAAAATAAGAGATTTTATTGAAGTGACTCAGCTCATACTCTGAACACAATATGTATATGATTTACTGTAAATACTTAAATACAGTTATTTTGAAGAATCTATTCTACATGCTGGCATCAGTCATCAAATTCTTTTCTCCCAGCCCCTTTATCAAGAAGGCAATATTCATACCCAATTTTGTTGATCATATATCTGATATATATATATACACACACCATATGTTTCAGAGATATTTTTCAGAGATATTTTTTAATTCATCAAACTCTTACCCAATGAGCCAAGAAAATGGTAATGCAGGATAATGTGGTTTTGCTTGTTTAATACCCCATGTCCACGTTTTCTCTACTGGCTTTTCCTCATCTATGTATTTTCCTTCAGTGATCTGCATTATCTACTCCGCAGTGATTGACAAAGTATTTTGAAATACAGTTGAGGATCACTTCTGGTTAGGGGCTGATTATGCAGTGGACTTTTCCATTACCTAGACACATGAGCACCTTGACTTCCCTGGTCAACCTATTAAACATTCCATGACAACATGACTCAGGTGTACAAAAGGAGTGTGACTAATGAATTTCTTCTCAATATCAGATGGGCTCTAGGGCTTGCACATTGTGTAAGGGCTCATATTGGTTCCTTTTGGTGTTTTCTGTCACTATGAGATAGCCATAGGACTTGGGAAGCTGAGAAGTGTATCAGCACTGGTGATTTTCCAGGACACCTTCCTGGCTTGACACGTAGCATTCAGTAGCAGTATCTGGGCCATGTTAAATCCAGGGATTTCTTTTTTAGGCTTAGAAAACCAGAAAGGAAGAGCTGGGATCAGATTGAATCACAGAAGTTTTCAGCTATATACACCATCACTGTCCAGGGTTTAGAACACTAGAATGAAGCATAAAGAGTAAAATGCTGTTTATTGATGGGCCTTTCCCAAGAATAACAGATAACTTATCTTCCCTAGCAGTTTTAATACAGCAGATTTCAGTCTTCCCTCTCCCCTCACCAGAGTAACTGAATAAGACTATATCATAAGTAACAATGTTCACAAATTCACTGTTCACCATACTCTCCCCCATCCTTTCCAGCTCCATATTTGTGTATGGTTTGGTGATTTGGTTGTTTAATACCTTGAGTAATTTAAAATAAAACCCTATAAATGACAACTATACCCTCTACGAGATCTCGCTCTATCTCTTCTCACTTCCCCCCCCCCACACACAAGATAAAAATCAGTGCTTTAGACATATACCAGACAGTCAATTATTGTTAAAGATTTCGTTATGCTCTATAATTTCATCATTTTACCTTGGGTGAAAACTGATGCTGACAATAGAGAGCATGAATGAAGATTCTATGCCTCTCCCAGCCCCTTTATCAAGAAGGCAATATTCATACCCAATTTTATTGATCATATATCTGATATATATATATACACACACACCATATGTTTCAGAGATATTTTTCAGGAGGGGCAAGACAACCTGACCTTAACGTCATTCCTAATTATATTAGTCTATAAGCAGTATGAGATCTTATCTCTGGGCTATCGATTCATGATGTGACATGTTAGCCAGTGGAGTTACTTAGATTAACTATTTTTAAGATAGTTAAGTGATATTGGAAATATCAACAGAGTTCAATTATGGAATTTCCCTCATCTGAATCATCTGATCACAAAATCAACAAACCAATCACATGAATCACCCTTTATTTATTTATTTATTTATTTATTTTTATTTTTTTAAAGATTTTATTTATTTATTTGAGACAGAGAGAATGAGAGAGAGAGAGCACATGAGAGGGAGGAGGGTCAGAGGGGGAAGCAGACTCCCTGCCGAGCAGGGAGCCCGATGCGGGACTCGATCCTGGGACTCCAGGATCATGACCTGAGCCGAAGGCAGTCGCCTAACCAACTGAGCCACCTAGGCGCCCATGAATCACCCTTTAAATTCTTCTGAGCATCATTGCTAATTTCAGCTTTTTTTTTTTTTTTTTTTTTTTTTTTTAGAGAGGGAGGGAGAAAGAGTTGGTGGGGGGAGGCGCAGAGGGAGAGGGAGAGAGAGAATCTCAAGCAGGCTCCAAATCCAGCACGGAGCCTGAAGCAGGCTCCATCTCACAATTCTGAGATCGTCTGACCTGAGCCGAAATCAAGAGTCAGATGCTTAACTAACTGAGCCACCCAGGTGCCCCTAATTTCAGCTTTAAGACATATATTCTTATTTACCAAAATTCACCATTAAAAGTAGGTTTTATAGGCATTTGTTTATTTTATTTTATTATTTTATTATTTTTATTTATTTATTTATTTTAAGAAAAGGATGATTTTATTTTTTAATTATAACACCACCTGACCTGTATATGGGTGAGGCCCCCCAACTTCGGGAGAAGAACAAATGCGAACAGCTTTGTTTCTTCTGTGTTCTTCCTGAACTTTTGCCAAGAAGATGGGGAATACCCCTTCTGCTCCCAAAGAAAATCCACTCGAACATACTTTGAAAAGATGAAGCAAAGGGCCAAAAAGCAATCAGAGAAAAAGCCTCTTACGCCTTTGCTTTTTGAAGGAGAGACAGGAGACAGAGATAAAGGAATGTTAGTCCACACTTCAAATCTCCCTCCAACCTTTCTGGCAGCACGCCTGCCACCTCTGTCTCCTCCTCCCTCTTGTTCTGTTTCTGTGCCACCATGGGCTCCGCTCACATAACCAGCTTCTATACCATCCTTGGTGCCCTCAGGGGCCATGCCTGCTCCTTCTGCCTTCACTATCGAGGAGCCAGGAACAAAAAGTTCCTTGCCGCCTTATGAGGTTCTGACTGAAACACCTCCAAATCAGCATGAAGGGGCCCAGGGGCTCCCCTGGACTTAAACTGCCCACTTCAATTTCCCCACAGGTACCCCAAGTAAAATTGACAGTGGGGAAGAATTTGATTGACTTTTAGTGGACACGAGTGCAACATACAGTATTAATGCTACTTTGTTTGTGTAAATAGATATGTTTTCAGAGTTACCAACAGTAGGTATAAAACTTTTCCTGATTTGTTAATTTTAGCCATTCTGACTGGTGTGAGGTGATATCTCATTGAGGTCTTGATTTGTATCTCCTTGATGCTGAGTGATGTTGAGCACTTTTTCATGTGTCTGTTGGCCATTTGGATGTCTTCTTTGCAGAAATGTCTGTTCATGCCTTCTGCCTATTTCTTTCTTTTTTTTTTTAATTTTTTTATTCTTATGTTAATCCCCATACATTACATCATTAGTTTTAGATGAAGTGTTCCATGATTCATTGTTTGTGCATAACACCCAGTGCTCCATGCAGAATGTGCCCTCCTCAATACCCATCACCAGGCTAACCCATCCTCCCACCCCCCTCCCCTCTAGAACCCTCAGTTTGTTTTTCAGAGTCCATCGTCTCTCATGGTTCGTCTACCCCTCCTTATTTTATTTTTTATTGAAGTATAGGTGACACGCAATGTCACATTAGTTTCAGGTGTACAACGTAGTGATTCAACAAGACTATAGGTTATACTATGCTTACCACAAATATAGCTACCATCTGTCACCATGCAATGCTACTGCAATACCATGAACTATATTCCTATACTTTATATAGGTATATGTTTTGAAACGATCTTAGAATTAATGAAAACACTTTGGCAGAGACTATCATTTTCTATAAATCCTCTAACAAACTAAATTATAAGTAAATGGGCTCACTTTTTAATCTGTTACATTTATTACCAAAAGTACTAAGGCGTTTAAAAATAATGTTTTAATATTATCAAAAGTATATTTTCTAAAGAAAATGTAATTAAAGTATACAAAGTATTTGGTATTTAGGACTGCAGAATTTGAATTATTAAAATAACAATTAAGGAGATAATCATAAATGACTATCATGAATTTTGTTTTCCATGGGACTCTTTCAAACTTTCCTAAGTTTGGGGTTTAATGGACTCAAGAAATAATAGAAATATGTATCTATAAGTTCATTAATATTTAAAGTACTATTTAAATATTTATCATGTATTATTTAAATAATAATATTTATTACACATGTTTATGATATCCAATATCTTTAACAAATATGGACTATAAAAAGGTAAATCTATTTTGCTAAGAAAATTAATGTATCATACTTGAGCTGCAATGCAATGTTTGATGTTAGGGTATTCAAAAGTAGGGTGACTGTGTTTTTATCATATTTTCGTGCTGCTTCCATAGTCAAGCACTACTACTCTGAACGAATCTCTGTTCTTTACTGGTGACTGGAGTTCTCTTTCCAAAAACCCTTCTGATTGCTTTGGTTCTTGGATTACTAATCTATCATAGTTTCCCAATGCTTACAAGATAAATTCTGCATTCTTCAGCATCTCCTATAAAAAGCTCAGCTGAGAGACAATGTTTAGGGAATATTATTGAAGGCACATATCATCTATCAACTTTTAATGTATTTTAAACTCTTCCCTTGGCTCCAGTGAGATTCCTGGAAGGGACCTGAGCCAGGTTATCCCCTCCTGGAATCTCTAGGGGATTTTACTATGAGTTAAGCCCTCAGGTTGTACAGAAAGGAATAATAGGGAAAGAGAGATCAAACCTTTTGCTGTGTTACCTACAAAGTGCTGCAGAAGATATTCATGATATTACTCAATCTCCCCTATATAAAATGTCATATAAAAATTCTCCTTTTTATTTTATGCAGAAGATACTCTGTGGCCCTAAGAAAATGGTATAAATTTCCTCCCATTTTCTTACCTTACGTTTTCTTTTGTGTCGTGGCTCCAGAAAGGTTAAAATTAAGATCAGTCACTGCAAACATGCTGGTTCATAAGATTATCATGTTTTACTGTCCTTGTGATCTTGCTCCCCCTCTCCCCGCCTTTTTACCAATTTTTTTTTTAAAGATTTTATTTATTTGACAGAGAGAGATACAGCGAGAGAGGGAACACAAGCAGGGGGAGTGGGAGAGGGAGAAGCAGGCTTCCCGCCGAGCGGGGAGCCCGATGTGGGGCTCGATCCCAGGACCCTGGGATCATGACCTGAGCCGAAGGCAGACGCTTAACGACTGAGCCACCCAGGCGCCCCACCAATCTTTTTTTTTAACCTAAACAGTCAACTATTTTAGATTGGTTATAAGCTATTTAAACATTTCAAGAGAGGGATGGTTTGGACAGAAAATACCTCTCTTTATGCGGCTTATAGGCTCTGCAAAACCTGTTCTCAACTTCCAGGGCTGTCTCCTGACAAGAGCAACTCAGAACGACTCAAGGTTTTTGCCCCACAACAGGTGCTTCCCTGCGTATCACCCCCCAGTCACAACATCCTCTTTTTCCTAAATGCCATTCCTTCTCATTTCCATTTCTCTGCCTGGGAAATTTCTAGTCGCTCTTAAAAACTCCTCTTACATGAGGTCTCCTACCATAATCTAAAAGAATGCATCCTTCCTGCCAAGATCCCATTATATTTTCAGCATATAATTTTTTCTTTTTAGAGATAGAGGGAGAGAGAGGGAGAGAGAAACTACAAGTGGGGGGGGGCAAAGGGAGAGGGAGAGAATTCTAATCAGGCTCCACACCCAACGTGGAGCCTGACATAGGGCTTGATTTTACAATTCTGAGATCATGACCTGAGCTGAAATCAAGAGTCCGAGTCAGATGTTTAACCAACTGAGCCACCCAGGCGCCCCTATTTTTTTTTTAAAGATTGCTATCTTCTCCCTGTTTCTTCACATGGTCTTCCTCTGTGTGTGTCTGTACCCAAATTTCCTCTTCTTACAAGGACATTAGTTATACTGGATTAGAGTACCCTCCCCATGACCTCGTTTTAACTTAATCACCTCTTGAAAGATCGTATCTCTAAATACAGTCACATTTTGAGGTACCGGGATTAGGATTTTGACATATGAATTTTTAGGGGACACAATTCAGCCCACAAAGGAGACCGTTTAATTTATTGTTCTAACCCAAACCCTAACTCCATGCCTGACATATAGTAGAAATAGTAAATATTTGTCAATTAATGTTATCTTAATATAAGTACAATTCTTACTATTATATGTATTTAAAAGTACTTTTTCAATAACTTATAAATAGCAGTTTTTTTTATATACCACAAAACAGCCATAACATATTGTTTTTCTACTAGTCTCTTCCTTACAGAGTTTTGTTTCCCAGTAAGGAACTTTCATAGCAATTTTGTTATACTGCCACCAAGCGACGCTTAAATGAAACTGTTTCCACATGTTCTGCAGAGTTTAAGGTTTTGCTGAGGTTGAAGATGGGACTCTCAAAAACTCTCAAAGACTCATAGTTTGGGCATTTTTACATTTTAAAATCAATTGCCCTTACTAAAACAAAAGTTTAATCAATGTTTGAGGAAACATTGGCAGGTTATTATATAGAGAAAATATTTTAAAAATAAGATTGTATTCATAGTTCTTTGATAAAATGCCCACATGCTAGATATCAAAAACAAACCGTAGCATCTGCTTAAATTTAATTTTGACCATCAGCCTCTCTTGAGTTCATTCAGGGAGCTATCCCCTGGTTTGTGTAGGTTTTATTACTTAATCAGCTCGCACAGAGAGAAAAAGATATTGGCAGCTTTTTCTAGTAGGGAGAAATGGTTGATGTTCCTCCTTAAATTTGCAGTTGGAACCTAGCAGGAATTTCAGTTGCTGAAATAAACTGGCCCACCCCCACCTGAGGAAATTTAAGGGAAAGCTGTGCACTGAGAACCTCTAGATTGTTGTCTCCACTTATTCATCCACCCATCCATTTGTGCCTTCAGTGAAGAAATAGCACCCCTCAAAGACTCCTTCCCTCTGTAAAAGACACTCTACCCACCCCAATTACTCTCTTTCTGTAATATCACAAAATGTATCACTCTGGATTTATCTTGTTCAATTAATTTTTATTAACAATATTAACAATATGAGATTTTCCTATTAGAAAATAAGCTCAGTAGCCCTTTGATTCATGATTATATTCCTGTTACCTAGAAGAGAACTAGGTAAACTGTAGGTTATTAATAAATATTAATAAATGAATGAATATAATTTCATTTTTTTAAGATTTATTTATTTATTTGACAGAGAGAGACACAGAGAGAGAGGGAACACAAGCAGGGGGAGTGGGAGAGAGAGAAGCAGGCTCCTCGCTGAGCAGGGAGCCCGATGCGGGGCTCGATCCCAGGACCCTGGGATCATGACCTGAGCCAAAGGCAGACGCTTAATGACTGAGCCACCCGGGCGCCCCTACCATTTCATTTTTTAGAATGAATTTAACTGAGGCTTTTACTCAACTGCCTTCCGCAACATAGTTCTTACAGGGGCAGGGGCTATAGTGACCATGTGAATCCTTCTAGCCTCTGTTACTAGGAAGAGAATGCAAAGGGAGAGCTTAATCTATTTTATTTCACATAAAGCATGCCATCCCCATCTGTCTTGCTTGTCCTCTTCCTGACATCTCTGTTATTTTAATATCACATTTCATCAATTTGAAAAATCAGATTTTTCACATTTTAACATATCTGAAATTGGGATGCATCTTTCAGTTGATGGAAAATTGCAACCACTGTTGGGCAAGCGGTGGTTGTGATGTTCATATCATCACCAGCACATATGCAAACTTGGTTGTTAGTCCTGGTGGTATGACTGGATGACTCCATTCTCTTGAAGTTTCAATCAAAACACTAAGGACTATTTAAGGAGGGGATGTAAGTTCTGATGTTGTAGTCTGAAAACTTCCCACTGAACCTTCTGATATGGTCAAAAACCCCCAGCAGCAAAATTTTAGAATGGGTGGCATTGGCTTGGAAGAAAATCACAGGGAGAAGAGTGGAACACTTTTTTTGGAAGTACCACATTGCCAATGCTCTTGTGGCACAAAGGACAAAATTGTACTGGAAAACATGCATGTCAACAACTCTGAGTTTAAATGCAGTTAGGAAAGTTTTGACTCTGAAATGAATATTTTTAGGAATAGTTTAATTTCTCTTATGTTTTTCCATTTTCACTAGAATGTTGTGTGATAAATCTACATCAAGATGAGTCTAGAATGATGCTATGGATAAGTATAATATTTAAATTCAAATTAGTAAGAAATAATTTGTTATAGTTTAGTTGGCAGTGTGTTTTCTTCTCGATCACACTTAAAATTATGATATTTCTAATAATGGGTGACATACTAGTATCAGTGAAATGTGATATTGAGTGTCTACCAAGTATCAAGCCCTGGTACTAGGCTTTGGAGATCCCAGAGTGACAAAAGGAATACAGTCCCTGTCCTCATAAAGCGAGTCTCGCCTCACTAGCCACAATACCTCCCCCACTTATCATACCCAGAGGTAAATGAAGTGCTGATATAAGCCATTACTCAAATCTGTCAAGACATATTACATAATTTTGTTAAAAATAAGATATCTATTAATCATTTTCCATTGGCTCTACCTTGCCTGAGGGAGTTTTTAAAGAGAAAATTGAAAAACGATGGTAAGTTTAGCAAACATAATATGCTATGAATATTGTAAATAGTCATAATAAGTCACTCAGAGTTGTATTATTTATTATTTCTTCCTTTGGGTTTATTGCGTGTGATAGCAGTGATTGTATTATCTTTAAATAACTTCTTGTCTTGATTTCATACTTAAGTGCAATAATGTATCCTGTAATCTTTGTCTTTTCCTTCCTTATCTGAACTCTCTTCTTAAAATATATAGCAGTTCTTTGGCATCAGGATATAAAAAATTAGCTCTCAAGTTTCTAACTAATGGATTTCCAATTAAGCTTGTCACCTTTTCTTCTGTTTTTAAAGTTTTAAATTTTAAAAATTTCTGAGAAAGTTGGAATTGCTGTTAGATTTTATGGCAAATAAACCTCCATCAAAAAGAGATGTTTTCACTTTCTAGAGAAGTTTGTGACTTTCACCCACTAAAAATATCTAGCAAATCTGAATTTCTGAGTATATTAAAATATAGAACAATTAAATTATATGATGGCTTTATCAAGTCTGTTATAATCTACTATGTTCAGAAAGAATAATGAATAAACTCAACAAAGTGTCCAAAGCTGTCCACTAAGTGACCTCACCATACATTTGTTATTTTCTATGCGTAGAACTCTTTGAAGGCAGTGGTCTTCATATGCATGGCACCCAACATAATGCTTAGAATGTAAAAGACCTTTGAACAAGTGCTTATTCACCACTAAGAGGCCTTAAAGGGCTCATGAGTATGGGCTTTGGAGCCAGAATGCATAGATTTGAATACTGTCTCTGTCACTTGACCAATGGCCTTGCCTAAGTTACTTAACCTCCTAACCCAGATCCTTCATCAGTCAATGGGGATGAATGATTATATTAACTCATAATGTTGTTATTGAAGATTGAACTAGTCATGCATGGCTTTACATGCATTTAGCTACAAAGCCTAACACATAAGTGTTGGATAAATGTCATCTACTATTGTTATTATACTTGTTACTATTAATATTATTTGAGAAACTATATAGAAGATACAGGAATTCATGCAACAACATTTAGCATGCTTCATGAATGAAAACTATGTGTCAAGCATTGGTCAGGATGCTGGAGTTTATTTAAAAAAAAAAAAGATGCTAAAGTTTATGTTCCAGGTAAGAAGTTAGACAATAAAGAAGTAAACAATAAATGGAATGTTTTCATATACTTGCAAGTACTTCAAAGAAGATGAAATAGACTGACAGAGTACACCTAAGGGATGGAGGGGGTAGGGTTTTTTGTAACATACTAGATTTCAGACTTAACAAAGGCCTTTTGAGAAGGTGACTTGTAATTAATACTTAAATGATAAAAAGAAGTCAGGCTTGCAAAGATTTCAGGAAAGAGGATTTCAGACAGAGGGAATAGAAAGAGTGAAGGATCTGATATAGGACAGGCAGAGCCTGTTCAGGACCAGAAAGAAAAACAATGAAGCAGTAAAGAAGTTGAAGAGCAATAAGATAAATTCAATGAGGAGAGTAGGTGTCCACCTACAGAAAATATTATTATAGTCCATAATAGGGAATTTGAATTTATCCAGAGTGCAGTGGGAAGTGTTTTAAGCAGCAAACTACACTGGAGGTTATAACAAGCCCAACACAGCAGTGGCCGAAGAAACAAAAAGAAGCAGACAACTTAATATTGATGAGATCGTAATACTCCCCAAATTGATTCTCAGAGTCAATGCAGTTTTTAGCAAAGTTCCAACTAGCTGTTTTGCAGAAATTTATAAAGTGATCTAGAATTCATTTGGGGATCAAATCCCTCCCTGCCTAGTGGACCCAGAATAGACAAAATAATCTCAAAAAGAACAAAGTTAGAGAATTCACATTTTCCAATTACTAAACTTACTATAAAGCTACAATAATCAAAACAGTGTTATACTAGCAAAAGAATACACTTATAGATCAATGCAATGTAACAGAATCAAGAAATAAACTCTTACATTTATGGTCAATTAATTTTTGACAAAGGTGGCAAGACAATTCAAAGGAGAAAGAACCGTATTTTCAACAAATGTTTGTTGGATAACTGATTATTCACATGTAAAAGAATGAATTTGGACCTCTACCGCACACCATGTGGAAAAACTAAACGTGGATCATAGACTGAAATATAAGAGCTAAAACTATAAAACTCATAAAAAACAATAAATTTTGAGACTTTGTATTAGACTAACTTCTTAGACATGACAGTACATCACAAAAGGTAATATAGATAGACTCCATCAAAATTTTAAAAAATTTGCTTCAAAAGACACTATCAAGAAAGTGAAACATCACCCCACAGAATGGGTGAAATATTTGTAAATAATGTATCTGATAAGGGATTTGTGTCCAGAATATATAAAGAGCTCTTACAATTTAACAATAAAAGATAAATAACCAAACTAAAAAATGGGTCCAAATAGACATTTTTCCAAAGATAACATACAAATTGGCAGCAAGAAACACCCATTAGTAATTATGAAAGGAAAATACAAATCAAGTGGTGCCTGGGTGGCTCAGTCAGTTAAGCATTGACTCTTGGTTTCAGCTCAGGTCATGATCTCAGGGTCCTGGAATCAAGCCCTGTCAGGTTCCACACTCAGCAGGGAGTCTGCTTGAGGATTTCTCTTCCTCTTCCTCTGCCCCCCACCCCACTCACATGCTCTCTTTCTGTCTCTAAAATAAATAAGTAAATCTTAAAAAAGTATACATGAAAGATTTTTTTTTAAATGAGGTGTGCATTTAACTAAGTAGATGAGGACATCATTAATTAAGCTAGAAAAATGTAAGGCAAATAAAGTTTGGGGTAAACATGGGGAGTGGTACATTTTTACTACCAGTGGACATATAGGTGGATATATCCCATAGGTCTTGGAAAAATACCAATTTGTAGCAAAAAAGAGAAAACAGGGCTTAATAATTACAGCCTCATCTTTATAATCTGCCCATTCAAAAACAGAAAGAATATTTTTAAATGAATATATATTTAAATGAATATATATATATTTGCAATTGCATTAACTGTATTAAGATAACAAAAATGGTTGAAGTTTGGTTTAAAAGGAAGGTGGTGAGTTTAGCTTTTGATATGTTGCTTTTGAGGTTTTTATGTGCTACTAGAATATGAGTTGCTGAAGACAGGTACTATATGTATTTTGCTTACCATTACAACCAATAATAGCAATAATGATAGTATTCTTAAAGCCACTAAAAAATTTGTTCAATTAACAAAACCATTTGCAAATATGCAGTACATAGTTAAAATATGATTCTAAAGCTATAGAATTAAGTTGGGGCTGGGGGTATAATGTTTCTACTATCATCCTAATTTTAAACCAAAAGTCTTGTGAGAGGATAGATCACTTAGGGAAAAAAAAATAGGCAGAATTGGAATTCTCCCCAATATTTAAGCAATAGTTAAATGAAGGAGAAACTATACCCCAAATTGGATTTTCAAAATTATTTTCTTAAGTTCTTGTTTTCTCAACTGTAAGACAGAAGCTACTTGGTGCAGGCAGAAATAAAAGAGTGAACTAAGGCTTGGGAAAATGTTTTAAGGTTTCCAAAAAATACACTGCAGAAATAGAAATTATATGTCATTCTCTAAGTGCTATGGGATAATCTAAATCAATTCCCAATGACATTATCTTCAAAACTAGATGGTCTCCCTGTCCTATTCCAGTGGACTGAGTTGAAGAAATTCATCCACATTCTTACTCTTTTTTTACCACTAAATCTTTGTATCTTTGCCTAATAAGATCAGGTGATCGATATGCAGAGAAAACTGTTACTTCTTATATTAGTGGTCATCAATAATAGTCCATCAAAGAAGATTGTGTGGGTGTCTGATCTGTTACTTAATTGATTTCTCTATTTCAGTGATATGAAGTACATATTAAATTTCATGACCTTGTCCCAAAGGTGTTAGCAGATATTAAACACCCATTCCATTGAGACATGATTTTCTCATACAGCAAATTTCACACTTCTATAAGCTATGAAAGATGTTAACAATTGCTGCTCTCTCATGTAATTCTCAGCAGTGTTATTATTTCACATTTGGTAGTTATGAAAGAGAGGGACAGAGACAGAGAGAGAAAGATAGAGACAGAGAGGCTAGCTTACTGAGGAGCATATACTGTATCTAGGCAGAGCCATGCTTGGGGATAGGGAGGAGATGCCTAAATGCCTAAGAGGTCTGCATGAAATAGATGTGTAGCTCTCTGCTCTGCTGAGGAACAGAAGGCTGCATAAGCACATGGGCTTGGGACAGCTCAGAAACAGTATAGTAGGATATGAAAAGACACATGTGTGGTGTTTGATTTGCCAGGAGTCTGTACGTTTGATTCTAGTTTCAGTTGGTTCCAAAAGCTGTGGCTTTGCTGTTTGGTCAAGGTCTCTGTGCCAGAGAGAGAAGCTCAAGTCTAGCAGCTCATATGGTATCAGAACAGCAACAACTTAAAAAAAAAAATGCCTATTAATTCTTTCAATATAATTTGCTATAGGCCTATTTTTGGTGCCTGGTAAAGCACCGAGCCATCATCTTTCCTCTGTGAGTCACAGCTGTACTGTAGCCATCATTTTAAAATAGGCAAAGTCCATTGTCTCCTTACTTTTTCTTTTTGAATCTCTTGACATACTTCTTAACTTGTTTGTGGAGCCCAAATTCCTTAATTTTCCTACAGTCTCCAGAATATCTGAATCATGACCTTGGTCCTGACATCAAACCTTATCAACAATACTTAACAGTTGGTAAAATAATAATTTATTTTACTATAAAATTCTAGGGAGCCTGGGTGGCTCAGTTGGTTAAGCGTCTGCCTTCGGCTCAGGTCATGATCCCAGGGTCCTGGGATTGAGCCCCCGCATCGGGCTCCCTGCTCAGTGGAGGGTCTGCTTCTCCCTCTGCCCCTCCCCCTGCTTGTGCTTGTCTTCCTCGTATGTGCGCGCACAAAAAAATAAATTAATTAAAAAATCTTTATCATAAAATTCTAGTTCTAGAATGTATCCTAGGAATATTGTAAGATATGTACAGAAATCCATATGTAAAAGGCAGAACAAAGTAAATGGCCTTAAAATTAAATGTATTTATTCAAACAAATCTGGGCTGCATTAAGTATAGTGGAATAGTAGTGTTAAAAAAAGTTATTTCTCCAAGTTAATAATTCTATAATTTGCTCTATTCTTCTGCTCTCTGTTTCCACAAATAGCATGTGGTTACTGGAAAGAGATCTCAGTGAACATGAACATCTTAAGGAAGGTAGAAGCCCTGTAGAAGGAAACTTGCACATTTATTAACAAAGAGCATCATTACTCTTCTAAACCAGTACTTTCCAAACTTTAAAGTGCTTAAGAATTACATGGATATTTTGTTAAAAATATAGATTCTGATTCAGCAAGTCTGAAATGGAATCTGAAATTCTGTATTTGTAATAAACTCCCAGGTGAGACCAATGCAGCTTGTTCAAGAACCACACTTTAGAGCAAGGTTCTAAAAAACACATATAAGAAAATGCTACGTCATTCCTTGCTGTCAGCCATGATAGGAGAATTGCCAGTTTCAAGGAAACTGTTAATCAGTCTCTCATTGATAATCTCAAGGAAGAATCAGTGACAATGCAGGGTTGGTTTGGTTTGAAGGTTTCATATGTGAAGCTGATGGAGGGGGTAGGGACTTTGGGACAGGGATCCCTAGACCCAGACTGGTCTGCATCACATCCGAAGAATAACTGAAGTCCCAGTGATACAGCATGTAGCCCAAAAACTTTTTGTAGCCCTAAGAAAAGAATCGGCATAATTCCGTTTCAGCCTTGTAAATGAAGTGAATATTCAGTTAAAGACAACAGCAATGTTGTGTGGTCTAGAATACAAGCTCTGTGCCATTGATTTATGTCATTTATTTTTTTTTTTTTTTACTCCCTCCTTCCCTCTTTCCTTCTTAGAATAGCAGAAATTGTGGTTGGTGAAGAGAGCAAGGGCCTTGGAGTCTAATGTGCCCGAGTTAAACCACCGGCTTTGCTGTTTAAGGGTGGAGAATGAATCTGGAACGGGCAGACAACATATTACACATTTATTTGCGAGAACTCAGTGGGTGGGCTCTTACAGTTCAGTTGAACTTAGGGCCTTTATCAAGCCTCTCTGAAACTAGATCTCTTCTCTGTTAAATGGAGATACTATCCAAGTCATTGATGGTTGGTTCTGAGAAAAAAATGAAATGATAAATATAAAACTTCTAGCAAACACTTAGTACTATATGTATACTAGTTCCATTTCTTCTTCCATTTAATGCCCTAACACAATCCATATCTGAAAAAAAATTCAGCACACTTCCTCTTCCCCTGGCTTCTTCTGGGGTCTCAGATTAAATGCATGCCATTTCTTTCTGGGGGAAGCCTTTCCTTACTCCTCCTGCCCTCAGCCCAGTTAAGTTAGCTGTTGCCCACACCTGCCTCAAGATCACCACTGTAGTTTTGCTTAATTGACTCTCTTCCTCACTAGATCCCCTAGTGGGGAAGGCTAGAAGACTCTGACTGTCCTGTCATTTTTGAATTCCCACTGCCTGACATACAGCAGATGTTCACTAAATATTTTTTGATTGATTGAATAAATACATTAACTTAATTTAGCCCCATTCTGTGACTCTCTGAATAACTTTTGTGGTTATAAACCCCAGGTTGAGATGTTTAAAGACTCTTCTCAAAAGATAATCTCCGTCTGGGAAAGAGTAATTCTCAGAGTATCATTGATCATTCCTTTGTGATATTATTTCTGCCCTTAATTATAAAAGAAAAGCATATATAAGCCAGTTGGTGAGTGTACTTCTTGCAGTAAAATGTATTGCTGTCCACATTAAACCAGGGACTCAAGGCTTCGGTGTTCTCCTTGTCTGAAGATAAGAAAAAGGGAAAGGTGCTGCATTTGATAGAAAACACTCTCCTCTGTAACCCTGTGGGGCATTGTTAGGAACTTGTTGCCTAAAGCAATACACTGGCAGATTCTGACAAGGTGTTTGAAGGCTGTTTTAAATCAGAGATAAACATCAGACTGTGAACTGAGTAGGTTTTTGTCAGGCATATTGGAGTCTGATAAGAATTCTTAAAAAATTGGATGTGGGGGCGCCTGGGTGGCTCAGTTGGTTAAGCGACTGCCTTCGGCTCGGGTCATGATCCTGGAGTCCCGGGATCGAGTCCCGCATCGGGCTCCCTGCTCGGCGGGGAGTCTGCTTCTCCCTCTGACCCTCCTCCCTCTCATGCTCTCTGTCTCTCATTCTCTCTCTCTCAAATAAATAAATAAAATCTTTAAAAAAAAATTGGATGTGTATAATAATAGAAGACATGAACAGTCAATGTAAGCACACTTTTGAAGGACAGCCCGATTTGGAAATGTGAGAAAAAGATTTTTTATAAAGTCTTTCCTTGGTATGTTTAAAATCAAACAATGTTATTTTTTTATTATTGCAACAATGAGAGTGCTGCTATTTTAATAATTGATATTTAAAATGGCACTTAATTTGTTTCATGCAACTAATAGAAGGTCACCTTGTAAAAATTCCACCTAAGAGTAATTCAGCATACAAATATTTTAGATGTAATATACTTTTTTACATGGATAGAATTCATCTTATAAAAGGTATTCTTTTCCTGCTTTCATAGCATTTGTATTACTGTATTTTCACTTTCTTGGTTTTGATAAATTATTACCAATCCAATAGATTAGGCAATTTAGAATATGAGATTCTAAAGAGAAGAGTTTTTTAAACATATAATAATGTCAATGTGTGTATGGGAAGATAGAGTTGTTAAAATCATTGAGGGCTATAAACCAAGTGAAAAGATGCATTTAGAAATAATTCAACTATTCCTCATAGATTGAATTAAAGGATGCAGAGATTTGTTTTTATTCGGTAAGAGTAATATTTCTGACTGGCTTATAGAACAGACTTCCTTTGTTATTTTACTACTTTATCTTAAATTTTTTCTTCATTAAATGGGAACTTTAAAGAAATAATGAATATTACACTATATGGGAGTAGATCAACCTCATGAAAGTCAAGAAATGTTGGGTTGAGTTTATTCTAGTTCTCTTTGCTTTTTTGTTATGTAGAAATTAATTTAAATATTTTTTGTCATTTACACTGTTCCAAGTGCATATTTTTAAATCTGAATTACAACTTAATAAAATTAGAGAAACAGGAATATACATTTTATTATTCAATTCATGTTTTACATATACACTTAAATTTTATGGCCAAAGTCTCTCACACTCTACCAGAAAGTTCTGTTTTGAGGATGATAGAAATTTTTGCCATAATGTAACTCTTTTCCCAGCTTTTCTCTCCCAGTCCTATCCTGGTGAGATCTTATATTATCATTATTTAAAAATATATAATGATAAATGAATATACACTCATTAAATTCAGTCCATACAGATGTATATAAAAATCTTCTATGAAGATGTGGGGACTAAATGTAATGCCAAGAGAGTTTTTCCTCCTCCCCGTGAATAGCACCCTTTATCTTCCAGGACACTTACTGTAGTTCAAAAACAGGGGCCATGCTTAGGGGACAAGCATATATTTGCCTGTATGAAAATAATTCAAGTGTATGTTGTAGATGATTATTACCTGGGTAAATGTCACAAAATACAATTGAACACTGAAGTTATTGATTTTCTTAAATCAGAATTAAGTTCTAAAAGAGCCCATTGAGATTTAAATAATTTAAACTATTTTAATAAGAATGATAGTTTTGTGACTTGACTTTATCATTGCATCAATCTCTATTTCTATTTGGTGGAAGCGGGGGGACAGATAGAAAGAGATCTAAGGAAATAGATTATGAGTAGGAAGGTGAGAAATTGGAAAAAGCCAGAGTATGGAGCCACTGTTAAAACTGTGTGATCTGGCATGACAAACCATCTGGAATCCTCTAGTAGAAGCTGGTTAAAGGCAGAGGCTATACTTTATAGATTTTTACAGTGGATGTCTATTTGTAAATTTTTAGTAAGGGCTGCAAGTTGATATATGGGAATAAGTAGGGTTCTGAAAAGTCTATCTACCATAGAGAAGCTTGGTAAAAACTAACTTGACCTGCTTCAACCTAATATTTTCCCTAGAGCTGACTTTATTATAAGATATAAAGGCTCAGAGACAAATTAGATCAATACACTTTTGACTGAAAATAACAGAAAAGCTATCTCAAAGTGGTTTAGACAATGAGAATATTTATTAATACATAATAAGATGTTCAGAAGTAGGTAAATCTACTAAAACCTGAAGTCATTTACCTGCATCTTTTAAGAGCAAAGGAACTTTCCCAAAGCCTCCTAGCAGACTTCCTTTCAGGTCTCATTGGCCATTATTATATCACATGTTCTATCTGAGCCAGTCACCAGTAAAAGGAATTTGATCACCATGATTGGATTCCGCCACTTAACGATTAGTGCTGAGGCCCACCTTCCATGAAGGATAAGGCCTCTCCCAAGAAGGTAAACAAAATCTAAATCATATTAATATTGAAGAAGAGGAAGGAGTGAAAGTGGGTAATGGCTATGAGGTATCTAAACAGCAATGAATATTATACAAATAAATCATATTTATCTCTTGGTCCTTCCAAAGATACTTCCTGCTCTATTATTGTTTGAGAAAGTTGAAATTTAAGGATTTATGGTTAAAAAAAATAATTACAGTGTTTGATGCATTTATGTGTATCTCCTTGATATTTATACCTCCAAATAACTTTAAAAATCTGTGGATTAGAAGGGCTTTAAAGTAAAACCCCTATCCTATTGGATTATTGAAATTTCTGAACCCTGAGGGATATATAATCCTACAGATATTTTGGCTTCAAGATTCAGAAGCAAGAGCACACACGATTATATTTTAGAAGCTACATTTCACTAAGATTACAAAAATCAGTAGCATATTTAAGCTTCATGTTACAGAAAATAGAGCATGTTCAGCCATTTGATCACATCTGGGATTCTTTCAAGCATGTGCCTCTTATGCAGTAACCTATGAATCCCTTTTGTTTGCAGCTTCAGGCTCTGATTTTGAGAAGTATAATATACCACAAAATAAGTTTAGAGTCAGAAGTTTGGGGTTAAATCCTAGTTCTACAGCTTAACTAGCTGTTAAACTTCTGTAGTTCACTTAGATTTTGGACTTTCAATTACCTCAAATTACCTGAGACACCCCTGGTTTTGAAAGAAATTTAAAATGAAACCTTTATCTGTATAAAATCTTCTGAGGGCCCAGGTCTTTATGCTACCTTGCTGAATGATTCTGTCATGCCTAAGAAGACTCTGCTGATGAGCAAGGAGGAGGAGTCTCTTTATCTTTTTTTTCTCTTGCATTGTCTTTTTTTATTCTTTTAACTGCATTTTTCTATGTCTTTGTCTAAGAAATGTAATAGATTGTATTAATTTGAAAATTACTATACAAGCAGCCTCCAGAATATATACTCAAGCTTTAGGGGAGTGCTTTTTCCCCTGTTTAAAAAAAAAAAAACAAAAAACAAAAAACGGCAACAGTGTAAAATCACATCCTTTCTTTTCTACCTTCCCCAGTAGTTACTTGCCCCAAGGATGTAGGTGAGAAGCTATTTCCAAAGCCATCTCAATACCTAAGAATAAGCCCTTTGTATTTCTTCTCATCTAGAGGTTATAAATGCAAGCCCTACCCAGAGTTGCTGACAGTTTCACTTTGAAGGTTCTGCCACCAGAGGGAACTGAAGTTATAAGATTTTACAATGCCTCATAGGGGCTATATATTCCTAATAAAATACAAATTCCTTAATGAGACTAGAGCTATTTAAACTTGGAAATTTTCACACAAAATTTTCCGAGGGATTAATTGTGTTAAATATATTTTACAGCTTTTATTAGTCATTTTATTCTAAAGAAAGAGATCTCTTTAGTGATTCCTTTATTCACATAGATTCCCAAATTTCTACAGTACTAAATTCATCCATCAAAAAATTTATAGTGGAAATAATTGGGGGGGAATCATGAAAAAAATAGAGATCTCATAGGAATGATAAAAATTATATATATATTATAATCTTCAATAGAAAGTGGGAAACTGATTAATTTTTTAAATATTCATTCCAGATTTAGATAGACAACTCTAACTCCCTTTCATATTATACAGTGAATAAGTTATATAGTATATAAAACTTGCCAAGAATGTAACTAGCTTAAATGATACTGCCCCCAATCTGTTGAAGATACCTACACTGGGAACATGGCAGACATTCTGATACAGTGTAGCAATAGAAGCACAAACCTGCTTTTTCTTAAAGTTTATTTTACCCAGGATACTTCTGAAAGACTTCTACAGAGAAATGGTTCACATCTAAATTTGTAGTGATGACTCAGCAATCATTTTTATGCTCTATTTTTTGGTATTAGAACCTTTTGCCCTCTTTTATATTTCAGTGGTTTTTGCTTTTGTTTTGTTTTGTTTTTTAATGTATAATACCAGCATGAAGCAGAATGCAAGAAAAAATAGGAAGATCATTTTTCAGATATCAAAACAAACTAAGATTGTAGCATTAAAGACAGATTTCCGCCACCCTTATTTTACAAGTTTCTTTCAATGTATGTCCTGGTGTGGTCTCAGGTTCACCTGCAGCAACCTCACCTGGGACTACTGTTCAATATTTAAATTTCTAGCTTCAACCCTACATTTACTGACTCTACATTATGAACAAGCAGTCCTCAGGTGGTCCTCATGCACATCAAAGTTTAAGAACCACTATCCTAGAAGATCATTTAACTTCTTGAACCCTTACCCATCCCTAGTTCTCGGCTATCATAATTTTCATGGTCAGCACACATTGACTTCTTTAGCTTATGTACTTCACTGCCTGCTTTGTCACCTTGATGTGTATAGCTCCCAAGTGTACATTTGTAGACAGATGTGTCACCTATTTCAAATTTCGTTTAAGGCATGTTTTCTTGGAAATTCATTCTGCATCCAAGCCTTATTTTCATTCTTCACTGTGTCTTCTTGTCACCTTCCAGCCCCATTGATTGTATTAAAGAAAACTGTATTTTGCATCATTTCCCCATGAGTCTGCCTACTCTTTTAATCTTATTCTGACTCATTGTATATGGAAAACCTTCCTAAAATGTCTCTCATTTGTTATTTCTCTTTACAAAGATTTCCTGATGCCTCTTACAACTTAGATTCCATTGTTCATATGTAGGTATCTTTATGTCTTTTATAGTCCTCCCAAGACACAGTCTCAACCCCATGACCTGACCCCTATTAGAACTAGATTAATTCCCAGTAATCTCAGAAAGTGTCTTCCAGGGTCCTATCTTCTAGGTCAGTATTTAAATGTTCACAGGTATGGGGTGCCTGAGTGGCTCAGTTGGTTAAGCATCTGACTCTCCATCTCAGCTCAGGTCTTGATCTCAGGGTCATGAGTTTCAGCCCCAGATTGGGCTCCTCACTGGGCATGGAGCCTACTTAAAAACAACAACACAAAACAAAAACAAAAATAAAACCCCAAAATGTTCACAGGTGTATATGTATCTTACTAACTGTTCTTTAAAAGCAGAGACTAAGACTTATTCTGTTTCTGAACATCCTACATCATGTAGCCATGTACTAGGTCTATAGAGATTGCTCAATACTGGTTGATAATTAAAGCTGTGCAAAAAATTGATAACCTTTTCCTAAATTCCTGTACATTCCAGATTACATATAGAAATGTACTCACTTTGGGGTGCCTGGCTGGCCTAGTCAGAAGAACACAGACTCTTGTTCTTGGGTTCATCAGTTTGAGCCCCACATTGGGTATAGAGATTAATAAATAAAATAAATAAACTTAAAAATAAAAGAAATGTATTCATTTAATGTCACCACTTTCATTGTGATCCCAGTAGTATATATTTGGTACCAGTGGTACATGTCTGGTGTGCATTAGTAAATTTAAATCAGTGCCTTCTAAGACTTCCTCATTAAAATTCAGTGCTGGGACTAATTAAATTAAGCCCCAACCATTACAAATTTTGTATGATAGTAGATGTCAATTTCATGTAATTCAAACTGAAGAGGTTGAATCAAAGGTGCTTTTTGGCTTGAGAGGGCTATCAATTTACTTAGTGAAAAAAGCAGATGCCCTGGTGGAACACAATAATGTTCCAGAGTAATCCACTTTTGACAAACAACTCTGTCCTTTCAGAGGAAAAGTAGCTTGGTTTATAATGACAAACATCAGTACATAATCCCTCTGGAGGCTCTGCCCAGGTTGCAGATGTGTTTCTCTTGTTCAGTAATGACAATATGGAGTATGATTGTCGTTTTGGGTAATGGATGGAAATCAAGAAGGCATAGGGCTTTGGTTCCTTCAGAAAGACATGACTTGGCTTAAGTAGAGAATTAACCAGACCCAAACAGTCCAATCTGGGAAGACATTCAAAACACAATGTGACTAGTTGCCAAAAATATAGAAATAAATGAGGGGATGTTTTTTGGCAAGGGAACAATTGTGTGGAAATTCAGAAGAAGCCAAAGAATCAGACTCCTGAAAGAAGCGGAATAGTAGGAGGAAATATCTTCAAGAGGAGCCAGAACCTTAGAAAGACTTGTTCTTTTAGAATGAGCTGAGAGCATCCTGTGGAGGTGCTAGGGGATTTAGTAAGTGGTGCTGGGCAATTTTTGCTGGCTCCCAGCCAATACATTGGCTCAGCTTTTCTCTGAGTGCCTGATTGACTATTTGCTAATTACAAACTGCTTCATTTCCCCCTACTTTTTTTTCTAAATCAGAGAATGTCTGAAAAGTAAGTTATTTTATCCCTATTTTACAGATTAGGGAAAAAAAAGCAATATTCATATAAATTGAATATTTTTCCCCAAGCCACATAAGTAGTAGCAGGTAGGAGTGAGAGTCAAACAAGTTCCATTTGACTCCTAAAGTAGTGCTCTTTCTTTCTAAGTCCACTGCCTACAAGCAAGGGTGGGATTCAAAATATTGCACATTAGGCACCACATTCAACCCTTTTTGTTGCTAATGAGATTCATTAACAATATACTGGGCTGGACAAGATTAACAATATACAAGGTAAAATGTGGTTAGTACTATAAAAGAAAAACTGCACCAGACCAGTTGAATAGGCAAGGAAGACTTTATTCAAGACTATTGCAATAGGAGAGAGAGATTCAACTCAGATGTGCTGAGACAAAAGGTGAGAGGATTTTTAAATGCTGGAGTAAGTTAATGGGAAAGTACTGGAGGATGTTAGTGGGTAGGTTGTTCAGTGTGATTAGGTCATCTGTGTTTGCTAATTGTCACTTCTTGTTAGACTCCTACTCTCCCACAGAGACTGGGAGATAGGACAATGTCTACTTCTGTGATTACATTTCAAAGGGATACTAGTTCCTTGAGAATTTCTGGGTTGCTGAAGATTTACATCTCAAAGGAGAAGAGGAAGACTTTATAATTGCAAGTCTTCTAAGTGCTCTAAGTAAAGGTACTTCAGGGAACTATAATTAGGAAGAAACCTATCTAAAGTTTGGTTAAGGTGAGAGGAACATTAAAACAGTCTTGAACAATACCTATTAAGTATTTCAAGTACCAGACTGAGCTACTTAAGGACAGTATTTATTTAATTCTTCCTTTTATCATTATAGTATATCATTCTCTTGAATACATTTTAGATGTTCAGTGAATGTGTTGAATAAATGAAAGAATGAATGCATTGTAGTTTTAGCCGAACTCTGCTGGATACCAATAATAATTGAAAGAAATACGTTTTTCTATGTAGCAAAAGTGATCCCTGTTTGTAATTATGTCATTTTGTGTTTAGATGCCCTGTGAACCATGACAGTATTTCCTAAGTTGGTTTCTCATGGAAAACTATGTGGTTAAATACTTTTCTGTGCAGGAAGAGATGTTGATCCATGTTCAGATAAGTTTGGAAAATGCTTCTCTTGGAGTTTCACTTTCTTTATTAGTACTCTAAGTCTTGGAGCAGTCTTAAAATTCTGGGTTATTTTATAGTAAACTTTCTTCCCCATTTTTTTTTTTTTCATGTTAAACAACACTGACTTGCTGTGGTTCTGTGTTCTATATAAAACAATCTGGGAAATGAAGAACTTAATGAAAATTCTTTCCTCTATGATGAACTTGTGATTTAACTTTTATCAAGCACTTACTCTGCATTTTTCTGAGTGCTCTGAATTACTACATGTCATCATCACTAATATGATTAATACTTGCCTTCTTCAGTGGGGAAATCAATGTTTATAGTGCTCAAACAAATAACTCAGTTTACACAGTATTAAGCAGCAGACTTGGGATTCAAACGCCAGTATCTTGCAAACTTAAACTCTTACACAGTATGCACTAGTATTCAAAACTACGGTCCCCAGACCAACAGTATTAGCATCACCTAGAAACCTTTTAGAAAATCTTGGGCTGGGGCACCTGGGTGGCTCAGTCAGTTAAGCGTCTGCCTTCAGCTCAGGTCATGATCCTAGGGTCCTGGGATTGAGCCCTGCATCGGGCTCCCAGCTTAGCCGGGAGCCTGCTTCTCTGTCTGTCCCTCCCCCCTGCTCACTCACGCTCTCTCTCTCTCTGTCTGAAATAAATAAATAAAATGTAAAAAAAAGAAAAACAAAATCTTGAGCCATACTCTACTGAATCAGAAACTCTGAGGGTGACACCAGTGATCTGTTTTTGAGCCCTCCAAGTAGGGTTGCCAGATAAAATGGAGGATGTCCAGTTAAATTTGAATGTCAGATAAATGACAAATTTTGTAAGCCTGGGGCATACTTACATGAAAAAAATTATTTATTTGTCTGACATTCAAATTGAACTGTGTGTCCTGTATTTTTATTGGCGAAATCTGGTAGCCCTACTGCCAAGTGATTCTCATGTGCACTGAAGGTTGAAAACCATTGCACCTCAGGATTATGACTTTTGTTGAGGTACATTTACTCTTATGTTCAATAGGTTGAACTAGGGAGAACGTTTTAAAAATGAGCATTTTAAAAATGAACCATTTTCGGGCGCCTGGGTGGCTCAGTTGGTTAAGTGACTGCCTTCGGCTCAGGTCATGATCCTGGAGTCCCTGGATCGAGTCCCGCATCAGGCTCCCTGCTCTGCGGGGAGTCTGCTTCTCCCTCTGACCCTCCCCCCTCTCATGTGCTTTCTCTCTCATTCTCTCTCTCTCTCAAATAAAGAAATAAAATCTTTAAAAAAAAAAAAATGAACCATTTTCTTGAGAGCAGACAGTGATAAACAAACAATAGAAAATATTTCCTAAGAGGAATAGGTTTCAAAATTCCTAATAGAGCACTGCACAGAGGAATGGTAATGGCATGTCTGATTGCAGACCATAGAGGAAAGCAGGGATTTGGGGGCAAGGAGATAAAGTGAGTCATGTTATAACAAAAGTTCTGTTTTTCTCCCATAAAATGGAAAAAAAATGTACCATTTATATTGCGTGTATTCTGAAGGGAAGAAAGGCTTTAGAAAACAACTCTGACAACAGAACGGCCAGGTTTAGGTTGATAGATGAAATCACACTTCCACTTCACTCTTTACTTTGCTACCACTCAATTTTTAATCATTCTTGAAATAAGTTGCACAAAACCCCAGAGAGCAAGAGAAACTTTATACATTTATATCTTGCTTATTCCCTCTTGAATCTTTTTAGAAAAAACACAAACATGTCTCCAGGCTGAGAAAAATCATTTCCCAGCATATGGGGAACCTCACACAATGATAGTTAGTCTTACTAACTAACTTCACATCTGAATGAGTGATTCAGTCATAATTCTCTGTGCTAATTGATCAAGTGTCTCTGAAAGAGATATTTCAGGGCTCAAAACTTCTTGTTTAGTATATCATCTCAAGCCCAATTTAAAAACAAAACAATAGAATGAAAGAAAAACCATCCCTATATATGACTGTATTATCTTGATGTGACTAAGTTTTCCTAGGAAATGAGAGATTTGTTGGACCCAATTCAGCCAAAGGCATATTTGCAGAATTGGCTTGCCTGAGCTAAGTCTCACAGCAAAAGCTATTACTTAGTATTTTATCAACCTTGAAAACTCTAGAAATTTAGAATAAAACTTTAGAGGCCAGCACACTGTAGGAATAAAGTTAGGCCAGAATTAACGCTAATTAGTATTTTTCTTGCTGTTTGGTGAAGGAAGATCATATGGATGGATATCTTTTGGTATATATTTTCATTACTCAATTCAAGCAGTGGTTTTCAGAGACCAGTATAAGGGATGGGAGCAGAAGGAGACTGAATTAACTCTTAATTAGCCAGATCACATGTCTCAACTAAATGTCTATATTTTAAGTAATAGTGTCCTGTGATATTAGATTAACCTGGATCTTTGCTTAAACTTATAGGAAACCTAAAAATTATTTATGAACACAAAATGTATTTTAAGTTAAAGTTATTTCTCACAAATCATAACCTTAATTTGATATTGTTGTTAGAGGGGATTCAGTGGATTGCATTGCTTCTCACTTGAAAGTAATATTATCATTAATAAGATCCTAGTCACTGATATTAAATGGATGCAAGTTCAGTGAACTAATTAAGGATTAAAGCAGAAAATCTTTATTGTGGCATTAAATCAATCCATAGTTTCAGTATTCATTATGCTAAGCGCTCTAGTAATTAAAGAGCACTTAAATGAAACACATGCAGAGAAATTAAAAATGAATTTCAGAAGCTAAAGCTTGTAATGTGTCTTAATAAGATATATATAAAATATATTTCATTAAAAGGTGTGCAATTTGGTTGCTCTATAGTTTAAACACAAAAATTACTAGTGCCACCTATTGGTCAAAGAGTAGAACTCCAAAGCTGTTTAATACAGGTACTAATGAGAAATTTCTATAGAAATAATGGGTTTCATAAAGTGAATACATGAGTGTTATTCCTTTGTATTTAAATTATACCTAAGTTTTTAATACATATGTTTCAAGTGATTTATAAAATGACTGTTAAAATATTTGCTAGCCCTAAAATCCAGGAATAATCATTCATAACAGTGATTTTTGCACATGTAGTTTGAAATCACAACTCAGTTAGTATATTCCTATTTAAACTACTATGCAGTAAGCCTAGAAATTTTAAGCCAGTGTGGTTCTTAGAGAACTTAAAAAGAGTTTTTTCAAAGCCATGAGCCCACCTCAAACCGATTAAATCATAATTTTCTGAGGGTGTGTGTGTGTGAGAGAGAGAGAGAGTGAGTGAGAGAGAGAGAGAGGACAGCGATCAGTATTTTTTTGGAAGTACTCTAGTTGATTCTAACATGAATCCGAAGTTGTGAAGCACTGTCTGAAACTAACAACTTAATTTAGAAGTCTGGCTTCTCATCAATAAAATGGGGGAGAGACAGTGACATGACAGCCTTTAAAATCTCTTTTGCCACTACTATTCATCAGTCTTCATAGGAAAATCACTCATACTATAACATCCACATTACTATTTTTTTTCATTCTTTATAATCTCTAGCATAGGAAAATAAATCACCCACATTTAAGAAAAAAATCTTTGTCATAAAAAAACATTAAATTGTTTTTACAAGGTTATGCAAACTAAACTGGCTTCCTGCAACCTTAACTATGTTGTTGAAAGGTTGCCATCCAAGGCTTTATAAAGGCAGAAAACAAGGCAGGCTGATTCCAATTATTTAGTATGTGTCAGAAGTACCAGATTTACAGCCTCAGAGGCTTAAGTCCATTACCCGCTGAACGATTTACTAATGGAGTTCTATGGTGCCTCATTCACCAAATGCTAGACATATAAAATGATGACATAAAGCATGGTCCCTAGACTTGAGAATCTGACAGTCCATGAGGGGAGATGGACTCGACATGTATGTAATGGTACAGAATGCTATCTAATTGAGTTTTCAATGTGTGGGATTGTCAATATGTGATGTCAGAGTTCAGGGCCCCTTTAATCAAGGGGTCCTAGGAAGAAAGTTAAAAATGATTAGCACAGAGTGTTTGATGAGACTGATCAGCATTTTGAGGGAGAAAGTCCAGAGGCGGGAATCACAGAGAGCTAGGTGTTAGGATATGTGAAGACACAGAGTATGCAATAAAAGAAACGGAGGAGTCATTAGAAAAGGATGGATAAAACAAACACTAGGATAGGGTAGTGTTATGGAAACAAACCAAGGAAGGACAGTTTCAAGAAACAGTGGCATGCCAGTGATCTGAAAAGTGGCTGAAATACAGGGGAAATGGTATAAAAGACAAAGAGGAGAAAGGAAATAAGGGTAGAACATTCTAGAATAATATAGACTATATAGAATAATGATAAATGGACCTATAATGCCTTTTAATTTTTTTCAGAGGAGAAAAAGCCTTATAGATACTATATGATTCTCCCTAGATCATCCAGTTAATGGTATACTGTCTGGTGTATGTCACAGACAAGTGTCAAATAAAATGTATATATGTATATATATACATATATATATATGCCACGTAAATAATATTTGCCATGATTCTTCTGAAAATTTTCTCTATGAGTTTCTGTCCTATTCATCTTTGTATCCCTATGGTGTCTAGAAGACACATGGGTAATCAATATGTACTGAAATTTTAAATGATTGAAAAAACTCATAAGCGTAATTGATGATCACAGATTGCTTCAATCTCTGCCAACAGGGCATTCTCCTGAATGACTTCTCTCAGTTAGGAAATTGATCAGCTAAGCAAGATCTATACATTACAGTCAATATACAAAACACCGAATGCATTTTCATGTACATGTGTTAAGTATTATCAGTTTTGTACTCCACCTTAATTGATTTTCATTTTGAAAAGGTGGTAAGCTTGAAATGTATTTTGCATTTTTTATTATTCTTCTTATTTTTTTAATCAGTAAGCATTTACTGTATGTTAGTATGTCTGCAAACATTCAGGTCACAGACAAGAGGAACTAAGAACCAAGAACCTTGCTTGTGAGGAATACTTAGCCTGACATCAGAGTCAGATATTTCAGAGGCTTCCAACCTGATATTCTGAGCAGTCTGTATTTCATCAAAGTGTGAGAAATAAGTAGCTATATGAGAATCCAATTTTGTTATGCATCCATAATAATTTTTAGTTATTGCCCTTTTATTTTAAAAGTTAGTTCCACTAGGAATTGAGTTGCTCCATTAAATGCCTTTCAAATGTGGATTGCTAAGTGATCATTTCTATCTTGGTAGGACTTCAATTAAGCTCTTCTGAAAAAGCAGAAGGAATTGCTAACAATGCCTCACTTCAGCATATTTACTTTCTGCTTTCTTGTGTTGTAAATTCAGTTCCCAGCTGGGGATTTAGCTTCCAATGAGATGTTATTAAAATTTACTTTTCTCCCTTCTCTTATCAACTCCAACATTTCCCTTGATTGTAGGAATGACATGGATAGAGCATTTTGAAAACAATGTGAACCATGTGTAAGTGCTTTTTAAACAAGGCAATATTTCATATGTGGTTGCAACTCTCTGGGAGCTGACAGAGGAAATAAAGACCTGCCACTGTCACCATCTAACCTGTGCCTTGTGTCAGAGTTGTGACTGAGGCCAAAGCAGAGACCCCCTGTGAAATTCGCTGGTAAGTTATTCTTCTTTGTTTGCAGAAGTGTTGCCAGTGTAAAATCTCCTGCCAGAACTAACCTCAGGGTTAGGCCATACACAAGTTCCGAGGACCAAACAGGCGACAAATACTGAGCCGATCCGCTGAGATGAAAGAAGTACAGAGATAATTCTAAAGAATCTAAGGCGTCTCTACCATACCCCAGTTCTGGGGTTTCCATTTGAAAACTAAAAAATCCCCAAATTAGAAAGTCATTTGGGTGTCAGATCCCTGTAATGGTGAGACAGTTGTCTTTAAGGGCTGACTCACTTTGGAAGATGCCAAAGGTTAATATTTCTGGTGGTCAGAAAGCCACGTATTTACAAAGGACAGTTAAGAAAAAGTACACACGTTCTTAATTACATTGTCACAAGCCCTCAGCCTTTGAAAGTAAAGGGATATTAAACTGTACTACATTTATGATACTGGTCAGTGTGTAAACCTGAATTTTTACTATTGTTTTGTTTAATTTTGCTTTCCTACATGATGTGCCCAGATATACTCGATTTTGAATATCTGTATAAATGAAAACACTGTCTCAAGTCGGGTAACTAAAACAGTATTATAAACCACTAGCAACATTGACAAGCACTCATTTTAAGCTGTTTTTTGTTTGTGGCTAACCAGATAGGGGAGCCCAGGGGCAGCACACTTGGTCCTCCCTCTCTATCACTGTGTAGCCAGCAGCCAGCTGAAAACAATTGCTACTGAGTACAATTCTGCAGTGTGTTCTGTACAAAGGCACCACGTGAGTGGGCAAGGAGCTGCATCAGAAAGACACCTTTTTCGGGCACCTGGGTGGCTCAGTCATTGGGCATCTGCCTTCGGCTCGGGTCATGATCCCGGGGGACCGAGTCCGACATCGGGTTCTCTGCTCGGCAGGAGGCCTGCTTCTCCCTCTCTCACTCTCCCTGCTTGTGTTCCTGCTCTCGCTATATCTCTCTCTGTCAAATAAATAAATAAAATCTTAAAAAAAAAAAAAAAAAGAAAGACACCTTTTTCTACTATTCACACGCTGAGACAGCCGGTCTCTACTTTGTGTGAAGGCCTCCCACCGACGGGCAGTGAGCCCTGATCATGGTTTTCTTGCCCGACATGGAGTACCTACATTTTAAAAGGAGTCCTTGAAGACCATAAAAAAAAAATATTCTAATATCTTATAGAAGGCTTCTCTAATGATGGAGGACAATGAGTTAAAGTTTTAGATGACTTTTTCTTCCCAGTCATCTCATATTATATCACCTGGGCAGCTGACTATTTTATTTCTTCAGATCCAACCTCCCTCCCTTCCAGTGGAGGAGAAATTAGCTGAGAGAACAGGGAAGTACTCTCATTTAACTGCTCAGTAATCAGATAATCTTCTTGGGGTAATCAGAAGTTGGTTGTAAAGTAATTTGGGAACAAATGGCACTGTGATGGTTTGGAAAATCAAGGTATCTTTAGCTCGTGATATATTTAGCTCCCACAGTATCTGATGTCAGCAAGAAGTCATGCCTGTAAGTATATGAAGACTTTCTGGACAGAGCAGATCAAAAAGGGGAGGAGGATATAAGGGATACGAGCAGGGAGGGATACAATATTTAAGTCACAAAGCCCATGTTCCAGGGGGCACCATCCAGGGTCAGGATCATGGAACCTGAAACAGTCCACGGACAAACGGCATTTATTCATCCATCCTCCAACTCTGGAGAACCAACATCATCTAATTACTACGTAGATACTTGCAGTGAGATAGAAAGTTCGAGATTTTTGTGTTAATAAATAAATAATGCAAATAAACAATAAAATAGTTATTGTTAACTTTCCAGTTCATTAAATTCTCATTAGGGTTATTTATTTTTTAAGATTTATTTATTTATTTTGGGGAAAAAGAGGTATAGGGAGAGAGAGAGTCTCCCTTAAGCAGGCTCCAGGCCCAAATCAAGAGTCAGACGCTTAACCAACTGAGCCACCCACACACCCCATGTTAGGATTATTAATAAGTAAAATTGCCATAAAATATTGGAAGTAGCTTACAAAACAACACAAAATAGAAAATAAACCCAAACCAGAATTAAATTAGTTCAGAAAAAGCAAAAGAGAAGTATTTTAGGAAGTTTAGGTGAATTAAATTCTCAGTGTGCTGTTATCTGCATTTTCATGTCTGCCTTCCTCCATCACACTGCACCTCATGACCCACCTCTCAGGCATCATCAGAACTTTGTTTGACTTTTAAAAATTAATTCAAAACTAACCTACAATGTGAAATAATATATTTTAAATAGCATACAAAACTATAGTCTTGTATTCTTATGGGGACATATATGAACATACGTATATATTTATACAAATGCATACACATTACATAATGTAAAAAAAGTATTCATAATACAAATGTATATACATATGGACACTCACACAAACACTAAAAAAGTAAGAAAAGTACTGGAAGGAAATTCAACACCCCAAATATTAACAGATTTTTTATAAATCCTAAGCAGAATTAAAGGGGAAGTCTACTGTTTAGATTTGACAAATCAAGATACAAATTTTTGACTTTTGTCACCTGTGAATTGTTTTTTAAAGTAATATCACTCAGATGTTGGTAAGGCAATTTGTTTTGTTATAATGAGAAATAGTAAGTAAATTTTATTCCCTATTCTTTATTTTTTATTTTAAGAAAGCAAATCATAAAACATTTAGGAACATATATTAAATTGCGGCTCTTTCTGATTCTGGTGTGGGGAAAATTGTATTTGTAAGTGTATATATTTAACATATGGATTTTACTTTAGTAGCTCTTAGAGAGAAAGACTCTATCATATACATTTTTTTTTTTAATTTGCGAGAGAGAGAATGAGAGAGAGCACGAGAGGGAGGAGGATCAGAGGGAGAAGCAGACTCCCTGCTGAGCAGGGAGCCCGATGTGGGACTCGATCCCGGGACTCCAGGATCATGACCTGAGCCGAAGGCAGTCGCCTAACCAACTGAGCCACCCAGGCGCCCCTCTATCATATACATTTTAAAGATATTTTTCAGTCATCACACTGTGGTTTGTATGCATTTACCCCCACTATATTTTAAAGCTGTAGGTGACACTAATGAATCCTTTAAAGTTGTAAGAAAAGGTATAGATGTATAAAAGTAAGCATTTTGTTGGAATTCCAGCTCCAAATTCATGTGAGACAGTCTTGAGCAATTAATGGATGATTGTTACTGAAAGAGGACATTATTATTGGATGCATTAGTTCACAGTATGGAAACTACATTTCTAAAAGTAAAAATTCATAATAATAATTTCACATACTAACCTATCTTGAAAGGAAAATAAAACTTCATGACTTAACTGTTTGTATCAAAAGTGATCATCTAGTGCCTGGAGGTATCTGAATTTAATTCTGAGAATAGTGTAAGTGGGAGGCATGCATCATTTTTCTGTTGTCTCTCAGTGGAAGTTATTAATTCAAATTCTTTCAATTCTTTTCAATTCTTGCTAGCTCCTAGTCTGTATGATCCTTTTCAACATTCTGCTACATTGCGCTTTCCAGATAAGAAGTGATGTTGCATTTTGGTTTAAACTTTCACCCCATATTGCCTATATTGAGGTGTTTTAGATATTTTGACTTTGGGAAAATTAGATGCTTTCTTCCATTAATATCATGTGTCTCATTCTACTTAACTGGAAAATAGCCAGATCCTTTATTTTAATACAGTGATTTGGGTAAATCTAATACAATAACTGTTAATTCAGTTAAAAATGTCTAGGTGATAGCATAATTGTCCAGAACTATAACCTTTATAATTGGCATCAGAGTATGATGGATTCCTAGTTCTGTAAATGGTCCAGCATCTTACTGGATGCAGTGACTTACTGGACTTTAATATCCTTCAATTTCCACATCTGCTTTTACTTCTCTGCCAGAGCCCTGGAGTTGTTGGCTTGCTATCTTGATTTAATCTGGTATTATTTTTAATTTTTTTCTAAGCTTTCTTTTTCTCATTTTGGAAAGGGCAAAGTTTCTGTCCCTGAATCATTGTGTAAAGCACCATCACATAGTTTCATAATTTTTTTATATAACTCTTTCAGACTTTTCAAATCTAATGGAAGTCGTATATGTATTATGTTCATACATTCAGTAGTGTTTGCAATGCTTTACATTTAATGCCAGCCATAGATCACATTAACATGCTGATAACTGCCTCTGGCATGTAACTGCCTGGTTAGTCAATGGAAACTTTACTGTTCAATTGTGCGTCACTTTGAAAATTTTTTTCATCATTAGAACAATCCCACTCAGGATTCTAATGAACAAAATAAATAGGCCATGACAAAGAATGTTAGAAGACAGGTCTGATTTTCTTCTACTAGTATTCATGAGACACAGGTATTTAAAAGTAAACATACTGATGAAAATCACATAAGTTTATAGAAAAGTGAAGTTTCAAAGGCATAAAAAAAAGTAGAATAGGAAGAAAAAATCAGAGAAACAGCTCAGGAATAATTTGAGAAGTATTGATGTCTATGGGAATGTATTTGCTTATAGTTACTAGCATGGTTCAGAAGAATGAATGAGTGCTAGGAGACGAGCCAGACATCCCGTGTTCCCATGAACTGCTGTGGCATGTTGCATGAATCTTGTACCTACCTCCCTGGCCTTTACTTTCCTCATCTGTAAATTAAAGAAGCTGAACTGGATGTTCTCTGCATCCCTTTGAGCACTGACTTTCCATTGTATTTATTGAAAACTCTGTAGATTAACCTGCAAGGTTAGCCTTGCTAGATATTAAAACACATTACAACACATCTGTGATAATTAAAATAGTATAGCAATAGTACAAGAATAGAGGATTAATGGAAAAGAAGAGAAGAACAAGAAACAGACTTAGAGGGATAAGTATGTGATTAAGTTGTCATTTTTGTTCATTGAGATAAGCTGGACAATGAATTGTGTTGGGACACCACCTAACCATTTATAGAGGCATAAAACTGTATTCTTATACTCTTACATAAAATTGAATTATAAATGGACTAAAGTTTTAAACATAAAAAGGAAAGAGAAGGGAAGGGAGAAATAGAGAATAATGGTAAGAAAACTTTAAAAACAAAATATTTGTAGTAAGATGACCTCTGTACATATCCCATTAATTCAGAGGCTGTAAGGGAAAACATGGATTTATCTTATATATACAAATTAAATACTTCACAGAGTTGAAAATGCCATAAACAAAAGACAAACAATAAATTGGGGAAGCTTTTGCAAAGCATGTGATAATTTATGTTATATCATAAATATAAAAAAAAGAGTTCTCAGAAATCAATAGCAAAAGATGAACAACCCAAGAAAAAATGATGAAATGACATGAGCAGTTTCAGAAAGAGCAAAATAAAAATAAACATTTGGCAAGTTGCTCACCCTTACTCATATAGAGTAACGTCAAGATTGAAAGAAGTGAAATGTTTAATAGGACCCAGTGTTGGGAGGCAGCTATGCTAACCACTATACCACCAACGCTCCAGGACCCAGTGTTGGAAGAAATAGTTATTCTCATATACTTTTGATGGTAGCCTTTCTTTTTTTGAAGGACAGTTTAGCAATAGCTATCAAAATCTCAAATGCAAGTACTTTCAGATCCAGTATTCCATTTCAACGTGTTTAACTTATAGTCCAACTTGCCAGACTATCTGTATACATGATTCTATTTGTGTTATTAAACTTATAATTTTTTTAACTTTTTAAATTTGTAGAATAACGTTTTGAATATAACATGAGGAGCTGTTTAGCTTGTCTCTCTGGAGAAAAGGGAGGGAGAGAGAGAGTGGACTTCCTTTTTAAATTTTATATAATTTTATACTTCTATCCTAACTGATATCTTTACCATGATTGGATAAATATTAACAGTTTTAAATAATGCTACAAATTCACAGGAAATGGCAGTGTCTTAAAGTACCTTTTTGAAGAGGTTGTGGAATAAGTGATGATGAGGCTAAAATATACTTAAGAAAAACTCAAGTTCATCTTCTGCCTTAAATTGAAAATAGTAGTTAAAAATATAGTAGTATAAATCTCTTGGAAAAATAATACAAGCTCATGTGACAAAAATGACAGTCTTTAGAGTTTCTGCAAATTGTATGCTTCACTTACTATACCAACACCCTAAAGGTTTCTTTTGTATAAGATAAAATGGATTGATATCCTATATTCTTTCATGCAGAACTCAGTGCTTTTTATTTTATGAATTTCTTTACACACAAAGTGCTTTAAGATATGTTGGTTATTTTAACAGTGGCATGATAAACAGTATCATTTACACAAACCCTGAGCTATTCAGAAAGTAGATTCCTTATTAATATGCTTGCCAACTTCATGTAAAAACTGCCACAGTACTTGTAACTATAGTTTTGCTCATTGCTTGGTAATTGAAAATCTTTATTTATAGGCTCCCTAGAAGTAAGAATTTGTGAGTTTTTTTTCAATAGAGGAAAATGTTTTCTAAGTTCACAGACACCGCATGGTCAAAAAAAAAAAATCAAATAGGTTTGTGGCTCACTTTTTTCTTCTATTCCTTTCACACGAGGCTGAATAAGGGCCACAGAGGATGTGGTATACATAGTACGGTTTCAGGTACTATAACAGGAACAAAGGAAAAAGCTCTGTATCTCTTTCTAATTGGTTTTAGGAACCATAGATTTAGGAAATAAGTTATGAACATTGAACTCTTAGCTATTAGGTGATTTTTCTGTTACCTAATCTAGAACTTATTTTTCTCTTTTTTGAGAGGTATTCTTTAATTTTTAAAACATGCAAATTTAGAAAATGACAAAAAATGTAGAAGACACTGTTTTAAGTTAGAGACTTCAAAATCATAGATTAAATATTTCAAAGCCAGCAATAATAAGTCAGAAACCATATACTCTCCCTTGAAAAAAGGACTACAATTGGATAAATATGCTTTTACAGCATTCTAGAAGTTTGAACCCCAGTTTTCTTGGAGATTATATTTTTAGCCCATTGATTCAACCTGACAATTCTCCATGATTTTAACAACTCATGACCCACTTGTTTTAGATTTGGCTCTTCAAACTTGGCTTTTTTATCAACATACCTACATTCCATCTTGTGTGCTTCAACATACACTACTTTTGAAAGCATACATGAGGGACCCCTGGGTGGCCCCATCGGTTAAGCATCTGCCTTCAGCTCAGATCATAATCCCAGGGTCCTGGGATCAAGTCCCATATTGAGCTCCCTGCTTAGCGGGGAGTCTGCTTCTCCCTCTGCCTGCTGCTCCCCTCCTTGTGTTCTCTCTCTCTCTCTGACAAATAAATAAATAAAATCTTTTTAAAAAAGCATACATGAGGGGCGGAGCAAGATGGCAGAGGTATAGGAGACCTGGATTTTGTCTGATCCCAGGAATTCAGCGGGATAGGGATCAAACCATTCTGAACACCTACAAACTCAACAGGAGATCGAAGGAAACAATAGCAACAACTCTCTGAACAGAAAAGCGACCACTTTCTGGAAGGTAGGACATGCGGAGAAGTGAATCCGAGGCGATATTCAGGAGGATAGACGGCGGGGAAGGGGGCCTCCGTCGGCCGCTTCTGGCAAGTGATAGAGCCTCAGAGCACAAAATCGGAACTTTTAGAAGTCTGCTCCACTGAGGGACGTTGCTCCAGTGGCTAAGTGGGGAGTGGAACCCTTGTGGGACAGTGTGGTCTCAGGACTCTTGGGGTCACAGAAAGACCGGGAGTGCCTGAGTGCGGCAGAGCTCCCAGGTATCAGAGCAGGGAAGCCGGCTGCAGAGATGGAGCTGAGGCGTGGGCTCTCAGCTTGGGGTTGCCATAAACCGTGATCTGCAGCACAGTCGGGCCACTGCTCTTCCAGCAGGAACCCAACAAGTGGCAGATCCCGGGAGACTCCCCTTCCTCTCCCGGGAGGGGTGGCGTGGGAGCACACCACAGGGATCTGCTGGGTTTGGAGACTCCGCAGGGGGTTGGGTGACAGAAACACTTGGTCACAGGTGGGGTGAGCACAGAGTGCAGCCGGAGACCAGGGAGATGGGAGTGATTGACTGCTTTTCTCTGGGGGCAAACTGAGGAGTGGGGCCCTGAGTTCTTGGCTCCTCCGGGGCAGAGATTGGGAAGCCACCATTTTCACTCTTGTCCTCCAAAGCTGTACGGAAAGCTTGCAGGGAACAAAAACTCCCGAGAGCAAACCCGAGCAGATTACTTAGCCCGGACTGGGCAAGGGCGGGGCAATTCTGCCTCTGGTAAAGACATTTGGGAACCACGGCAACAGCCCCCCCCCCCCCCGAAGATCAACAGGAACATCCAGCCAAGTCCAAGTTTACCGATCAATTAGAACGGCAGAACTCCAGCGCTAGGGGAATACAGCACATAGAATTCATGGCTTTTTTACCATGATTCTTTAGTCTTTCAGTTAATTTTTTTTAACTCTCTTTTCTTTATTTTTTTTCTTGAATTTTTCTTTTTCCCTTTTTCAACCAACATCTTATCAAACCCTTTTTTAAAAAAATATTTTTTATTTTTCATTTTTAGAGTCATATTCTATCCCTTCATAGTAGTTACCCTTAGTTTTGGTATATAGATATATATATTATATATATAATATATATATTGTTCTCTCTTTAAAATTTTGAGATACAGTTTCTTCTAACAGATCAAAATATACCCTAAATCTCTAGTGTATGGCTTTGTTCTAGTCTCCTGCCTGATCACATTCTCTCCCTTTTTTTTCTTTTTTTTTTTTAATCCTCTTCTTTCTTTTTTGAAACAGCTTCTTATCAATTCCTTTTATAAAATCTTTTATAATTTCCATCTTTACAGCCATATTCCATCCCTTCATCGTATTAACCCTTCTTTTTGTATATATATAAGTTTTTCGTTCTTTAAAATTTTGGGAGGCACTTTCTTCTAACAGACCAAAATACATCCAAAATCTAGTGTGTGGCACTGATCTGTGCACCAGCCTGATCATATTTGATCACATTCTGTTTTTTTTGTTTTGCTTTGTTTTTGTTTTTATCTTTTTCTTTTTCTTTTCTTTTTCTTTTTCTTTTTCTTTCCTTCCCCTTTCCTTTCCCCTGGTTTCAAGTCTTTTCTGATTTGTTTAGTGTATATTTTCTGGGGATGTAGTTACCCTGTTTGCAGTTTGTTCTCTCATTCATCTGTTCTCCTCTGGACAAAATGACAAATGGAAAAAATCACCTCAACAAAAAGAACAAGAGACAGTACCGACTGTAGGGACCTAATCAATATGGACATTAGTACGATGTCGAAACTAGAGTTCAGAATGATGATTTTAAAGATACAAGCTGGGCTTGAAAAAAACGTGGACGTTATTAGAGAAACCCTTTCTGGAGAAATAAAAGAACTAAAATCTAACCAAGTAGAAATCAAAAAGGCCATTAATGAAGTGCAATAAAAAATGGAGGCTCTAACTGCTAGGATAAATGAGGCAGAAGAGAGAATCAGTGATATAGAAGACCAAATGATGGAAAATAAAGAAGCTGAGAAAAAGAAAGATAAACAACTACTGGATCACGAGGGCAGAATTCGAGAGATAAGCGATACCATAAGATGAAACAACATTAGAATAATTGGGATCCAGAAGAAGAAGAAAGAGAGAGAGAGGGGCAGAAGGTATATTGGAGCAAATTACAGCAGAGAACTTCCCTAATCTGGGGAAGGAAACAGGCATGAAAATCCAGGAAGCACAGAGAACCCCTCTCAAAATCAATAAAAATAGGTCAACACCCCGACATCTAATAGTAAAACTTACGAGTCTCAGAGACAAAGAGAAAATCCTGAAAGCAGCTCGGGAGAAGAGATATGTAACCTACAAGGCTAGAAATATTAGATTGGCAACAGACCTATCCACAGAGACCTGGCAGGCCAGAAAGGACTGGCATGATATATTCAGAGCACTAAATGAGAAAAATATGCAGCCAAGAATACTCTATCTAGCTAGGCTGTCACTGAAAATTGAAGGAGAGATAAAAAGCTTCCAGGACAAACAAAAACTAAAGGAATTTGCAAACATGAATCCAGCCCTACAAGAAATCTTGAAAGGGGTCCTCTAAGCAAAGAGAGAGCCTAAAAGCAACATAGACCAGAAAGGAACACAGACAATATACAGTAACAGTCACCTTACAGGCAATACAATGGCACTAAATTCCTATCTTTCAATAGTTACCCTGAATGTAAATGGGCTAAATGCCCCAATCAAAAGACACAGGGTATCAGACTGGATAAAAAAGCAAGACCCATCGATATGCTGTCTGCAAGAGACTCATTTTAGACCCAAAGACACCCCCAGATTGAAAGCGAGGGGGTGGAGAACTACTTACCATGCTAATGGACACCAAAAGAAAGCTGGGGTGGCAATCCTTATATCAGACAAATTAGATTTTAAACCAAAGACTGTAATAAGAGATGAGGAAGGACATTATATCTTACTAAGAGGGTCTATCCAACAAGAAGATCTAACAATTGTAAATATCTATGCCCCTGACATCGGAGCAGCCAATTATATAAGGCAGTTAATAACAAAAGCAAAGAAACACATTGACAACAATATAATAATAGTGGGAGACTTTAACACCCCCCTCACTGAAATGGACAGATCATCTAAGCAAAAGATCAACAAGGAAATAAAGACTCTAAATGACACACTGGACCAAATGGACTTCACAGACATATTCAGAACATTCCATCCCAAAGCAACAGAATACACATTCTTCTCTAGTGCCCATGGAACATTCTCCAGAATAGATTATATCCTAGGTCACAAATCAGGTCTCAACTGGTACCAAAAGATTGGGATCATTCCCTGCCTATTTTCAGACCACAATGCTTTGAAACTAGAACTCAATCACAAGAGGAAAGTCAGAAAGAAGTCAAATACATGGAGGCTAAAGAGCATACTAATAAGAATGAATGGGTCCACCAGGAAATTAAAGAAGAATTAAAAAAATTCATGGAAACCAATGAAAATGAAAACACAACTGTTCAAAATCTTTGGGATACAGCAAAGGCCGTCCTGAGAGGAAGTATATAGCAATACAAGCCTTTCTCAAGAAACAAGAAAGGTCTCAAGTACACAACCTAACCCTACACCTAAAGGAGCTGGAGAAAGAACAGCAAAGAAAGCCTAAACCCAGCAGGAGAAGAGAAATAATAAAGATCAGAGCAGAAATCAATGAAATAGAAACCAAAAGAACAGTAGGACAGATCAACGAAAGTAGGAGCTGGTTCTTTGAAAGAATTAACAAGATTGATAAACCCCTGGCCAGACTTATCAAAAAGAAAAGAGAAAGGACCCCAATCAACAAAATCATGAATGAAAGAGGAGAGATCACAACCAACACCAAAGAAATACAAACAATTACAAGAACATATTATGAGCAACTCTTTGCCAACAAATTAGATAACCTGGAAGAAATGGATGCATGCCTAGAGATGTATCAACTACCAAAACTGAACCAGGAAGAAATAGAAAACCTGAACAGACCTATAACCACCAAGGAAAGTGAAGCAGTCATCAAAAATCTCCCAAACAAACAAAAGCCCAGGGCCAGATGGCTTCGCAGGGGAATTCTACCAAACATTTAAAGAAGAATTAATACCTATTCTTCTGAAACTGTTCCAAAAAATAGAAATGGAAGGAAAACTTCCAAACTCATTTTAGGAGGCCACCATTACCTTGATCCCCAAACCAGACAAAGACCCCATCAAAAAGGAGAATTACAGACCAATATCCTTGATGAACATGGATGCAAAAATTGTCACCAAAATACTAGCCAATAGGATCCAACAGTACATTAAAAGGATTATTCACCACGACCAAGTGGGATTTATCCCTGGGCTGCAAGGTTGCTTCAACATCCGCAAATCAATCAACGCGATACAATACATTAACGAAAGAAAGAACAAGAATCATATGATCTCTCAATAGATGCAGAAAAAGCATTTAACAAAGTACAGCATCCTTTCTTGATCAAAACTCTTCAGAGTATAGGCATAGAGGGTACATACCTCAATATCATAAAAGCCATCTATGAAAAACCTACAGCGAATATCATTCTCAATGGGGAAAAACTGAGAGCTTTCCCCCTATGGTCAGGAACACGGCAGGGATGTCCACTATCACCACTGCTATTCAACATAGAAGTCCTAGCCACAGCAATCAGACAACAAAAAGAAATCAAAGGCATCCAAATCAGCAAAGAAGTCAAACCCTCACTGTTTGTAGATGATATGATATGTTATGTGGAAAACCCAAAGACTCCACCCCAAAACTGCTAGAACTCAGACAGGAATTCAGTAAAGTGGCAGGATATAAAATCAATGCACAGAAATCAGTGGCATTCCTATACACCAACAACAAGACAGAAGAAAGAGAAATTAAGGAGTCAATCACAATTACAATGGCACCCAAAACCATAAGATACCTAGGAATAAATCTAACGAAAGAGGCAAAGGATCTGCACTCAGAAAACTATAAAATACTCATGAAAGAAATTGAGGAAGACACAAAGAAATGGAAAGACGTTCCATGCTCATGGATTGGAAGAACAAATATTGTGAAGATGTCAATGCTACCTAGAGCAATCTACACATTCAATGCAATCCCCATCAAAATACCATCCACTTTTTTCAAAGAAATGGAACAAATAATCCTAAAATTTGTATGGAAGGAGAAAAGACCCCGAATAGCAAGAGGAATGTTGAAAAAGAACAGCAAAGCTGGTGGCATCACAATTCCGGACTTCCAGCTCTATTACAAAGCTGTCATCATCAAGACAGCATGGTACTGGCACAAAAACAGACACATACATCAATGGAACAGAATAGAGAGCCCAGAAATGGACCCTCAACTCTATGGTCAACTCATCTTTGACAAAGCAGGAAAGAATGTCCAATGGAAAAAAGACAGTCTCTTCAACAAATGATGTTGGGAAAATTGGACAGCCACATGCAGAAGAATGAAACTGGACCATTTCCTTACACCACACACAAAAATAGACTCCAAATGGTTGAAAGACCTCAATGTGAGACAGGAGTCCATCCAAATCCTAAAGGAGAACACAGGCAGCAACCTCTTCGACCTCAGCCGCAGCAACTTCTTCCTAGAAACATCGCCAAAGGCAAGGGAAGCAAGGGCAAAAATGAACTATTGGGACTTCATCAAGATAAAAAGCTTTTGCACAGCAAAAGAAACAGTCAACAACACCAAAAGACAACCGACAGAATGGGAGAAGATATTTGCAAATGACATATCACATAAAGGACTAGTATCCAAAATCTATAAAGAACTTATCAAACTCAACACCCAAAGAACAAATGATCCAATCAAGAAATGGGCAGAAGACATGAACAGACATTTTTCCAAAGAAAACATCCAAATAACCAACAGACATGTGAAAAAGTGCTCAATATCGCTCAGCCTCAGGGAAATCCAAATCAAAACCTCAATGAGATATCATCTCACACCAGTGAGAATGGCTAAAATTTACAAGTCAGGAAATGACAGATGTTGGCGGGGATGCGGAGAAAGGGGAACCGTCCTACACTGTTGGTGGGAATGCAAGCTGGTGCAGCCACTCTGGAAAACAGTATGGAGGTTCCTCAAAAAGTTGAAAATAGAGCTACCATATGATCCAGCAATTGTACTACTGGGTATTTACCCCAAAGTTACAAATGTAGGGATTCAAATGGGTACGTGCACCCCGATGTTTATAGCAGCAATGTCCACAATAGCCAAACTGTGGAAAGAGCCAAGATGTCCATCGACAGACGAATGGATAAAGAAGATGTGTATATATAGATATATATATATCTATATATATATCTAGATATATAGATATATAGATATACAATGGCATATTATGCAGCCATCAAAAGGAATAAAATCTTGCCATTTGCAACAACATGGGTGGAACTGGAGAGTGTTATGCTGAGCGAAATAAATCAATCAGAGGAAGATAGGTATCATACAACCTCACTAATATGAGGGATTCTTAATCTCAGGAAATAAACTGAGGGTTGCTGGACTGTTGGGGGGTGGGAGGGATAGGGCGGCTGGGTGATAGACACTGGGGAGGGTATGTGCTATGGTGAGCACTGTGAATTGTGCAAGACTGTTGAATCACAGATCTGTACCTCTGAAAGAAATAATACATTATATGTTAAAAAAAAAAAAAGGAGAAGAGGGGGGGAAGAAGGAAGGGGGGGGATCGGAGAGGGAGATGAACCGTGAGAGACGATGGACTCTGAAAAACAAACTGAGGGTTCTGGAGGGGAAGGGGGTGGGAGGATGGGTTAGTTTGGTGATGGGTATTAAAGAGGGCACGTTCTGCATGGAGCACTGGGTGTTATACACAAATAATGAATCATGCAACACTACATCAAAAACTAATGATGTAATGTCTGTTGATTAACACAACATAATTAAAAAAAAAAAGCATACATGAGACAGCTAATTCAGATTAGGTTTAAAATTTTATCTATAAACAATCCAAACTTTTAAAAAACCCTTTAAGAGTCTGAGTACCATGAAAGTAAAATTGCCCTGTTGCTCTTCATATTTAGAGCTTACCTTTGTTTGTAATATGTATGTGTCTGTGAGTGGTGGTCTTGTGTGGGGCTTCTCAATTATATCTGTGCCTGCATTTTTAAATAAAAATTAATCAAAGTGTAGATTTTTAATTAGAATTTTGCTCCTAGGGAACATGATGCATAATGGAAAATAGTTCTGAATATCTGGTACATAGTGTAAAATATTCTTCTTAAACTTAGAAGAAATGTTTTTTTTTTTCCCTGAAGTGAAGGTACTCAAAAAATGGAAATAACTGAAACTTAGTACCAGCTGCTGTGCTATATCCTCTTAATTGCCAAAGTAAAGAAAATAAGCATATTAACTGCAGAAAGAGGACAATTCCACAAACCTGAAACCATGACTAATGTATGGAGAATAAAATAAAGACTACAGCTTTAGATTAGACTAAATTCTTTTTATTCCCATAATACACATGTACCGTAAAATGTGCTTAGATAACTAATAAAAGTATTTATCCTCAGATAAAGCATATTAGTAGTAGAAACCATAAAGTAGTATTTAAAGTTATCTTAATTAAAAATAAGTACTGTAATTATTCTAAGAGTTGAAAACAGGTGGTAATTAATATTCTCACTTATTTGTTGGGTGAGGGAAGGCATCATCAGAGAAGAATATGTCTGTCACCTTAGTTTATGCCTCAAAACAACCTAAGAGCAGTGGTTAATAAAGTTACACATTTCATAAAGATAATACTGTTCAGGATAGATAGTATTGATATGACTTTATAAAAAGCAAATAATTTCAACCTAGAAAAGAGTGATGACTCTTGATTCTATTTGGTGGTTTATTTTCTTGTGTTCTGTATTGTTTTTGAACAGCAATGGTCTGCTGGTGCTAGAACAATAAATTCCCTTCCCTTTCCTTCATCCTTGCACTCACTTAACACTGAATTTGGGATAGTAGTGAGAGGACAGACAAATAAGTCATCGGTGACTGAACATAAGTCCCCAGGAATAAAAAGAAACTAAAACAATTTCAGAACATGCAGATTGATATTGACTTGGTTCTTTGTAATTTTTCCAAAATCAAAGATATAATTGTGTAGCACAAAATCTACTGGGAAGTCTATATTGGTTTACTTTTTTAAAGGAAGCATAAAAAAAAGTAACAAATGGGGTAAGATACACCAAGCCATTGTCTTCTCACTAGACTAATTTAGAGCTATGAGTATACACATGAGAAGAGATATAGAGAATTCAACAAAAGTTATGAAGATAACAAACATGAATAAAGATGGGAAAAGAGAGCTGTGAGGACAAAGTCGAAGAAAATGTAATTGTAGAAGAGAAAGCACAGGGACAATTTAATAATGCCCTTCAAGTCTATCAGAGGCTATTCAATAGACCTGCTGACCAGCTGTTCCTAATCTTCCTTGAAATCATAAGTTGAAAGGGGTCAGAATTGTAATTTAACAGATTTAGATCAAGGAAGAGATGAGGACAGCAGAGAGGGAACAAGAGGTTGGTCCCAAAGAAAATCTCAAGTGCTATATAACACCTAGAAGTCTTTGCTTACGTTAATGTTTTGTTCATAAAGGTAAAGCCACCTGTACAAACCAATTATTTTTCCTCTCATCATTTATTCTCTTCCTTTAAAAATATTAAAAATAAGTAAAACAAAAGCTTACAAGGTGGTTATAAGCATCCCTATTATAAAGAAACCTCCAGAGTGAGAGGCAGTAAGGTATAATAATTAAGAGCATGGGTCAAGAAGAGGTGGCATAAGACCTAGGCTGTAGAGAGCAGGTCCCATCAAGCCCAGCATCAGGACAGCAATTGACTGAAAAGCAAGTGGGCAGACAAGGATGAGAGGCCAAGGGTCAGAGGAGATACAGCTTATGTAGATCAGGAGGACTTGAAAGAGTAGAGCAAGAATAGTGGTCAAAGAATCAGGCAAACAGTCCATGACCAACCACTGTCGCAGACGCCCATGAAGCAAATCCTGAAACAGGAGGGATGCACTGGCCAGTTTCAGCTGATCCATGAGGCTTTCAGTCTGGTGGCAGCAAGGCATAAGTAACCCAGGCTTGGCTAGCTGCCATGGGTGAAATTAAAGCCTGTTGATGAGGTGGAATATGGGAGGATTAGACAGTTCTCTGGCAAAAGCACCTACTTGGCATAAAGTAATAATGAGTTTCTCAGCCCTTTGGGATCTGTTGCTTATGGTTTTGATACAGGAGATGTTGATATGGTGCTTTTAATTTATTATTAATACTTTATTTTAATTTGTGGCTTGTAAGTAGTGCCTTTTCAGTGACCACTTAAGTCATGAAACTGATCTTTATAAATAATTTACTGTAGAAATTACAAGTGCTTTCTAGAGGGGATTATCTGCTGAGGTTTGGTAATCGACCTGACATAGGCAGCTTCTTTATCTGTCAGTCTGCTAAATTGTGTGCGTTGTTTAATTACTATAAAGATGTCAATGTGACTAGACTTCCTTTTTCTGACAGATACAGAAAAACATTTGGTAATTTTTTTCTGTATTTACAATGCAATTCATACTTGAAAGCTATGATATATTGCATTTTTTCATTGATATTGTAGCCCAAAGGAGACACTTGTCAAAAATACTCTTCCGGATAAATCATAATCAAAATTTTTTTCAAGATTTTTTATTTATTTGACAGAGAGAGACACAGCGAGAGAGGAAACACAAGCAGGGGGGTGGGAGAGGGAGAAGCAGGCTTCCCGCGGAACAGGGAGCCCGATGTGGGCCTCGATCCAAGGACCCTGGGACCATGACCTGAGCCGAAGGCAGATGCTTAACGACTGAGCCACCCAGGCACCCCAATCATAATCAAATTTGAGGTGATCTTCTTTGTAGGCATATGTGAAGATGAGGTATTTTATTCAAATTTGTTTCTAAGTTCAGCAATTATTTTTAATTAATTAGAATCTCACTCTCAAATTGATCACATCCATGAAATTTAGACTCTCTAACCCATACAACTTCCTATATTTCTACAATTTGGGCTGTGTATGTTTCTGTAGTGAAGTGTACATCACATTTTGTGTCACCTAAATAGATAACACTTATTATTTGAAATGATGTAGAGCAGTAGTTCTCGAAGAGAAATCCTTAAACCGGCAGCGTCAGCCCATCCTGAGAACTTGTTAGAAATACAAAATTTAGGCTCCACCCCAGACCTACAAATTCAGAAATTTGGAGGATGGGGCCCAGCCATCTGCATTTTAACAGGAGAATCTAATGCATGCTCAAGTTTGAGAAACACTGATGAAGTGGATCAATTAGTTGCTTCATTTATGTGAGTTATGTGATTAATTAATTTATTTGATTAATGTAAATTAATCTAGTCTCTGTGGCTTGGTAGCTCCTATGAGGGATACTCGAGGGGTTAGTCATAAGTTCCTCTTCAAGAAGCATATAATCTGAGATGTTAACTCACAGTCGAAGAATTCAGTAATATTATAAGAGTCTAACAGATGTCACCGTGGTTTATGATAAATTACCAGATTTAGAAAGATGGTATAATTTTGTCATTACACTCTCATGATTAAGGGTTAGACTCAAGAGTCAAACTTCTTATATTCAAATCCCAGCTTTGTCACTAATTGGTACCTACCTCAGAGGATTATTGTGAGTCTGAAGGAGTTAGAACAGTGCCTGACACATGCTGAAGGCAATGTAAATGTTAACTATTATTATTTTAGTATCATAAACAGTGAGTTCCATGAGAATTCAAAGAAACTTTTGTTTTTTGGCTGAAGGAATTGGGATATCACAGAAAAGAGGTAATTTTATCCGAGCTTTGAAGTATGAGGCTGTGTTGTGTTGGTGGAAGAGTAGGAAAGGGTGTTGTTTTCTGGTCCTTTGCAATTCCTGTTACGTCTGCCTAGAAGGTAGTTCTTTGTTCCACTCCATCCTCATCCCTGCTCTTTCTCCAGAACTTGACTATGTCATTGGACCTCTTCCTCTGTGAGGATATCACCTTCCTCTGGCCAGTCCAGAGGAGTGCCATGCCTCAGGGCTCAGACCACCAGGTGCACACCTACAGCTGAACAGGTTGGGTTTATTACTCCTTGCAGCAAAGGATGCCATTTATTTTTCAGTGGAACCATGAGGCATTTCAGTAAGAGGGTGTTAGAAAGAACCTCTTATAGGTTTTGGCTTCGGTTGGGTGATTTGAGAGAGGGTCTGAAAAAGCAGGCTTCTCTCTAGATATTGTCAGAAAGTGGGAACAATTTTATGATTGAATATCTCAATAAATCTAATCTAGAGGGAGGGCAGACTAGAGTGAGGATAAAGCTTCCATTGGTAAAGAAGCAATGGTCACTCATTTTAGTTGAGAGAAAGTGAAGTTTGTCATTTTGTGGGTAGTACAGTGACCTCGTTTTTGTCTGTGCTTAGAAAAAGTTATGAAGTGGCCTTGTTTGACCTCACCTTTTCATGTTCTTGGACTGAGCTTGTCTGGAGTTGATACTCTATAGGATTATTTAGGTTCTATAGGAGAATAACAAGGCTTCCCTGTAAGTACCAAGCCACCTTCTGGATGTCAGGAGCTGGGTTTATTTTTCCCTTTCTTAGAAGTTACACATTCCATCCTTCCAAAGCTCTTTTCAGTGTCTCTATTAAATCACTTATCACGTCACATTTTAAGCAAACCAATGTCTAGTATGTTATAGTCAGTAAAGATTTGATAAATGAATGAAAAGATGAGTTGTTGAAACGATTGACTGGTGACTTTTAGGATGTGTACCTCCTTTCCCATCTTCATTAAAAGCCATTAATCATAAGACTTTGAGGAAATAAGAAATATCTCTTTATAAGGAAAATATTAGTGAACCATGGTGTTGGAACTTAGAAAGAAATGCAGTTGAAAAGTGAGGGTGAGTCTATCAACTATCAATTACAATTTTGTCAAATGAATTAGTCACCTTTGCTCATATTTTTTAGGAAAGGAAGTAACCACCAGTAGACTCACCACCCATTAATACTATTTTGCTGATGTGAAATTCAAAAGCAATATAAAGAAAAAAACATATTGTGCAAATGTATATAGCCATCATGTATATGTGAGAGGTATGTTTCCCATTTAGGACATAATTTACTAATAAGTATTTACTCTATGTGTCCTGAAATAATTGTTCTTTTCTTCTCCCTGGGTCTATGCCAGGTCCTCAATTTCTGTCATTCATTCCAATATTTTCATTTATCACACCTTTTTAAAAAATGTGTTATGACTGATATGAGGAATTCTTAATTGCAGGAAACAAACTGAGGGTTGCTGGAGTGGGGGGTGGGGTGGGAGGGATGGGGTGACTGGGTGATAGACACTGGGGAGGGTATGTGCTATGGTGAGGGCTGTGAATTGTGTGAGACTGTTGAATCACAGATCTGTACCTCTGAAACAAATAATGCAATATATGTTAAAAAAAAAAAAGAAGAAGAAGAAGAAGGTAGTGGGAGGGGAACAATGAAGCAGGGGAAATCGGAAAACCATGAGAGACGATGGATTCTGAAAAACAAACTGAGGGTTCTAGAGGGGAGGGGGTGGGAGGATGGGTTCGCCTGGTGGTGGGTATTGAGGAGGGCACATTCTGCATGGAGCACTGGGCGTTATGCACAAACAATGAATCATGGAACACTTCATCCAAAACTAATGATGTAATGTATGGGGATTAACATAAGAATAAAAAATAAAGAAAAATGTGTTGTGAGAGAGTGAGAAAGAGAGGGAGAGGTGAAACACCCCTCACACACTTACAAAACTGCTATATATATGTGTGTGTGTATTTCTTTCTAAGTATGTATATACACATATATGGTATATATTTAGTATATATCATGTGGATATATATATATATATATTTTCTATCTTCTACTATATATGAGTATATGTAACTTTTCTTCTTTTTATTAAGGTTTAATTGACATGCAACATTCTATTAGTTTCAGGTGTGCAACATACTGATTCAATATTGGTATATAATGCTAAATGATCACCAAAATAAGTCTAGTTAACACCCATCACCATACATAGTCACATATTTTTTTCTTGTGATGAGAACTTTTAAGTTTTACTCTCTTAGCAACTCAGTAGCCTTCCTAATTAAAAAATATTTAGTGTGATTTTGGGGTGCCTGGGTGGCTCAGATGGTTGAGCATCATCTGCCTTCGGCTCAGGTCATGATCCCAGGGACCTGGGATCGAGCCCCATGTCTGGCTCCAGGCTCAGCAGGGAGCCTGCTTCTCCCTCTCCCTCTGTCTCCCCCCTGCTCATGCTCTCTCTCTCTCTGTATTCTGTGTCTCAAATGAATAAATAAAATCTATAAAGAAATATTTTATGTGATTTTAAGACCCATTTTTATGTATTATTATTAAAGCAATGTCTGTTATTCTGATCTACTTTCTCATGCTATTTAAAGGTATAAACTGAAATTTGTCCATTCAAGTTTCAAATGCATTTTGCATATATGGTTATAATAAATCTGTCATCATGTGCTCTTAGTATGGTAGCAGTAAGTTTTAAATGTTTTACTTGTTATGCTATTAAAAAATCAATGATATTAAAATGTTCTGACAAATCAGCTAAAAGACAAGAGATCACAGAATTTTATTGGAGGAACAGCATTTAGAGTCTATCTAGTTCGACACTTTCATTTTACAGACTTGGGATGTGACGTCCAAAGATATCAAATGTCTTGCCCAAGGTTATATGGCTCTTTGGCAGAGCTGAGACTACAGTCAGGTTTCCTGACTCAGGCCACACTCCTCTGTGCTACTTCCTATCTCCAAACTGTGCTACTTCCTATCTCCAAACGCCAGAATCATTTTTCATAAAATTGGCCCTACACACAATTATTGAATAAGTAAAGATTGTTTTGAGTTCCAATCCTTGACACTAACCCTTGGCTACCTTCCTGTGATTTCCCTTTAGACTCTGACAGAGCCCTGTGGTAATGGTTGTCTTTTCTTCACATCTCTTAACCTTCTTCTCTTGTAAAATGACTGGGTAGGAAATAAACTAATCATTGTCAGTTTACTAGCCCGTTAACATATTAATTCTCTCAGATAATATCTTCATCTGTTCAGGCTTCTATAACAATACCATAGACTAGGTATTGTTATAGGTGGCTTAAAAACAACAGAATTTTATTTCTCACAGTTCTGGAGATGAAAAGTCCAGTATCAAGGCACCAGCTGATTTGTGTCTGGTGAGAGCCTGCTTCCTGGTCAGTAGACTGCTGTCTTCTTGCTGTATCATCACATGGCAGAAAAGGCAAGGGAGCTTTTGGGGTTTCTTTTATAGGGACACTAATCCCATGCATGAGGGCTTCATGATTTAATCACTTACCAAAGGCCCCATCTCCTAATACCATCCTATTGGGGGTTTAGGATTTCAATATATGATTCAGGGAGTGGGAGACATAACATTCAGTCTATAGCAGATAGCATACTGCCTTAATACAGCTAAATTATTATTTAAGATAGTTGCTAATGGCAGGTGTTTCAGATAAGACAAAAGGATAGGAAAATTAATATTTTTAGAAAAGTATTTTTTGTGTGTGATTTGTTCCAGTGACTTTCTACTTACAAGGCTAGCCTTTTTTTTTTCTTTTGTTACGTTTTTTAATTTTAATTCCAGTATAGTTAACATACAGTATTATATTAGTTTTAGTTGTACAATAATGTAAGCAATATATATTATATCATATCCACAAATGTCAAAAAACCTAGAGCCTTCTACATGGACATTGAAGATGTGGCTGGATTTTCCCATTTCCCAAAGTAAATCAAACTGCATTCTTTTCATTCTTTCAACAACTGTTTATTGGGTACCAGTTTGTGCCTGGTACTGTTGAGAAGCTGAAAATATAGCAGTGAACAAAATGGACAAAGTCCCACTTAAAATAAGTGTTTTAGGAACTATAACAATGATTCATAATATTTTTCAAATAAAATGTTCTAACCCAAAGAAACTATGTCAGATCAATGACTGAAGAGAGACATATTTAAGAATTTAGTTATCTCTATCTACAACTAGAGCCCAGAATCTTGTACTTGGTAATTATATATATATATATTTTAAAGATTTTATTTATTTATTTGAGAGAGAGAGAATGAGAGACAGAGAGGATGAGAGGGAGGAGGGTCAGAGGGAGAAGCAGACTCCATGCCGAGCAGGGAGCCCGATGCGGGACTCGATCCCGGGACTCCAGGATCATGACCTGAGCCGAAGGCAGTCGCTTAACCAACTGAGCCACCCAGGCGCCCCATACTTGGTAATTATATTATTGATAATTATATTAAACACCAACTTATATGCATTACCCTTTTTTTTTGCCATAGGCTCTTTTTTTAATTTTTTTTATTCTTATGTTAATCCCCATACATTACATCATTAGTTTTAGATGTAGTGTTCCATGATTCATTGTTTGTGCAGCATTACCCTTTTTATAATAGAAATTTACAATGGTAGAAATAACTCTCAAGTCATACTTTTCCTCTTTGCTTATTATTTTAAGCTTTGGGGTAGTGACTGATATAAGAAAGGGTCCCAGTTTTTTCTGGATCAACATTTGAAGCCCATCTAAAACTGCTTTTAACTCAGTTTTTATTTCCCCCCCCTTTTTTTTAAAGATTTTATTTATTTATTTGAGAGAGAGAGAATGAGAGAGAGAGAGAGCACATGAGAGGGGGGAGGGTCAGAGGGAGAAGCAGACTCCCTGCCGAGCAGGGAGCCCGATGCGGGACTCGATCCAGGGACTCCAGGATCATGACCTGAGCCGAAGGCAGTCACTTAACCAACTGAGCCACCCAGGCACGCTTATTTTCCCCTTTTATGCTGACCCCTTGTAGGTTAAAGGGAATATTGTGGATCAAATGTTGTACTCTTTATTTTTCACTGTCAATCACTCTATCCTATTCCTCTCTTATTTTCTTGGGAACATGTATGGCTTTTATAGGTAGCTTGAGGGAAATAGAAGTAAAACAAAAAGGCCTCAACTTTCAAGATATGAGATATGATGTCAGAAATAGGCAATAGAGATATTCCTGAAGAAAATTGTGGATAAACTATACCACATGAACTATAAATTACTTTTCTGCTTTTTACTTTTCATATGTTTAACGCTAATCTAGGGTTCAAGTTTTATGTTTGGCTTAAAATATCATAGTCATATACTTCCTGCAAAGTCTTGACTCAGACCTGTAACAAAACTTTACAAGAAGTAGAAATAACTCATCCGTTTTTCTTGAGCCATGTAGACTAGTAAAATTAGCATCCACTGCCAAGTCTTTTAAACAGAGGCTTGTTTTCTGGTGTGAGGTAGACAAAGAAGGAAACAGAGGCATCAATCCATTGTCCCTTCTCTCCCTTACAATCTTCAATACCAATGTAGAGTCGTCTGAAGATCCAGGGTTCTCTTCTGCTTCAATCTAGAATGACCTAAAGGAGGTAGGAATGAATCCTCTCAGACTTTCATGTGGCCACTAACAGTACATAACTAACTCTCTTGTCCTTAAAGAAACCAAGGCATCACCTGTACAAACACAGCAACAAATAACCATTATAATGTGCCTTGTGATTATGTGCTCGAGTTTTCCTGCCGCACTGAACACATTTCGTTGTTGGAAGTAGGTGCTTATATCATGCTGGCTGATCTCACACAAGACAGAGCCAGGGAACATTTATTATCAAGTTTATCTCTCTTAATGTAGCACACAGAACACCTTTTTGCACATTTTATAATTAGCAGTTATTGATGAATGCAGGATAAAGTTGGTGTTCTTCATATGGTACTTACGCTACATGAATATACTTGACACTGGTTCTTTTTTCCCTATTTCCTAGGACAAGATAATCCCATCAGTATTTATTTAATACCTCTCCAATGAAGTCACAATTGGCACAGATTTACCCAGCTCGTATTAAGCACAGATTCTTGTTTACTTCAGTGGTACAGATGCCCTTACATATGATATAATTGTATCATAGAGTGTGAAACAGCATTTTGTGACAGGACCTAGAATACTAGAATAGGAAAGATGATAAGAAGAGTAAGGAGTGAGAAGTCAAGAGGAAAATTATGACCCAGCCTGTAGAGTTTTAAGTTAAAAAAAAATAGAAAAGGAAAAAGAAAACACTGTTAGTAATTTGGACTTGATTTTTTTTCTATCAAAGATAAAAAGAGATCAAGATCTCTTTCCTAATTTACTTGTGGTCTGGAAGCTAGTGGTTGAGAGCTATAGTTCAAGTTTAGTATACAATTTAATGTTTATCCTCACCAAAAATAACAATAGACACAGACATCAAAGGAAGAAGTAACATCATGTTATATTTATATTTTCATCACTGGAACAAAAGTAGTATGTGCTGAAGAAAGGGCTAAGGAATCAAGAAAATAAAGAGTATATTATAACACAATTTTGAATATTGCTAACTACATAGCAAATTGCTTGCCTGGTTTTGCTTCATGTGTGATATGATTTATTGCCGCTGAGTGTTTGGCAGGAAGAATTAAATGTTTGCATTTTTATTGCACCATTAAATGTCCCTGCTATGAAATATATTGAGAGTAGTACAGCACACTTCATGGAGAAAAGAAATCATATTGCAGTGGGTGTATTATCCTTCATCCTCAAATGAGTCATGCAAAGCTGACTGCATCTCATGCATTCATTTTTTAAGTTTATGACCAATTCAACTTTTTTGTGGTTTTGTCCACAACAGCTTAGTGATAATAGACAGCAATATATGGCTGCATGAAAGAACACTCATACTATTTGCTGCTAACTTTTTTGGTAGCAGCCACCCTGCATTTGAACCCTGAAATTGGATACTTAACTTACTGATTAAATATTGACCATTTAAGGGCAAAAATAAATGTTTCTCAAAGTGTCTGCTTTACTTCAGTATAATTTGATTTCCTCGTAGCTAATTTAGAGACTGAAAAACATTCCCAATATTGTTTGAGACTTAAAAACAAAACAAACATTATGAAATAATTGGCTTATGGTTATTAGCAAATTAAATATTTGCTAATTAAAATTAGTATTAAAAATTATTATCATGCATGCATAGTATGACATGGATATTTTATTCAAGTAATCTTCTAAAAAGTATGTGCTAATGTATCTATTTTAAAACTAAAATGAGGGGCGCCTGGGTGGCTTAGTCGGTTAAGCGACTGCCTTCTGCTCTGGTCATGATCCTGGAGTCCCAGGATCGAGTCCCACATCGGGCTCCCTGCTAGGCAAGGAGTCTGCTTCTCCCTCTGACCCTTTCCCCTCTCATGCTCTCTCTCTCTTTCTCATTCTCTCTCTCTCAAATAAATAAATAAAATCTTTAAAAAAAAAAACTAAAATGAAATTTCACTATAATACTATTAGCTAGGAGTAGATTTAGGGTAAAGGAGATTCTGTCTTTGGCTCCATCCATTCATCTTTGGTCACTGAAATAGGAAGGAAGGAAAGTGGGGGGGGGGCATGGATAAAGGAAAGGGAAGGGAACAAAACTCAGCAATCAAGCTATCTCAGCCTATTTCTTTTTAATGTTTATTTTTATTTTATTTTAAAGATTTATTTATTTTGGGGGCAGGGGAGGGGCAGAGGGAAAGGAGAGAGAGTTTTAAGCAGACCCCCACGCTGAGCCTGGAACCCAATACAGGACTCAATCTCAAGAACCTGAGATCATGACCTGAGCTGAAATGAAGAGTTGGATGCTTAACCGACTGAGCCACCCAGGAGCCCCTATTTTTATTTTATTTTAAAGTTCATATTTATTCCAAACCTTTAGACTTCTTGATATTTTTCATGATAAGAGTTAGTTATGGGTCGGGCGCCTGGGTGGCTCAGTTGGTTAAGCCACTGCCTTCAGCTCAGGTCATGATCCTGGAGTCCTGGGATCGAGTCCCACATCGGACTCCCTGCTCAGCAGGGAGTCTGCTTCTCCCTCTGACCCTCCCCCTTCTCATGCTCTCTCTCTCTCATTCTCTCTCTCAGATAAATAAATAAAATCTTTAAAAAAAAAAGTTAGTTATGGGTCTTATAATTTACCAGTGATCATTTGCATGTGATGGGTATTGGTGCATAAACATTCCATTTTAATGCTGTGATAGCCCTAGTCCCCATCCACCATTCTATAATGGAAGGCTTGATAATGTTATGATTGGGGATGGTGACTATCATGATGGTCTAATCATTGCAGGTTGTGTCTTCCTTCTGATTCTTTCAATAAATTTTGCTTGCTGACACAAATATATTCTCATTTTTTACCTGAGAGATAATGTAAGTTTTAGATTTTGAATTCATAATCTTAGTGCAACATGCATTTCCATTTATCTCTTAATTTTTCTTTTGAGTGATAAACATCATTTCAGTGGCCTTATGCTTGAAAACAGAACAAGCTGTGAATCAGAATAATAGCTCTACTGGAATAAAAGTGGTTATGGAAATCTCACCCCTCAGGTGACATTCTATACAAAGAGCAGCCAAGTGCCTCAAATTCTGTTGGGATATAATTATCTCATAATAACTTTTCCCAACAGCACTGCATCACAATCAGGCCATAAAATGTGTTTTGTGTCTCAGGAGAGAAGATAGAGTAAGCAATTTGGAATATTACAAACAGGCTCAGTTGAGCTGTTTAATTTGCATGGATTATCTTCATCCTATAAAAGTCTCTTTGACCAATGAGAGTTCTCAGTTGCCTTAGTCCAGAGAGCATTATAATTTTATATGCACACATTTGCATAAATTGAGATTAAAAAGTTGCTCAAAATAGAATAAAAGCAAAAGAACTATTAAAACATTAACTAAAGATAAATAATATCTTTTTACAACTTTTGAGATGTTTTATTCTCCTGTATTTAGCATATATCTAACAGATATTTTACCAGCAAAGATATGTAAAATAAATCAAACTAGAACAACCCTATAATTATATCTGTATAAATGTTTTAAAGGATTGTATTATAATTAAACTGTGTGGTAGTAATTTTGTTATGCTATTTCTAATATGCAAACAAACTTTATACAATGGTCTTAGACTTGATTTAAATCAAGTATGTTCTATAATTTCCACATCTGTTTTAGAAGCCAGTAAAGTTCTAAACATAATTTTAGTCCATGTAACAAACATTTGTTAGTTCTTACATTTCATTGAGTTCCTGGGGATATAAAGATGAATAAGACTTTGTTTTTTCCCTTACGGAGCTTGTGGTGCAGTGTTAGTGGTACTGAATTGTTATGCATTGGAAGAAACAGATAACTAGCACAGGGGATAGAAGAGCACAGAGGAGGAGCCTATAGCCTCGCTTGGGAGTTGAGGGATCATTTCTTGAAAGAGACTGACACCTAAGGCTTGGATTTCTTTATTTTTTTAAGATTGATTTATTTGAGAGAGAAAGAGAGAGAGCACAAGCAGGAGGGACAGAGGGAGAGAATCTCAAGCAGACTCCAGGCTGAGCACAGAGCCCGACCACCATGAGATCACCACCTGAGCCGAAACCCCAAGAGTCTGTCGCTTAACCGACTGCACCAACCAGGTGTCCCTAAGACTTGGATTTAAAGACTGGGCAAGCATTGTCTAAAAATGAACAACATTATTCAAAAAATAAATGAAGATTTGGACAAGCATGAAAGATAACATGGTTTTGTTTAAGGTTAGGTCTCTTAAGGTATAACTTATATTAGTAAAGTCCATTCCTTTTAGGTGTTCAGTTCTAAGAATTTAGACAGTGGCATGTAGTCATGTAACTCCTACTGCAATCAAAATATAGAACATTTCTAGGGCGCCTGGGAGGCTTAGTCAGTTAAGCATCTGCCTTCGGCTCAGGTCATGATCTCCAGGTCCTGGGATCGAGCTCTGCATCGGGCTTCCTGATCAGCAGGGAGTCTGCCTCTCTCTCTCTTCCTCTGGCCCTCCCCACCACTCGTTCTCTCTCTCTCTCTCAAATAAAATAAATAAAATCTTTAAAAAACAAACAAACAAAAACAAAATATAGAACGTTTCTGTTACCAGATAAATTTCCCTTTTGCCCCTTGGTAGTCAGTTCCTTACCCCTACCTCAGTCCCTAGTAACCACTGATCTCTTTCTGTCCCTATAATTTTGCCTTTTCTAGAATATCATATCAATGGGGTAATATAGTATATAGTCTCTTGGATCTGTCTTCTTTCACTCAACATTATGCATTTAAGAGTCATCCGTGTGGTTGCATGTATCTGTAGTTTATTCCCTTTTTGCTGCATAGTATTCCACTGCATGGATTTACCCTACTTGTCAATTCCTTCTCCAGTTGATGGCCATTTGGGTTATTTATAGTTTTTAAAAGATTATGAATAAAGCAGCTATAAACATTTGTGTACAGACTTTCGTGTAGATATATGTTGTCTTCATTTCTCTGGGATAAATATCTAGGAGTGGGACTCTTGGGTTATATGTGGAATTTTGGATGCAGCTGACAGAAGTGTGAAACAGGATGAATTACCCACAATTTGCAATTACTGTGGCAAAGTAAGAGAAAGGAAGAAACGGAAAGGGGGCAAAGATCAGATTGATCAGTACTTTTTATTTCATGCTAAAAAACTCAGACTGTATTACCAAAGCAATGGAGAATTTTTAAGCAGTGATGTGTGTTCCTATTTTATCTGAGGTATCAGAGTGAAGCTTGAAATGGTTAGCAGAGGCATTGGGGTAAAGATGAGGCTGGAGTCAGCAAAAACATTTTAGGATTTTATTAGTAGTAGTACCTATTCCTGGCCCTTTTCCATTAGAAAATAAAAATGTGGTGCATACTCAAGACTTCCAATGTCACAATTCCAGGATACTATGCAGGTGGGAAAACATGTTTACTGATAACACTTTCTGAGGAATTAATAGCTAGCTCCCTAGGAACATGGTCTGAGCTAAGTAGATTTCACTAGGAAGAAGAGACTTCACTATGCAGAACTACGCAGGTGCTTGCTTGACTGCCAGGCACTGGCATTTTAATCCTCCTAACACCCCTATGAGGTAGGGTGCCATTATCATCTGCATTTGTTAAAATGGGAAAAGCAGAGGTTTTGAAGTCAAGCTGTGTGCACACCAGAGCTACCACTTACTACCATAATAATCGTATTGCCAGGATAATCAATGATAAATTGCTTAGTCTCTGTGAACTCAAATTCCTTGTCTGTAAAATGGGTATCGTGGTATCTACCTCATAGAATTATAGGAGGATTGAATGAAACAATATATAAAATGTCCTTAGAATAGTGCTCGTGGTCAGCAAATGTTTCCTCCCTAGAGTTACCCTATACCTTTCTTTAGATTTACACAATGAAATGTTAATTGCTAAGTTGGAAATTAAGCTTGAATAATTAAAAATCAAAGAAAAAAAATCAAGCATTCAAATTAATTCCAAAGATTGTTAATGAACTTATAACAACACTTTAAAAAATCCATTTAAAAACAACATAAATGAGAACCAGGTTCCTTCATCTGTTTTTTTGATTCATCTGTTTTGATGAAGATTAAATGAGATAATTTACATGAAGCATGTGGATCACAGACACATATTCTCCCTTGTTTATGGATCTCCTTTCTCATGGAAATAATTATAGAAAAATACTTTTTCATTATAATCAGTAGTGGATCTGGGACATTTCCTCTGACAAAATCTTTAGTAAAGACAAGTTTGGAATATTTAAAGGACTACCATGTATTAGGAAGAATAATCTTGTTTTATGCATTTCCCAACACCAGAGTAGACCATTAAATAGATGTTGAGGGAGACAGTTTTGGGAGAAAGATAAAATGGACCTGTAATCATTAGAGTTGTCCAGTGGAAGAGACTGGTTTTCATTTTGTAGAATAGAACTGCCTGTCAGAAATGATTTAAAATAAATTATTGCATTCCAAGAAGAGGTTAAACTAGATGTCCTACAGAAATCTTCTGTAATATAATCTATCATACTTGGCCTTTCCAACTGTATGACTCAATGATTCTCTACTTTTACTTCTTCAGAGTCTATAAATACTTTAACATCATAATGCTTCATTTGAAAACCATTCTGACTTTTCAAATATTTATTGCTTTCATACTGCTAAATTCTGGATTTCAAGTAATGTGACACTTAGGTTACCAAAATATTTTTTAGGTGACTGAAGGGCTCATTGAATTCCATTTTGTTTTTAGAGACATAAATTTCTTCATGCCGGAATATATCTTGTTGTTCAATATGAGGTTATAAAAGGACTGTGTCTTTTCCTGTGGATATCAATTTATTTGGTATGCATGTCCTCATGTGTTGCCCTTGGTAGCTTTGATTCATTCACAGGGTCATATTAGAGTGGGTGAGCCATTTTAAATATAATAGTTGTCCTTGTTCTCATCAATAGGACTTCAACATAGATTCTGTTTTTAATTTGGAACATTGGGGGGGAAATGTACTTGAAAAGGAATCAGTTATTTCTCACATACTGCCAAGTGGATTTTTTCCTTTGAAGTAATTCTTTATCAGTTCATCCCTTGTATTTCCACTGCTAATACTCCAATCCAGACCTTCTCCATTTCATGCCTAGAGTCTTACCTTTGCCTCGCCTACTGTGATCTGTTCTAAAACTGCTACAGAATTAAGCTTCATAAAATACCTATTTATAAAATACCATGTATTAAACTTTCAATGGCTCACCATGACTTGTAGAGAAAAAAAATAAAAACAAAAATTATTTTTAGCCTTGACTTTAAGTCTTCCACGATATGACTGTGCCTGCCGAAACAATTTGCTTTTAGGTACCAATTCTCAGCTCCTTCTGTGCCAAACTCACTCCTAAAAACTTATTTCCTTGTCTGTCTCCATGATCCAACTATATAAATATGATCTGTGCTTCAGAAAGCAATTCAAGTTCCATTCTTTCCACAAAGCTTTCTTCTGAGGACACTTAGTAACATTGGTCTGATCTCCTGTGGTATTTATTGTCCATGTCATCAGACAGACAACAAGAAGGCTAGGCTTGGAAAAAAATTCATTATATCTATGCCTCTTAAGATGAAAAAACAGAGACTTTGGATCTTTGAAGGCAACACAGTGCTTTTTCTTCATTATTGATTAATCTTGAGTAGGTATGTTGTCTGCTGCCAGGGTAACCTAATGAAGGATGTTTTGTCACCCTGATTTACTTTTCCAAATTATCTTTAGATTTGAATTTGATTTAATATTATCAATATTTTTCTAGATTAATTATTTGTGGTCATATATGCCTTGAATATAGGCACTCTGCATAATTTCCAAAAACAGTTTCTTATCTACCACAGAAGAATGTCATAAAATTTGCTCTAAGCTAATTTTAGACATCACATTAGTTTTCCCAGCCTGCTAGAACCATGTAACTTGGCATAATGCTGCAGCCTCATCATATCCCACCCCTTTAAGCAAGTGCTAGTCCTGAGGGGGGCAGAGGGACGACTGTTTACATAACTGCCTACCTGGGAGTTGAAAATAGGGCACCAAGCCTACACATACAGAGTTTTTGTTCTCCTTGCCTGTCAAAGCATCCTGGGCAGAGATTCTGTTAGGAGAAAATGAAGGATGACATGACATATGTGACGTGGTTCAGGATCCATTTAATCCAGCAAATTAATAAGTCGGTGTGACAAGCAGGAGTAACTCAGTGAAGTGGTTACTAGGCTTTCCTCTGGGAGGTAACCTAGAGAGTTAACTGTTCAGATGTATATTATTTTTATATCGTGTACTGTGTGTGTACGTGTATGTGTGTGTTCATTGGTTAGGAGGCTTCCTTTATGAAGAATATGTGCTTTAAATAATGTAAGCATGAGTTTCAGGAGAACTGATCTCAATGAGTTGCTATCTAAGTTCCACTTAGAGCAAGTATTTAATTTCAAAATAACATGACATTTTAGTAAACTTACTTCATCTTGAAGGATTTTTAAATCTTTTCTTCACCTCTTGCATGATGCTTGCTTTTGTTCTTTTTCTTTTTTTCCTGGTTTTCTCATTTCCTTTAAACTCTGCATAGCAGTAAGAGGCTAGTAAAATTTTAAAGATTGTTTATGTAGAGAACTTTGAGAGTCTATGATGAGTATGTCTTCATATTTTTTTACTTTACCATTATCAATATGACCTTCATCATCAACACTATTCATTGTAATCAATTGCCAATTTCACTTCAGAAACTAGAAATGATGTTAAGTCATTTAGTTCTTGCCTCAAGTTGCCCTTGATGTAAAGTGACAATGGCAACTGAAATGTAGAGCTGTGCATTATCCACCATAAACCCTCTGATGTCCCTGGTTTCCTGTTGCATATCTGTCTCATAGGGGTGTTGTATTAAGTGAAATAACATAGCACAGGGCTTGGCAGATGGCAGGTGCTTCATAAATGTCACCTCTCCCTGGGCATAAGTGGTGCAATACTTTTTAATACCCACATTTCTCATAAAAAGTCATACATAGAAATTACTTTCTAATTTAAAAGTAATAAGTCCACTTCAATGAGAAGTTATAGAAATTATTCGTGATTAAAAAGCAGCCATTTCATGATTTTAGGCATGTACTGTGGCTGTCTGTATTTAATGCTTAGACTGACAAGTAAAATAAGGGGGAATCACCTTTTTATTTTTTAATATTTTATTTATGTATTTGTTTATATTTTAGAGAGAGAGTGTGTGAGCAGGGGAGGGGCAGAGGGAGAAGGAGAGAGAGAATCCCAGGCAGACTCCACACTGAGCGTGGAGCCGACAAGGGGTTGGATCCCATGACCCCGTAATCATGACCTGAGCCAAAATCAAGAGTCCGATGCTCCAACGACTGAGCCACCCAGGTGCCCTGGGGGGAAATCACCTTTGTTCACTTTATCCCCCCCTCCAAAAAAAAGACCCCTACACGCCAAAGAAAATTTACAAAATTAACTCTGATTTCTTAGAATTTATTTATTTATTTATTTTAAAGGAGCCAAAGAAGGACTTTATTAAGTTTTTTTTTATTCTTATGTTAATCCCCATACATTACATCATTAGTTTTAGATGTAGTGTTCCATGATTCATTGTTTGTGCATAACACCCAGTGCTCCATGCAGAATGTGCCCTCCTCAGTACCCACCACCAGGCTAACCCATCCTCCCACCCCTCTCCCCTCTAGAACCCTGTTTATTTTTCAGAGTCTATCGTCTCTCATGGTTCGTCTACCCCTCCGATTTCCCCCGCTTCATTCTTCCCTTCCCGCTACCTTCTTCTTCTTTTTTTTTTTCTTAACATATATTGAATTATTTGTTTCAGAGGTACAGATCTGAGATTCAACAGTCTTGCACAATTCACAGCGCTTACCAGAGCACATACCCTCCCCAGTGTCTATCACCCAGTCACCCCATCCCTCCCACCCCACCTCCCACTCCAGCAACCCTCAGTTTGTTTCCTACAATTAAGAATTCCTCATATCAGTGAGATCATATGATACATGTCTTTCTCTGTTTGACTTATTTCGCTCAACATAATACCCTCCAGTTCCATCCACGTCGTTGCAAATGGCAAGATCTCATTCCTTTTGATGGCTGCATAATATTCCATTGTATATATATCACATCTTCTTTATCCATTCATCTGTCGATGGACATCTTGGCTCTTTCCACAGTTTGGCTATTGTGGACATTGCTGCTATAAACATCGGGGTGCACATACCCCTTCGGATACCTACTTTTGTATCTTTGGGGTAAATACCCAGTAGTGCAATTGCTGGATCATACCATCTAGGAACGGTAGCTCTATTTTCAACTTTTTGAGGAACCTCCATACAGTTTTCCAGAGTGGCTGCACCAGCTTGCATTCCCACCAACAGTGTAGGAGGGTTCCCCTTTCTCCACATCCCCGCCAACATCTGTCGTTTCCTGACTTGTTAATTTTAGCCATTCTGACTGGTGTGAGGTGGTATCTCATTGAGGTTTTGATTTGGATTTCCCTGATGCCGAGAGATATTGAGCACTTTTTCATGTGTCTGTTGGCCATTTGGATGTCTTCTTTGGAAAAATGTCTGTTCATGTCTTCTGCCCATTTCTTGATTGGATTCTTTGTTCTTTGGCTGTTGAGTTTGATGAGTTCTTTATAGATTTTGGATACTAGCCCTTTATCTGATATGTCATTTGCAAATATCTTCTCCCATTCTGTCGGTTGTCTTTTGGTTTTGTTGACTGTTTCCTTTGCTTTGCAAAAGCCTTTTATCTTGATGAAGTCCCAATAGTTCATTTTTGCCCTTGCTTCCCTTGCCTTTGGCGATGTTTCTAGGAAGAAGTTGCTTCGGCTGAGGTCAAAGAGGTTGCTGCCTGTGTTCTCCTTTAGGATTTGGATGGACTCCTGTCTCACATTGAGGTCTTTCAACCATTTGGAGTCTATTTTTGTGTGTGGTGTAAGGAAATGGTCCAGTTTCATTCTTCTGCATGTGGCTGTCCAATTTTCCCAACATCATTTGTTGAAGAGACTGTCTTTGTTCCATTGGACATTCTTTCCTGCTTTGTCAAAGATGAGTTGACCATAGAGTTGAGGGTCCATTTCTGGGCTCTCTATTCTGTTCCATTGATGTATGTGTCTGTTTTTGTGCCAGTACCATGCTGTCTTGATGATGACAGCTTTGTAATAGAGCTGGAAGTCCGGAATTGTGATGCCGCCAGCTTTGCTTTTCTTTTTCAACATTCCTCTTGCTATTCGCGGTCTTTTCTGGTTCCATACAAATTTTAGGATGATTTGTTCCATTTCTTTGAAAAAAGTGGATGGTATTTTGATGGGGATTGCATTGAATGTGTAGATTGCTCTAGGTAGCATTGACATCTTCACAATATTTGTTCTTCCAATCCATGAGCATGGAACTTTTTTCCATTTCTTTGTGTCTTCCTCAATTTCTTTCATGAGTATTTTATAGTTTTCTGAGTACAGATCCTTTGTCTCTTTGGTTAGATTTATTCCTAGGTATCTTATGGTTTGGGTGCAATTGTAAATGGCATTGACTCCTTAATTTCTCTTTCTTCTGTCTTGTTGTTGGTGTATAGGAATGCCACTGATTTCTGTGCATTGATTTTATATCCTGCCACTTTACTGAATTCCTGTATGAGTTCTAGCAGTTTTGGGGTGGAGTCTTTGGGGTTTTCCACATAAAGTATCATATCATCTGCCAAGAGTGAGAGTTTGACTTCTTCTTTGCCAATTTGGATGCCTTTGATTTCTTTTTGTTGTCTGATTGCTGTGGCTAGGACTTCCAATACTATGTTGAATAGCAGTGGTGATAGTGGACATCCCTGCCGCGTTCCTGACCTTAGGGGGAAAGCTCTGTTTTTCCCCATTGAGAATGATATTCGCTGTAGGTTTTTCATAGATGGCTTTTATGATATTGAGGTATGTACCCTCGATCCCTATACTCTGAAGAGTTTTGATCAAGAAAGGATGCTGTACTTTGTCAAAAGCTTTTTCTGCATCTATTGAGAGGATCATATGGTTCTTGTTCTTTCTTTTGTTAATGTATTGTATCACATTGATTGATTTGCAGATGTTGAACCAACCTTGTAGCCCAGGGATAAATCCCACTTGGTCGTAGTGAATAATCCTTTTAATGTACTGTTGGATCCTATTGGCTAGTATTTGGGTGAGAATTTTTGCATCCATGTTCATCAGGGATATTGGTCTGTAATTCTCCTTTTTGATGGGGTCTTTGTCTGGTTTTGGGATCAAGGTAATGGTGGCCTCCTAAAATGAGTTTGGAAGTTTTCCTTCCATTTCTATTTTTTGGAACAGTTTTAGAAGAATAGGTATTAATTCTTCTTGAAATGTTTGGTAGAATTCCCCGGGGAAGCCATCTGGCCCTGGGCTTTTGTTTGTTTGGGAGATTTTTGATGACTGCTTCAATTTCCTTAGTGGTTATAGGTCTGCTCAGGTTTTCTATTTCATCCTGTTTCAGTTATGGTAGTTGATACATCTCTAGGAATGCATCCATGTCTTCCAGGTTATCTAATTTGCTGGCATAGAGTTGCTCATAATATGTTCTTATAATTGTTTGTATTTCTTGGGTTGGTTGTGATCTCTCCTCTTTCATTCATGATTTTGTTGATGTGGGTCATTTCTCTTCTCTTTTTGATAAGTCTGGCCAGGGGTTTATCAATCTTGTTAATTCTTTCAAAGAACCAGCTCCTAGTTTCGTTGATCTGTTCTACTGTTCTTTTAGTTTCTGTTTCATTGATTTCTGCTCTGATCTTTATTATTTCTCTTCTCCTGCTGGGTTTAGGCTTTCTTTGCTGTTCTTTCTCCAGCTCCTTTAGGTGTAGGGTTAGGTTGTGTACTTGAGACCTTTCTTGTTTCTTGAGAAAGGCTTGTATTGCTATATACTTACCTCTCAGGACTGCCTTTGCTGCATCCCAAAGATTTTGAACAGTTGTGTTTTCATTTTCATTGGTTTCCATGTAATTTTTTAATTCTTCTTTAATTTCCTGGTGGACCCATTCATTCTTCAGTAGGATGCTCTTTAGCCTCCATGTATTTGAGTTCTTTCTGACTTTCCTCTTGTGATTGAGTTCTAGTTTCAAAGCATTGTGGTCTGAAAATAGGCAGGGAATGATCCCAATCTTTTGGTACCAGTTGAGACCCGATTTATGACCTAGGATGTGATCTATTCTGGAGAATGTTCCATGGGCACTAGAGAAGAATGTGTATTCCGTTGCTTTGGGGTGGAATGTTCTGAATATGTCTGTGAAGTCCATTTGGTCCAGTGTGTCATTTAAAGTCTTTATTTCCTTGTTGATCTTTTGCTTAGACGATCTGTCCATTTCAGTGAGGGGGGTGTTAAAGTCCCCCACTATTATTGTATTGTTGTCGATGTGTTTCTTTGCTTTTGTTATTAATTGGCTTATATAATTGTCTGCTCCCATGTTAGGGGCATAGATATTTACAATTGTTAGATCTTCTTGTTGGATAGATCCTTTAAGTAGGATATAATGTCCTTCCTCATCTCTTATTACAGTCTTTGGTTTAAAATCTAATTTGTCTGATATAAGGATTGCCACCCCAGCTTTCTTTTGGTGTCCATTAGCATGGTAAATGGTTTTCCACCCCCTCACTTTCCATCTGGGCTGTCTTTGGGTCTAAAATGAGTCTCTTGCAGACAGCATATTGATGGGTCTTGTTTTTAATCCAGTCTGATAGCCTGTGTCTTTTGATTGGGGCATTTAGCCCATTTACATTCAGGGTAACTATTGAAAGATAGGAATTTAGTGCCATTGTATTGCCTGTAAGGTGACTGTTACCGTATATTGTCTGTGTTCCTTTCTGGTCTATGTTGCTTTTAGGCTCTCTCTTTGCTTAGAGGACCCCTTCCAAGATTTCCTTAGGGCTGGTTTTGTGTTTGCAAATTCCTTTAGTTTTTGTTTGTTCTGGAAGCTTTTTATCTCTCCTTCAATTTTCAATGACAGCCTAGCTGGATAGAGTATTCTTGGCTGCATATTTTTCTCATTTAGTGCTCTGAATATATCCTGCCAGTCCTTTCTGGCCTGCCAGGTCTCTGTGGATAGGTCTGTTGCCAATCTAATGTTTCTACCATTGTAGGTTACATATCTCTTCTTCCGAGCTGCTTTCAGGATTTTCTCTTTGTCTATGAGACTCGTAAGTTTTACTATTAGATGTCGGGGTGTTGACCTATTTTTATTGATTTTGAGAGGGGTTCTCTGTGCTTCCTGGATTTTGATGCCTGTTTCCTTTCCCAAATTAGGGAAGTTCTCTGCTATAATTTGCTCCATTATACCTTCTGCCCCTCTCTCTCTTTCTTCTTCTTCTGGGATCCCAATTATTCTAATGTTGTTTCGTCTTATGGTATCACTTCTCTCTCGAATTCTGCCCTCGTGATCCAGTAGTTGTTTATCTCTCTTTTTCTCAGCTTCTTTATTTTCCATCATTTCATCTTCTATATTACTGATTCTCTCTTCTGCCTCATTTATTCTAGCAGTTAGCGCCCCCATTTTTGATTGCACCTCATTAATAGCCTTTTTGATTTCTACTTGGTTGGATTTTAGTTCTTTTACTTCTCCAGAAAGGGTTTCTCTAATAACTTCCATATTTTTTTCAAGCCCAGCTAGTATCTTTAAAGTGATGATTCTGAAGTCTAGATCTGACATCGTACTGATGTCCGTATTGAGTAGGTCCCTGGCAGTCGGTACTACCTCTTGTTCTTTTTGTTGAGGTGATTTTTTCCATCTTGTCATTTTGTGCAGAGGAGAATAGATTAATGAGAGAACAAAATGCTAACAGGATAACAACGTCCCCAGAAAATATACTCTTAACAAATCAGAAAAGACCTGAAGCAGTGGCAAAAGAAAGGGAAAGAGAGAAAGAAGAGAAAGAAAAAAAAGAAAATGAAAAAGATAAAGATAAAAACAAAAACAAACAAAACAAAACAACAACAACAACAAAAAAAAACCCAGAATGTGATCAAATATGATCAGGCTGGTATATAGATCAGTGCCACACACTAGATTTGGGGTGTATTTTGGTCTTTTAGAAGAAAGTGCCTCCCAAAATTTTAAAGAAAGAAAAACTTATATATGTACAAAAATAAGGGTTGATATGATGGGATGGAATATGACTTAAAGATGGAAATTATAAAAAATTTTATAAAAGGAATTGATAAGAAGTTGTTTGAAAAAAGAAAGAAGAGGATTGAAAAAAAGAAAAAAGAAAAAAAAGGGAGAGGATGTGATCAGGCAAGGGCATAGAAAACACCAGATACTAGAGATTTAGGGTATATTTTAATCTGTTAGAAGAAACTATCTTAAAATTTTAAAGAGAGAACAACTTATATATATAAGCCAAAAATATGGGTCACTACTATGAAGGGATAGAATATGACTCTACAAATGAAAAATAAAAATGTTTTTTTTTAAAAAAAGGGATTGATAAGATGTTGGTTGAAAAAGGGAAAAAGAAAAATTCAAAAAGAAAAAAAAAGAAAAAAAGACAGTTAAAAAAAAATTAACTTTGAAAGACTAAAGAATCATGGTAAAGAAGCCATGAATTCTATGTGCAGTATTCCCCTAGCGCTGGAGTTCTGCCGTTCTCATTAATCGGTAAACTTGGTCTTGGCTGGCTGTTCTCGCTGATCTTCTGGGGAGGGGCCTGTTGCCGTGGTTTCCAAATGTCTTTGCCGGAGGCAGAATTGCCCCGCCCTTGCCCCCTCCCAGCTAAGTAATCTGCTCGGGTTTGCTCTCCAGGGCTTTTGTTCCCTGCGAGCTTTCCGTACAGCTTTGGAGGCGGAGAGTGAAAATGGCGGCCTCCCAATCTCCGCCCCGGAGGAGCGAGAACTCGGGGCCCGCTTCTCAGTGAGCCCCCAGAGAAAAGCCGTCAGTCACTCCCGTCTCCCCGGTCTCCGGCCGCACTCCGTGCTCACCCGGCCTGTGACCGCGCGTTTCTATCTCTGGCACCCGACCCCATGTGGAGTCTCCAAACCCAGCAGATCCCTGCGGTGCGCTCCCGCGCGGCTCCTCCGGGGGGAGGAAGGTGAGTCTCCCCGGATCTGCCGCTTGTTGGGTCCCTGCTGGAGGAGCAGGGGCCCAACTGTGCCGCGAATCACGGTTTATGGCAACCCCGAGCTGAGAGCCCGCGCCTGGGCTCCGCCTCTGCAGCCGGCTTCCCTGCTCCGTTACCTGGGAGCTCTGCCACACTCAGGCACCCCCGGTCTTTCTGTGACCCCGAGGGTCCTGAGACCACATTGTCCCGGAGGGTTCCACCCCCCCGCTTAGCCACCAGAGTGACGTCCCTCAGCGGAGCAGACTTTTAAAAGTTCCGATTTTGTGCTCTGCGGCTCTATCACTTGCCAGAAGCGGCCGCCAGAGGCCCCTCCCCCGCCGCCTATCCTCCCGAATATCGCCTCGGATTCACTTCTCCGCACGTCCTACCTTCCAGAAAGTGGTCGCTTTTCTGATGAGAGAGTTGTTGCTCTTCTTTTCTTCGATCTCCTGTTGAGTTTGTAGGTGTTCAGAATGGTTTGATCCCTATCCAGCTGAATTCCTGAGAGGAGACGAAATCCAGGTCTCCTACTCCTCCGCCATCTTGCTCCGCCCCCCCGATTTCTTAGAATTTATATTTAACAGGGGTAATCATTTAAAAAAAAACACTGATTTTTTTTTTTTTAGAAAGTGATAAGGTAATATCTAAGAGAATGGAGATGCTTAAGAAGATCAAAAATTTTCAATAATTTTGTTTTAACTTACGGTGAACGTTTAGCTCCATGATCTTGCTGAGCTACCAAGTGTATCTACCAAATCTAAATTTTTAAGGACTGTATTTCTTTAAAAAGAGCTGATATGCTATTAAATTAATTGTGAATATTGCAATCAAATCTGATATGTATCTTTGTCATCTCCTTAAAATCCAAAACAGTCATTCCACATGAATCTTCCAGGCTATGAGGAAATTTCTACCTGCTTAGGCACATGGTACCCCTCTTTCTCCCAGGTTCCTCACACCACTCTCCAGACCTCACCATTCACTAAGGAAATTTCAGCTCCAGGATAACCTCAAGTTTCATGTTTGCCATTCTCTTCCACCCAGGCAAAATTCAGATTTTTTCATGTGAGCCTTGTTTCTCAAGTGACTCTTAGAAGAAAAGCAGCCTTTGCAATGAAATAATTCACACGACTATGTGCATGAATGTCTATTAATTCCTTTTCGTGACTGGAATTTTTTAGGCTTTTAATGGGAAGGTGCTTGTTAACACACACATTTCAATCTGGTAAAATTTCAAATAGTTTAATAGCATGAAATGACCTCCCTAGGCAGCATGGTGAAAGTTCTTTTGGGGTCATCTGTGCTTATTTAGGCAGCTTTGAGTTTCAGCTCTGGCATCAGTTCTCTTTTATTATTCTTGCTGATCATAGCTTCTCTCCTCATTTGACTTGCCAACCAAGAGGTTCTCTAAAAGCTCTGTCTTTTATTCTATGACAGTTACCATGGGAGCAGCATCAAGGATGCTGGGTTTCTGAATGTGTGTGTGTGTGTGTGTGTGTGTGTGTTTGAGTTGGGGAGGACAAGAGACACCAGTGTTTATGTGTCTGCGTCATTAAAAACTTGAATGATGCTAAATGGAGAGCTGACTTCACTGTAAAATCAGTTTTAAATGAAATATTGTCATTTTCTTTCTGTCCAGTTACCAGCTTTCCCCTCTCATATGCAATGTCTTACAGTCATTGACTAAGCCTATCCATGAGGTAGTGATCATGGCATGTCAGATGAACCAGGCTCTGCTTGACTAAGGTGTAGTGACTTATGAAGGAGATGCACCCACCTCCTCACTTTCCTTGCTGACCACATCACCACCACACAGCGGATAGGACAGAAAAAGACACACATGTGGGTTCAAACCAGGTGCTGTGAGTATGCTGGTTTAACTTTTGAGTTTAATCTGTGACAAAAGGCACACTACTGAACTCTCCTTTCTACCATCAACATTGGGAAGCCCAAGGCAGGGAGGATGCAGAAGCAGGTGAAGGGAGACATTTTTGGTAATACAAGGACTATTAATTGCTTCTTTTGCTTAACCCCTCGTGAGTATTGTGAAGATAAAATAAGATAAAAAAATATTGTGTGTGGTATTTATTAACCCCAAATCTCCGTTAATCTCATCAGTCTTGAAAAGCATCGACGTTGAAAAATATGAAGTTAGGGGCCAAATGATTTTAGAGTTAGAAGCCCTGCAGCTAAAAATTTCAAGATTTCTATTATCTGAATAGCCTATCCAGATGACAGGATTGAGATTTTCCTATACTGAGCATGAGGAAAAATGTAAAATTATCTTGAATTAAGATTTGCCAATGTGAAGGCACTGAAATATAAAACATTCTAAAAATGAGGACTAAAGGCTTCAATCTGTGTCTCATCCATTTGTCATTCTTTTTCCCTGAGGCATCGTAAAAGGTAAACACATGTCTATACTTTTTATAGCCAAATTTAAAATTTGCAGTGAAGAAATAATACTGACAAAATGCAGAATGCAGTCAATCAAGAACATAGGGGCCACTTTGTAACAATTCTTGGTATTAATTGAAAGTGATTTCATTATCTTTTTAAAAAGTCTAAATTCTGTGAGGTAGAAGGAAAGCTTAATGCCAAATATAATGTTTTCAGAAGCTAATGGGATAATTTAAGTGAGTTCTTGGCAGAAAAAGTAGCTGTTCCATTAAACGATTAGATTGTTTTATATTCCTTTTACATTTGTTTCCTTAAGAAAAAGCCTACCTTTATTTAGTTTTACTTGTGGTCTTTTTTTATGAGGTGAAAAATTCCAATCTGTGAGAAAACAGCATTACCCATCTATGCTTTTTAACTGGAAGCATTGCTTTTGGCAAACTTAATAATAATAAATATTCAACATGGTATACCAAGTACTGTTCTAAATATTATACAAATACTAACTCATTTAATACATTCATTTGTTATAATAACTTTAGAATTAGTATTTCATAATGCTATTGGTGATATTCTTTGTTCTTTTACTTATGTTTCTCTATGAACACAGACCTCATCTTTTTTTATCAAGAATATCTCTAAAAAAGCCACTGGAAAAATATCGAAAAAGTACTGTTAGTTATGTAACTTTTACATGTTAGCTATGCGGGATGGAATAGCATAGATAATGGCCCTCACACTTTATACATATGTATGTGCTTTAAATTTGATGTTATAATTGTTAATCTCATCAGTTTATATACACTTACACTTTATATATAAAGATGTTATATCAAAAAGTCTTTATATTGACAAGCAGCATGCAAGAAAGGGTGTTCAGTAAAATGAATATTTTGAATCCAAATATTTCACAGGGTAGTATCTTGCAACACAGAATGATGAAATCCAGATGCTTTTTTGACTCACTTATGTTTACTGTAATGGGAGGAGAAAGGAAAACATGAGGAGAACTCACTATGTGTGAGACATAGTATTAACCATTTTACATGTATCACTTTCATTAATGCTCACCACAGTCCTATATAGAAAGTGTTTTAATTATTTCCATTTTACAGAAAAAGAAACTGAGGCTTAGATTAAATAACCAGTGAATGTTACATAGCTAGAGAGTGGTAGACTTAGTCTCCAAACTAAAGGCATCAGTCCCCAAAGCCTTCAGGCTTATTCTCTGCACTATGTGATATGTGTAGTCACCAAATGTTTGTTGAGTCCCTTCTCTGGCTAGGTGCTATACTTGGTGCTAGGAATAAAGCCACTAGTGAGAGGTGTTGTTATGGGTCTTTACAGTGTAATGTGTGAAACATTATAATAAGGTCATGTACAAAAGTAACATGAAATCCCAGAGGAATGACCGAGTATCTCTGGCTCAAGATGTGTATTAAAGCTTCATGGTCAACTTTGGAAACTTCTGCAGTATTGTCCTTGCTCCTTCCCCATGCGTGTTAATTAGTACAATATTATTTTTCTTACATTGATTGCAGATTGTAGTTCTAGTCTCTGCCAAAAGTTATGAACCTTTTCAGTTGTGAGACCAAAACAAGAATTTTTTTTCATATCAGAAGACTAATATTCATGCATGTTGTTCATAGAAAAGCTGCTGAAAACCATAATTATGCTGTCATGTTCACAGAAGAAAATTTATCATATTAGGAGGGAGGAGATAACCACCATAATAATAAATAATAATAACTGCCATTTATTGACTGCTTTTCATGTGCCAAGGCCTGTTCTACCTGCTTTACACCCAAATTTAATTTCTCAGTATACTCTATGAGATAGGCATTATTATCACCATTTTAGAGAGGAAATTGAGGGATAGAGAAATTTGCTCAAGGTAGCATAGCTAGTTAAAAAGTAGCCTGGTTCAGACAAAGGTATAGATGACCTAAGCACACTTCTAATGATTAAGGTTTAGGGTCTGGAACCACTCTTTCTAGTTTGCATTCCAGCTCTCCTGCTTCTTTGCTTTGGACCATAGACAAGATATTTAACTTATCTGTGCCTCAGTGTCTTCACCAGAAAAATGAGAATAATTATAATACCTTTTCCATAGAATTGGTTACAAGGATTAAATGAGCAGTTATATGTAAAGCTCTTAGAACAATGCGTACCATAGAGTAAATGCTCATGAAAAGATAGTAGTAGTTATTATTATAATTATTCTCTTCCAGAACAACAAAAGATGGAAGTAAATATGTGATAGGGACTAAAGCATAGAATTTATAATAATTTTTGTCACAATCAGCATATTAACTAAAACTGCCAATTCACTGAGGGTGATAGTGTTTTAAGTAATGTTATTCATCTCGCAGATTCCAAATTATCCTAAGACAATATTTGAGCTTTCCATTCTTTATTTCATTTTACTTGAAATCAGTATCATTCTGATTTTAATCCTTTGCTCAGATCTAAAAATTAGTGACCAAAAAAAGAGATCTGAACTTGACATTCAGAATAAAAAAATAAACATTTTTTCCTAATGTGTTTCCTAGTATCAAATTAAAATTTCAATATATTGGGAACAAAAGCTGATCATAAACTATCTAATACAACCTGGCCCCACATCATTTTATTTGTTAATTACCAATGATGTTTGAAAATTAATGAGTCAGTGCAGATATAAAATTGTTTTATATGCCTGCCATTGTTTATCTGTTGGTGAGAAGAAGATTTACCAAGATGCAAACAAATTAATTACAATACCATTCTAGCATTCTTCACTTGAATACAACAATGGTCTTCCAGGGGGAAAAGAACATGCTTCCAAGGGAGCTGGGGGTTGGGGGGGTGAATTATTAATATATGTGCATATATAAACACACACACACACACACTTAGAGACAGAAAGAAACATAATTCTTTAAAAGCCTAATGCAGAAATGTCATGTCCTTGGTTTAGGTGCTATAGCAACCAAGTAAAACTATTTAAAATGGCAAAGAAAGTGCCCATCAAAAGACTCATTCATGTCATGCAATGAAAGGAGAAAGCATTGAACCAGAAATGAAATTATTGGAAGAACAATAAAATGAAGTTTGGGGTAACTTAGTACCATGGATTATTTTATGGATCTGACTAGAGAATGTATTTATACTGTATTAAACTTCTTTATAAAACATTTACATTTTGCCTTGGGTCTTTAGAGTTAGAACTGCAAGAATAGCTTTAATTGTACTGTTTTGCATGCAAAAAAATATGATTTTCTTGCAAAATTTGTTTAAATTCCCATATTTCCTCTTACCATTTTGGTGGACTATATGACTTTAATCACCCTTATTAATTTTCTCTGATGAGCTTTGGCAGAGCAAGAAAAAGTATTTCTGAGGAAAATGAATAAATCACAGAGAAACATTTATATTCTCCAGGGCATAAACTCCAGAAAGGAATGAACATACAGGGGATAGAAGATAGTCCCCCATGAACATTTTGATAAAAAGAAGAAAAGGCTAGGCAGCAGCAGGTGTGTATGATAGAAAGATAATGAGCAGTATGTGTAATAATTGGCAGAGTCACACCAGAGATGTTCTGGTTCAGAAAATAAAATGTATACATTTTAACAGGTGTATTTATCTTTTTAAGCTTATGAAAAATATACAAAGGGGCTTCTGGGGTTTTATGATAGGGTGAAGCTGTATAATTGAGTTTCTTTCTCCCAAACTTAACAAAATTAGCCAAAAAATATATATATTTTTTAAAACAGCAGAAGTACACTGTCAGAAATAAAGCAAAGGAAATGGAAGTATTCTCAAGCATAATGTTTGAATATGGGAGTCAGAGAGACAGAGGATCCCAAAAATCACCATGCAGTGACTACCCATTTCTCTACCCCATCCACCACACTATTGCCACCACTTCCTCCCCTGTCAAAACAATCCAGGGGACACGGTCCTTCACAATAGCTTAGGTACAACTGCCCCCCACCCACAGTTTAAAACCAATTTATATAGTGAGGAGGCATACTATGGAAAAACAGATAAACTCAAAGAGGGGGCGGGGGAAGGCTCAAAGCCTCTCCTCCTTCTCCACAATTCACCAAAGTCAGGAAGAACTACCTGGGTCAGCTTTTTGTTTTTTCCCCAGCTTAATGGTAAGCAGAAAAGGACAAGTACAATGTGCATAATCACTGAGAGACATTACTTCCTGCAATTAGTAGGGATGTAGTAGAATGGAAGAGAAAATAGAAAATAAATTAGACAAGCAAACTCCTCTGCAAGAGCAGGCGGTCCTGTGAGAATGGTTGCAAAGAATCCTAGCTGTAGTGTTTTCCCCTCCACGAGACCAAAGTGTCTATGGCCCAAACCTGAAAGTTATTGCTTCCCCTTTACTACTAGACTGGCTACAATTAAAAAGTTTTGTACTATTCAGTGTTGATAAGGGGTTGGGGGAAACTAAAACTCTCATACCTTGTTGATAGGAGGGTAAATGGACACAAACTTTTTGGAAAAGGACTTGGCTATGTTTATCAAAATTTAAAATGCACATATGTCATGACCAGGCAATTCCACTCTTAAGAATGTTACCTACAGTTGGCAAAAAGTTTATGTACCAGATTTTTGTTGAAGATTATATGAAACAGCAAAATATTAAAAACAATTCTAATGATCTTCAATGAGGGAATGACTCAATTATATGCACACAATGGAATGCTCTACAGTGACTAAAAATAATAAGAAAGTTTTATGCTCTGGTGTGAAAATATCTCCAAGCTTTATTACTAAAAAAAAATGCAGAATATTATGTGTATTTTGGTAAGTAAAATAAAATAACATGTGTACATGTGCTTTTTTCTGGAGTAATTCATAAGAAAATATGATTGCTATTGGGAAGAAGTTCAAGGGTTGGTCTGGGGTAGAAAAACAACTTTTGCTTTCCATTTCATACATTCTGTTCTGTTTGAAAATTTACTGTGCACAAGTACTGTGTTTGTTTCTGTGTTCACTACTGCTGGCCCAAAGTCAAGATGCTCAAAAGAGAATCCGTATTACCTCTAACCCAACTCTTTTCCTTGTGTTTCCTAATATTGGATAATAGCTCCAACCATTCTCCTATGAAACCAGTCAGAAAACTTGAGTCATTTTTAAAAATTGTATATACATATAATTTATATATTTTTCAAATACAAAAAGAAATGTTTTCTAACTGCAGAAACCTTGGAGGGAAAAAAGACATAGGGAAGATAAGAATATATCAATTGTCTCTAAATTTGCCATCCAGAAAAACTGCTGTTAAATGTTTGTGTATGTCTTAAACATAAAAATGGTAGATGAATGATTCTTGAAAGATAGATATATAGATAGACAGGCATAGATATGTTCATACACCACACAAACACATACACAGAACTGTTATGTATCCTGCTTTATTTCCCACTTAACAAGATACCATGAATAAGACAATACATAATCTTTTATATCACCCACAGTGACTTACCCAGTCTCCCACTGTAAAACATCTAATAATTTTCCAGGTTTTTCAGGGGCATACATGTGTTATGAACATCCTTAGAGTTACTTGTGGAGTTAATGAATGACTTCCCAACTAAAACAAACTCACTGCATGTGAGTACAGATGCCCTCCCCAGTGGAACTAGTGAAGGATGGGTGATGCTAATTGGAAGTAAACTGTTGAAGAGAACGATATGCTGTTATTTTGAAAGAAGGGAAAGAGAGGATTTTTTTTTCACTAGTTTTTATTTAAATTCCAGTTGGTTAACATACAGTGCAATATTAGTTTCAGGTTTAGAATTTAGTGATTCATCACTTACCTACAACACCAGGTATTCATCACAGATGCACTCCTTAGGGGCACCTGGGTGGCTCAGGCAGTTAACCATCTGCCTTTGGCTCAGGCCATGATCTCAGGGTCCTGGGATCGAGCCCCACATCAGGCTCTCTGCTCACCTCTGCTTCTCCCTCTCTCTCTGCCACTCCCTGCTCCTTCTCTCCCTCACTCTCTCTCTCTCTCTCAAATAAATAAAATCTTAAAAAAAAAAATGCACTCCTTAATCCCCATCACCTATTTTACTCATTCCCCTATCCACCTCACCTTTGGTAACCATCAGTTTGTTCTCTGTAGTTAGAGTCTGTTTCTTGGTTTGCATCTGGAAAGACAGGATATTTAGTGCAAAGTTTTTCTATATAATTTATTAAAAATTGGAAGTGCATCCCATAGGAAAAGATAGAAAAAAGTAGGATAAGGTAGGGCTTGACATTGAATGAAATGTGGCTATAGTCCAAGTGTAGCTGTAGCACGTGTGATGCACTTTAAAGTGCTGGGACGTTTCCCCATGCAAAAATATCTACCCGATCCGATGCCTGACATTCATTCATGAGATGACTGTTCATTAAGTTATTGGTTTGTTAATACTTAGGTGAGCATGTTAAGCTATTATTAGTCACTTAGGCCTTAACATAAAAACAGTTCTCTAATTGTGCTATGGCCAGCTGCATATAGAAAGAGAACATATGTTGAGCATTATTAATTTTAATATTAACTATTGAGTATTAATTATAAATAATTTAAAGTAAATTTTTATAAATAATTTTATTATTAGTATTAATATGGATAATATTGTTGCTAATTATATTAATAGTGTTTATACAGTGAATATATATCTGTGAGTGTTTGTGTTTAAATCTAATATCAGCTGATTTCATCACATTCACCTATCTTCTTTTTTGTTGGCATTCATTTAAAATTAGGAACATCTAAACATTTTATGCCAACAGGAAAATTAAACAAAGTCAATGCACTTAACAAAACATGGAGTCAAAATTGAAAGAGCTTTGTAAATTAGATTTGTAGGCAAAATGTGAAAACTGACTGATAGGTTTTTATATGGTTCAGGTTTTCATTCATCTTTGTCCTTCAGTTCGTTTGTCATTTATGCCCACAAAACTGAAGCAAAGAAAAATGTAAACTGCCTTTTCAGTGAATCAGAAGAAAGTAGGGTTCAGCTCAGCAAATCCAGATAGACATCTATTATTCTGTGTGAGATAGTAGGATCAACTATGAAAATATAAGGATGAATCTGACATTGTTTATGAAGTCAGGAAACTGACAGTAGAGGATATAAATATTAAATAAATAAATTTTATTGTGATAAAATAATAGTACTTATAGTGTGCTTTCTTAGAAATATGTAATACATGGAGTTATGTTCACAATAATATAAGGAAGGGAGTGATTAATTTTCTAGGAGGAGAGTGTGGGGTCACTGGGGAATAGAGAACACAGGACATGATAAAACTTGAAGAATGGCTAGTCCAGGAGTCTACCTGTGGGATGTTGGGCAGAGAATATAACAAACACAAAGGTATAGAGTGTGGGGTACTATGATGTTTGTAGAGGACTATGAGCATTTTGGTGTTGCTGGATTGTAGAGTGTAAAGTAGAAAGTGGTAGGAGTAATAAGTGGCATTTTTATTGCCTGGACAAAAATAACATTATATTTTGATACTTTCTCCCTGGTTAAGTTTTTACAAATCCTTTAAAAAGGTTTGTAACATATATTATGTTGCAGTAACATTGTACTCAAAAATCTTTATATATCTGATTGCTTTCATTGTATTTAGCATACTAAGAAAGAAAGAAAGTTAATTTAGGATGTTGGTTGTAGATTCAGGAGGTATTTTGTATGTGTACACATTTTACACTGGTGGCAGCTTAAATATTTTTAAAATGCCTATTGATTGGTGGTTTGGTATTGTTTTGTTTTGTTTGTTTTCTTCCTTTGCTTTATGTTAGAATTGAAAAATACATAAGCATGGTACAGCAGAGTATTCTGCACATTTTTTCCAGGAGTGAATGTCTAATTGTCAAGAGTTATCTTTGTATAGCAATTACCGAAGCCACTGATGGTGCTCTAGTAAAAACAAATGGCAAGAAGTTTTTTCTTTGTTACTGTCCATCTCTCTAATGAAGTTATTACAGAACTGACTTATTGGCATTTTGAACAATAGAGAGGAGAAGACATTAAAAGCTGGGGTTGGAAGGGTAGGCAAGGATCAGACAAAGCAGAACTCTGTGGTAAGGAATTTGACTGCTCCTAAGCACAATAGGAACCCACTGGAGAGTTAGAAATGTGACAGAGAAATGATCTACTATATGTTTTGAAAAAACATCCTATGGTGTGGAACATTTTTAAAGAAATGCAGGTGAGAAGTAGAACTAACAATGGTCTGTAGCCATCGTCCAAGAGACATGATGGTTGCATGGACTAGTGCATCATCACTGGAGATGATGAGAAATAGAGAAGTAACATTTGTTGATTTTTATCTATGGAGTGGAAGAGAAGAGACCAATTAAGAATCCATTCTAGGGGCGCCTGAGTGGCTCAGCCGTTAGGCGTCTGCCTTCGGCTCGGGTCATGATCCCAGGGTCCTAGGATCGAGCCCCACATCGGGCTCCCTGCTCAGTGGGAAGCCTGCTTCTCCCTCTCCCACTCCCCCTGCTTGTGTTCCCTCTCTCGCTGTCTCTCTGTCAAATAAATAAATAAAATCTTTAAAAAAAAAAAAGAATCCATTCTAGAGTTGGGAAAATTTTATGTGCCTGTACTAAAAAACAAATATTAGGGTGAAAAGTTTGGGGTAAAGGTTGTGTGGAGAATCAAGATCAGTTTTGGACATGTTATGTTTCAAATATCTATTAAAGAGCCAAGTAAAGATGTCAAGTAAATGGCTAGATTTTTGAGTTTACAGCTAAGGGGGGGGTGCTCTCAGAGCTGGAAAATACATGTTGGCAATAATCAGCTTATAGATGGTACTTAAAGACATGAATCTAGATGAAATCACAAGAGGACATACAAATAGTAAAGATTTTTTTTTTAGGAAACTCGGTTACAACAGAAAGGAGGATCAGAGTCATGTGTTTCATACATGAGCTCAATTTTGTGGAAGAAAATGGGTATTATGACTTACTATGGCTTTCCAGTCATTACTTTTTTTCCCCAGGTAAATTTTTCCTTGTTCATTTGAAACTTCCCAATGAATTTTTTAATTTATGTTAAATAATTTATGAACTATGACCCAATATAGCATGTTTCAATAATATTATTGTAGTAAATGGGTCCTAAGTGATATGAAAGTTAATAACCCATACTAACTCATAAACATATTCTAAAACCTTATTAGTTATCTACCTTATGTTGTGAAGATAATAAGAGCAAACAAAAAGAAAAGCCCTGGGATGCCTGGGTGGCTCAGGCCTTAAGCATCTGCCTTTGGCTCAGGTCAAGATTCCAGGGTTCTGGGATCGAGCCCCACATCGGGCTCTCTGCTCGGCGGGAAGCCTGCTTCTCCCTCTCCCACTCCCCCCTGCTTGTGTTCCCTCTCTTGCTGTGTCACTCTCTATCAAATAAGTAAATAAAATCTTAAAAAAAAAATCTTAAAAAAAAAAAGCTCTGATGAGAAGGTACATAACCAAATTTACATAGCTTAGTGAAAAGCCAAACATAAATCTCAGGTCTTCTCACTCCCAGTCCCATGACCTTTCCACTACACCCTAAAGGCAGTGTCAGGTTGTGGCCATTTTTGACCATAAACCATTTCCAGCCTAAGCAGATGATCAAAATCTCTTTTACAATAACAAAAAAGCCAACGAGGTTTTAAACACTAGTTTTGCCCACTGGAAGGTAATAAAGATAATATATATCATTCCTAGACTTAATGTTTTATTGTTGCCAGCATTCTCTACTAATTGTATGTCTACTTAATAATTTCTCTTACATTCTCTAAAATGTAAGGAAATGTTACTGAGGACTAGGATGTATTTACTATACTAGTGTTACTATATCACCAAAAGCAAATTCACATAATTTTTAAAATTTTATCTATTTTTTCATCATGATAAGTATACTCTTTAACCCCCATCACTTATTTCAGCAATCCCCCCACCCACCCCTGCTCTGGTAACCATCATTTGTTCTATATAGTTAAGAGTCTGTTCTTTTATTTGTCTCTCCTTCTCTCTCTTTCCTTTGCTCATTTGTTTTGTTTCTTAAATTTCACATATGAGTGAAATCATATGGTATTTGTCTTTCTCTGACTGCCTTATTTTGCTTAGTATTACACTCTGTGGCTCTATCCATGTTGTTGCAAATAGCAAAATTTCATTCTTTTTTAATGGGTGAATAATATTCCATTCCAACCACATCTTGCTTATCCATTCATCTATCAGTGGACACCTGGGCTGCTTTCATAATGTGATTATTGTAAATAATGCTACAATAAACATCGGGGTTCATGTATCCATTTGAATTTAGTGCTTTTGTATTTTGGAGGTAAGTGCCCAGTAGTACAATTGCTGGATCATAAGTGCTACTTTCAATTTTTTGAGGAAACTTCATACTGTTTTCCACAGTGGCTGCACCAGTTTGCATCCCTGCCAACACTGAACTAGGATTCCTTTTTCTCTTATCCTTACCAACACTTGTTGTTTCTTGTGTTTTTGATTTTAGCCATTCAGACATGTATGAGGTAATACCTTATTGTACTTCTGATCTGCATTTCCCTGATGATGAGTGATGTTGAGCATCTTTTCATGTGTCTGTTGGCCATTTGTATGTCTTCTTTGGAGAAGTGTCTATTCATGTCTTCTGCCCAACTTTAAATTAGATTATTTGTTTTCTGGGTGTTGAGTTGTATCAGTTCTTTATATATTTTGAATACTAACCCTTTATTGGATATGTTGTTTGCAAATATCTTCTCCCATTCAGTAGGTTGTCTTTTAGTTCTAGTGATTGTTTACTTTGCAGTGCAGAAATTTTTTTTTGATATAGTCCCAATAGTTTATTTTCACTTTTGTTTCCCTTGTCTCAGGAGACATATCTGGGAAAATGTTGCTACATGGGGTGCCTGGCTGGCTCAGTTGGTAGAGATTGCAAGTCTTGATCTTGGGGTTGTGAGTTGAAGCCCCCTCATTGAGCGTAGAGTATACTTAAACAAAAAAATGTTGCTATGGCCTGATGTCAGAGAAATTACTGCTTCAGTGCTCTCTTCAAGTATTTTTATGGTTTCTCACATTCAGACCTTTACTCCATTTTCAGTTTATTTTTGTGTATGGTGGAAGAAAGTGGTCCAGTTTCATTCTTTTGCATGTAGTTCTCCAGTTTTCCCAACACCATTTGTTGAAGAGACTGTCTTTTTCTCATTGCATATTCTTTCCTCTTTTGTTGAAGATTAATTGACCGTATAGTTATGGGTTTGTTTCTGGGCTTTCTATCCTGTTCCATTGATATATGTCTGCTTTTTTGTGCCAGTACCATACTGTTTTGATTACTACAGCTTTATAGTATAACTTGAAATCTGGGATTGTGATACCTCCAGCTTTTTTTCCTTTTTTGATTGTTTTGGCTATTTGGGGTCTTTTGTGATTCCATATGAATTTTAGGATTATTTGTTCTGGTTCTGTGAAAAATGTTGTTGATATTTTGATAGAGATTGCATTAAATCTGTAGATTGGGTAGTATGGACATTTTAACAATACTTGTTTTTCCAACCCATGAGCATGGAATGTTATGGCAGTCCAAAAATTCACACAATTTTAAAATCCTGGAGTTGATAAGAATATTTGAAGTAAAAGAGAACTGACCATTTTGTACTTAATATAGGGAATTAATAAAAAGTGTGCTATGAATCCTTAGATAATAAATGCATTAACTGAAATAAAAACTGAATTCTATATAAACTCAAAAGTTAAAAAAAAAAACTCATACACAATTTGAACATGCATGATTTGAACAGTTAAATGTCAGCTAAACATACTAAAAAAAAATTAAAGTCTTCTATTCTTACTACACAGATAGTACAGTGTGGCACAGTTTTCCAAAAGCATTTCATAGAATGCTATTATAAAAAAAGAGAAAGAGATTTTATGGGCAAGTACAATTGGGGAACAATGAGTTAAGCAAACCCACACTTCTCAGAACTTACCATATGCAACTGTGCATTGTTAATCCCTTAGGGTTAAACATATTAACCAGCATTCCCCAAATTTGTATGACTGCAGATCCCAGCTTTTTCCACTTCTTTTAGAACCACCGTTAAGGGGTCCTACTTGGAGAATGCTGCTCCAAAGAAAGGATGAGATTGAAGGACAATAGAGGCAGACACCCTAAGCATAGTTAGAGAAATTTTATTGTCTGTGACCTTGAAAGTCATCACTTTTGTGTTTCTTACATTCACTTAAAGCCCTCATAATCTTTCAAGGTTAGGAAGGGCAAGTGCTATGTTAAAGGAACAAATCAAACTGGCCCCAGGCAAGATGATGAAGTAAGCAAGGTCTGTTTTTGGCTTTTTACCTTCAGTATCATCACATTTTCTTTCTACTATTGACAACTCACTTAGGTTGTCATCCCTCCTCACCACACCAAGATCCTGCTCTAAACCCCTTTCCCAGAGGGTGTTTAAACATGGCCAATTATACCTGCCTTCCACTCTTTTCCCTGACAAAGAGCCCGTTTCTGCTAAGGATACGCCACCTCTGGGAGCACGTTGATTGCATTTTCTTTTAGACTGAAAGGTCTGTCTAGGGCCTTAACAAATTTGTGTACCTGTGGCAGTTTAGGCCTTGTAACAAAAAGTAAGGATTTCTATCTTTGGGCAAAGGGCCCTGCTGGAAGGTGCTCAAAACATATCTCACTAGTCACCTTCTATTTTGCCTACCATCAACACCAATACTGGAAACATATATATATATATAATTTCTCAGGAAAAATACAAGTAAATGAGGCTATAGAGGTAACTCTGCCTGTTGAAATTGAAAGGGTGGAGAGTCAGAGGCCTGGGTTAAGTCTTGTCTTGGTTACCAGCTGGTTATGGTTCTTTAACACCTGATGTGACAAGGCCTCAGTATTCCCACTTGTCCAGTGGGGATAGTATTTTCACAGGACTGTGAAGATGGTAAAAGGAGACATATCAACAGATATGAAAGTGTTTTGAACAGCCGAAAGGCAGTGTGATATTCTTTCAACTTTATTTTGCATATAAAGAAGTTAGAATTGGCCTAAAATCATTCAAATTGGTCTAGTTAGTATGTGTTCCAAAATGAATCACATAATATTAGACCTGAAATTGGTCTTAAAGGTCATTAAGTATAATAGAGGACACTCATGCTCCCAAAATTTAAACAGGATTACCTCAAGGTAAAGCTGAAATTGGAACCTAGCTCTCTAAATCCGGGACATTAACGTTTTCCCGCTATGCCAGGACACTGCTGGAGTGTGCTTAGTAGTCCTGAAATTGGCAGCTACAAATCAGACTAAACTCAGGGTTGGGTCAGGAATATTAGTTTCCTTGTCTTCAATCCAGGAACAAGGGTCCTTTCTATAGCCTAAGAATTAGTGATATGTTAGGCCCATAGTTTTGCAGAAAAACTAGGGAGTATGGCATAGAAAGCTTGCTAAAATGTATTTGGTTGCCACAGTAAAGGCGAAACTTCTTTCCTCTTCTGTCTTTTCTAGATACAGGAATGAATCCAAAGTCTTTGCATATCTTGCTTAGCTTTTTCATCTCTCGCCTGGCTGCACTGCCAAGGACATCTGCTTCTGCCGTGCCATCTATTTGCCCACAGCCTTTTAAAGAGCTTTCTAGACACTATTATATTCAGAGATTTCACTCCCTAAACCATATTAAAACACACCTACATCCTACATAAAATATAATTTTGATGTAAAGTGATTTATAAAAGATTTGCCTTTGCATAATTCATTTAATACAGGAATGATTTCTTAATAAACATGGGCTCTTAGGCAATTTCTAGATTTGAATCCCAGACCAACATTTACCAGCTCTGTGACTAAGAACAAGGGCTGTAATCTCTCTGTGCCTCAGATGCCTCAACTATAAACTGAGAATGATAAATGGACTACCTGAGAGGGTTAGTGTGAACAGTAGCCAAGCTTATAAAGAGCTTTAAAAATTCTTGAAAGGTTAGCGATTGTGTAATATTAGTAGAAGATACACAGGTACTCTTTGGACTATTCTTTCAAGTTTTCTTATGTTGGATGTTTTTCAAAATAAAAAAAATTAGAAAGCCCTCCTTCCGAAGATGCAGCTACTGTCATTAATATTATTACTGTTGTTATTGGTATCAGCATGCATACCTGGAAATTCTTGGAAGTAAAAACATCTAGCCTCTACAAAATGTTTAAAATATAATTAAAATGTATTTAATTTTAACAGTTTATTAAATAATTTGTTAAATTTTGTAATTGACTACTGTCATTTCTGAGGGTATTTAATTAAGCATTTGTTAATTTGGATTTTTTAGTTTCTGTATTTTAGACACGATAAACTTTTTTTCCTTTCAGTTCTTTAATGTTTCCCAGAAAAGTAGGTCCCTGAAATGCTGATGTGTTCTGTGCCTGAGGAATGAAATGGTCCTGCCTGTTATACCTCTAAATTTTTTTATGCAGTAGGTATCAGTGAAGGTAGAGTGCAGTTACATATTTTTAATCTTCTTCCCTATTTCAATGAGGTCATTATCTTGATAAAGAGATGGTACCCTGCCACATTGCCAAGGTGACAAGTGCAGTGGGAGCAACAATGCATATAGTTCAAATCACTGTGAGAGGTGTAGTGGGGAGATCATCAAAAAAGACAGGAGAGAGAACCTTGTGTAAATGGCAGCATCTATGTGACATTCAGGGCCCTCATTCTGAAATTCCAATCCAGGCTGCAGAGTTAACTACATAAGGTCAAGACAGTTTGGATGAGTGCCAAGATAGCCATTTGGAAAGAAGCAGAGTTAGTTCAATTGACTTAGGGAACTTGTATTACTGAGTGGAACTGGGCTCGGTGCAAGCATTGATTATGATTTTCCTATGAGCGGCATGTTTGAGGTTCTGTACATGGTGGTGATTGAGTGATCAAATATCTTCTGTCTTTTTATGAGAAATTACTTTGGCCTATTTTCTTAAGCTTACCGTCTTTACAGACTCATTTCACTGATTTCTTATTTCAGGCACAGTCAGATCTGACATTAATACCAAACTTACTTAATTGGTGAGTCAGTCAAAAATCACTTTCCTGGCAAGTGGTAAAATGAAGTCCAAGGAGACAGCTGGTCTAGAGGGAAATAAGTACCTGCCGGAGCAGGAAGAGAAAGGAAAGGCTCCAGGAGAAAGAGGGAAATAAATCTATCAAATGTGATAGGGTTTTTACAGTAAAAAACAAACTTCTGAAGGAACATGCCATATCTGATGGAACGCTAGGAAAAATTTAAGGATTGGGTTAGAGTAAACAATGCAAATGAAAACAAAATGGGCAACAGCTTTGTGAGAAAGGAACTATAATAACATACTACTTGGCTTTATACTGAACAATAGTCACAATAATGTGAATATTATTAAGTAAAAATAATGATTCTATTATACCAAGAAGACAGGAGAAAGAAAATAGGCATGATCGCCAAGCAAATAAGATGATATTAAGAAGATAAAATTTGCATAAAAGGAAACCATTAGGGCCTAAAAATAGTGGGGTTAGATTATTGAAAAATACGAGGTAAAAACTGTAGGTTAAAAAACATTTTAAATAAATGGAACCATGGGGCGCCTGGGTGGCTCAGTCGGTTAAGGGTCTGCCTTTGGCTCAGGTCATGATCTCAGGGTCCTTGGATTGAGACTCCCCACATCAGGCTCTCTGCTCAGTGGGGAGTCTGCTTCTCCCTCTCACTCTCCCTCTGTTTTCTCTCTCTCTCTCAAATAAATAAATAAAATAAATAAAATAAATAAATAAATAAAATCTTAAAAAAGCATCAGCTATAATAAATAAATAAATAAATAAATAAATAAATAAATAAATAAATAAATAAATAAAT
>NC_058414.1:22930939-22933316 GCF_002201575.2 Neomonachus schauinslandi | reverse complement strand
AATAAATAAATAAATAAATAAATAAATAAATAAATAAATAAATAAATGGAACCATGGAGGAGAGGTGCCATTTGATTTCTTTTTAAAACTGTATATGTAAATAGTTTATTAAATATTTTTTAAAGTAAGGAAAATATGACAAATAATATTTTTATTACTTCGGTTTCATTTTCTGATCTCTTGCATCTTAAAAAAATTATTGGTATCAGTACTTGTTGAGGATATTAATTTAATATGGCTTTTACGGAAAGAGTTCATAAAAGAGAAATGCTCAGGAAGGCAACAGAATAAACACAGGGAGTGTCCAGTTTAGCACTTCTAAAGGATTAGGGCATGCCTGTTGCTCTTCAACAGAAAGACAGTGGACCCCCATTCCAGGTCTAGCAGCCAGAGCTGGGAGCAGGAAGCAAAGAGAAGTTTTTCTCATTGCAGTGTGAACTGTTAATTGATTCCCTTTTGCATTTCTAAAATAGACAAGAATTATTCGCTTTTAATTCCCAAATATAAATATATTTCCCCTTTTAACAACACCGTTTCGCCATAAGTTTTCTATTTATATTACAAGCTTTTGTGTGCTTTCCTTTCCCTGCGTGTTCTGGCTTTCTAGGAATGTGGCCTATTACCTTGTAACAAGGGAGCAGTATTCAGCATGTGAAAAATGCAGTTAATTGTCATTAAAAGCTCAGTTGATGGAATGAACATCACAGATGTCAGGATACGTGCACGTCTGATTTTCATTTATAAGAGATGCTTTCATTACCACCACATTACTCAGTGATAGCTGTTTAAATGTGTTGGTAGTTAGTTGATGCAGAACATCTGGCCACGTTGTTTTGATGGCGAGGTGACCGAATCTTCTCTTGTGCCTGCCAAGAACAATGTCAGTAAATCAGATTCCTAGTTGTTGTTAATTATCTTTTCAGGGAAAGTGGTAATGGGTCATAAAAGAAAAGAATTAGAAGGATTAAAAGAAGTCATTAGGTCCAATGGTCTTCGAATATTTGCCCCTATATTACTTATTACCTAAGAGGTTCTTCTAGATGAACTTTGGGCATATCTTACTAAAAAATGTTACATCTTCATTTTTGTTCATAACATGAATTGAAAATTTAGTATGATGTTTCTCATCGATGTCCCATTAAAAGACATTTGAATCTCCCCATTAATTCTCATAATCTTTACTGTAGTAATCAGTTACCCATTGTGTGCAGGATGGTTTTTGTTTCTTTTCTGAAGTATTCCTCAGACTGAAGACATAAGAGACATACGGTTCTTTCTACTCCCTAATGTCCAGGGAAGATTTCATTCAAACAGCAAAAAGCTAGATGTCAACTTTATGTTTAAAATGCCTACTTTTTTAATCATTAAAGGAAATATTTAATTATGGGACACACACAGGAAATTGTGCAAAAACCTTTAAACTAGATTAAATGTGGCAAAGGAATTTAACTGCTGGAGCAAAAGAGAAAATTCAGATTCCAGAAGAAATCGATACAACCTACATAAATAATTCAGTCTACTCCTATTGGAATTAGCTCTTCATCTTTTAAAATACCCAGTGTATACATTAAAATTCATGACTATCCCCGCTCTAAAACAGTTGTTACATTTATGATTGCTTATTAAAAAACACTAAATAACAAAGCCAGTTCCCACAGTTAGAAAGTAACAAAATTGACATTTCCTGGTAGAACACTAAGCTTTTCAAAAAAGACTAAAGTAATTTTAAAAAGTTTATGTCATTTTGGTGGGCCTTTAATTGGATGGAAGAAGAAGAAGAAGAACTTTTTGTTTTTTCCTACAAATCTACAATGATATGGTAAAACCAGACTCTTCTAGAAAATTGTCCCTCCCTTTGACATTCAACATTTTTTCAGTAATAAGATGTGATAAATGCTTTTGAGGCCTATCTTGTCAGCAAGAGAAGGATAAATGGAATAAATACATAAATGGAATAAAAGGAAATAAATATATAAATGGAATAAAAAGAAATGGCCTCCTCTTAGGAGATCATTTCAACTTTCCTACCATCTGAATACCATTTAAGAAATGACCTTTTCCAGGATAAGTATCCTAGGTAGAACACTAGTTCCTGGGGAAAAACACACACACACACACACACAATTTCCACTTGATCAATTAAGGAGTAAGACTCATTTTTGATGGCTTGTCAGAGCTCTTTCACATTTCCTCCCCTCATCCAACATATTCAGAAACAAAGAGCCACTCTGCAATACCCTAAAATGACTCTGCCATTGAATGAAAACCCTAAAAAATGTTAACTATTTTACTTCACTGGCAGAACAATGTGATCCACACACACACACACACACACACACACACACACACACACACACACACACACACACACACACAC
>NC_058414.1:22924070-22930929 GCF_002201575.2 Neomonachus schauinslandi | reverse complement strand
CACACACACACACACACACACACACACACACACACACACACACACACCCTAATATAGCAGTCATACCCAAGGGCCACTGTAAAATGAAAATTTACGGTTTCTTGTTCAAAAAGTAGTGGGAAAAACCTGTTGTTAAACATGCTAAAATATAATGCTCTTTTATCTTCTTCCTCTGTCCCTCTTTTGACTTATCATGTGTTTTGTGTTATTTTTTAAATTTGCTATTTAATGTTCTGAGTTAAAATTTTAGATTATTAGTATGGATTTTACCATTCACTTTTACATTGTGCACTGTTAATTTTAAATGCAAATATAGGACCATTTAACTAGTATGCAGAATCACAGAAATTACATAATTCATATCTTGGAGCTTATACATGCATATGTATTTCATTCTTACCAGAATAGTGGAAATTCTGCACAAAATTAACTCATCTGTTTGTATTTTACTTCTTGATATATGCACATCCTACCCACAGTCTTTACTTTTAGCTTATTTGATGAGTAAGGAAGAACTAAAAAGGAAAAAGAACTATAGGTTGCCCTATCTTTACCTTTCCTTTTATATCATCATTTTCAGCGTAAGTGATCAACTACTAAATGGAAGTAATACAAGTAAGAAGGGCTACAATAAGGCTCCTTGGTCATTCATTCATGTTTCTTAGAACACCATTGCCTTCTTTCTGCATTCAAAGCCAATTCTGGTTCATAGGGAAACCATGACCTCTCTGGGCTGTCAACACCCTTACTTACTCAGCCATCAACATAAGACATTTACCATACACCCTCCCTTTGTGCCTTGTTGAACTCCCACTACTATAGTATCATTGGAATTGTATGCTCATGGGGGCATCATGAGCCCTGTGTATAAACAGGGCAGCAAGGAATGAGTGACAGACACGCATATTACACATATTTCCTTGGCTTACATCCATGTTCCATTGTCCCACCAGACTTCAATTATAAAACGTAAGTTCAAAGATAAAATTATTAAGAATTTTAAGATGGCTGCAGAAGAGCATTAAGCCAAGGCTGGGGACTTTCTGAGCAGGGGGCTACGTGCTGCTTCACAGGCTGCATGCCCAGAAAGCCGGCTCAGGACCCTTGATGTGTACTTTATGAGGGCTTCAATGTCTAGGTGCTTTCTCTCTCCCTCCTAGTAGGCAATCCCAAAAGATGTTGGTAAGTATTTTCATAGCACCTTTTTTAGAGGTGCTTTAAGTATTTGGCACCTCCACAAGCACATGAATCCTAAAAACAAAAATGCCCAGGGTAGCTTTCAGGAAAAAGTAAACTGAAGGGAGATCAATTAGTCAAAGGTTAAAATTAATCAGTAAAGTCAGACTTTGATAAAACCATTCTCCCACTCTATTGATCAAGGCTACTGTTAAGTGTTATTTTTAATTGAATCTACTCCTCTGACTTAGACAAAAGTAGAATGTAAACCCTAATATTCATAGAAAGGCCAGTTCTGTAGAATTTTAAGTTCCAAACTTTAGAAACATCTCGTTTGTGCTCTGCTGATACTGTCTGTATTTACATTTATGTTCTAGAAAGTGAATTGTGAGCCTTAATAAAATATCAGACAGTATGGCTTTAGAATTCAATATTTGCCTCATTCTGTTTCAGCACATATTATACAGTTTGGTAACATGTTAGACTACAGACATGAGACACCAAACATCTGGTTTATTATATTAAGGATGGGCCCCCCCATTGGCAGCAGGAGAACAAACATAGCAGTTGCAGTTTTGTTGCCTTCCTAGAAGAAAAGAAAGGACACAACACTGCAGCTCAGGAACTAAGCATATTGCCTCCTTCTCCAATTTTGAGGTAAATAGGGTTTGTCAGGGCCATGGGATGATCGACTTTATTAACATAAGTGGCACATGTTTGTGAGAACTCCCGAACATGGTCTCCCACCCTTTCTCAGATTTGTATTATCAAGGTCCTCACAGGAGGAGGTTCCTAGAAACCATATTGTAACCCAGCTTTCATGGGTAATGCCTCGGTAGAGGAAGTTTGTATTATAAATTCAACTTAAAAATAAGCCTGAGAATCAAACAGTATATAAAATGTCACGGTTAAGCAGAATTTATTTGTGAATGCAAATATGGTTTAATATTTAAGATCTGATTTCACCACCACAACCACCCCCCTCCCCAGTTTTCCCTTTGTTGGTAAACTGTAGTACTGTATATTCATTTGCTTAACCAGAAACCAGAAACCAGAGAGGCATCCTTAATTCTGGCATCCTCCTCATCTCCAATATTCAGTTATTCACTAAGTCCTGTGTATTCTACATCCCAAATGTATTTCCAATCTAGTTGCAGATCCTCTCCCCTCATTGTATGCCAGGCAATCATTATTACTTGCCTACTATGAAAGCTCCCTAACTGGTCTTGCCGTTTCTTCTCTTGGCCCCCTCATCCAGAATACATTCTTCACAAAACAAACACAAAGAGCTTTTAAAAATATAAATCCAATCAGTTTAATCCCTGATTAGAACTTTTCAGTAGTTACCCATTACACTGAATAAAATCCAAACTCCTTACTTTGGGTTGTAAAGCTGATTTGTCCCCTTCTCTCTCCAGTAATGCTTCAGCCACACGCCTGCCTTGTATTTTCCTAGACTCCATCTATCTGTTTCTTGCCTTAGGACCTATACACATATTGCTCTCTCTGCTTGGATGATCATCTTCAGAGAGGCATTTCCTAGTCACTCTATAAAAGTACAGTCCCACACATCCCCCAGACTTTATTATTGCAGCATTTCAGTTCCTTCCTGCATATTGTTTTATATTCATAGTTACACATTTCTTTCTTTCTCTGTTTTGTGTCTATCTCCTCACTATGTTGTAAACTCTATAAAGGCAGAGTCTGTCTTTAAAAAAAAAAAAGTTTATTTATTTGAGAGAGAGAGTGGAGGGGAGGGGAGGGCCAGAGGGAGAAAGAAACCCAAGCAGACTCCAAGCTGAGCACGGCACCCGATGAGGAGCTCCATCTCAGGACCCTGAGATCGAGACCTGAGTCGAAACCAAGAGTTGGACACTTAACCAACTGTACCACCCAGATGCCGCCAGAGTCTGTCTTTTTTTATTCATCTTTATAAATACAGCATCGTATTTGTTTATTCAACAAGTATTTATTGAATGTCTAAGATGTGCCGGGTACTGTTTTAAGTTCTCCATATACGACAGTGAGCAAAACAGATAGACATTCTTGACCTCATGGAATTTATACTAGTTGTGGGAAGCATTCAATAAATAATGAAGTGAAATTTAAAGCATGTCAGATGGTGGTAAGTGTTGTGGCAAAAAATAAGGCACAAAAAACCAAGGAAATGCTAAATATGTGTAGGGTTTGCTATGTTAAATGGGGAAGTGGCAGAGGTCTCATTCTAAGATACAGATAGAAGAAAGACTAATCTTAACATATTTATATATATCTAACAGATATACATAGATTAATATGTTTCATATGTTAATATAATTAATTATATTTGTAATAATTTTTATTTATTTATTTATAAATTAATAAATTATATTAACATAAAAGTAAACTAGAGAAGAGAAAATGTTAATAAGAAAATCATGACAAAGAGAAAATACAGTACAGTGCTATATACCTCACAAAGAGTAAACTTTAATGTAAACTATGGACTTTAGCAAATAATAATGTATCAATATTAGTTTATCAGTTATAACAAATATACCACATTGCAAAATTTTAGTAATAGGGAAACTGGGTGGTGGGGGAAGAGAAAAGGTATATGAGAACTCTGTAATTTCTGCTCAATTTTTCTGTAAACTTAAAACTGCTATAAAATATAAAGTCTGTCAATTTTTTTTAATGAGCTAAAGCACATAAGAAAAATTTTACTAAAAAAAAGTAGAAGTGGCCCAGACCAAGTAGTGACACATTTGTTCCCACTAGTTATCAAATAAATTAATGTTGAAATGAGAGTAGGGTACCATTTTTGCCTATCAAAATAACAAAGATTAACAGCAATGAGGCTCCCAGAATTGTCTTTGTTTTGAGAAAATAAGCCCTCTCGGGGCGCCTGGGTGGCTCAGATGGTTAAGTGTCTGCCTTCAGCTCAGGTCATGATCTCCAGGTCCTGGGGTCAGCCCCGCCTCCCGCTCTCAGCTCAGCGGGGAACCTGCTTCTCCCTCTCCCTCTGCCTCTCCCTCTGCTTGTGCTCTCTCTGTCTCTATCTCAAATGAATAAATAAAATCTTAAAAAAAAAAAATAAGCCCTCTGGTATACCACTTGTGGAACTGTGTCAGGACAAACTTCCTGCACGATGATTTGTCAAACTATATCAAATTACTAAAAGGAAATATCTACTTTTTGACCAAATGACCCCAATCTGTGCATTTATAGCAAGGAAATAGAGAAATTAGTAAAGATACCCCTACAATGTTATTCATCACAGTTTGCTTATAATAACAAAATTAGAAACAATCTAAAAGTCCAAAAAAAAAAGGGGGAGATTGGTTAAATATATTTTGTGTATACAAATGAAGTGCTTAAAATTATCCTAGGGATGCCTGGGTGGCTCAGTCGGTTAAGCGTTTGCCTTCAGCTCAGGTCATGATCCCAATGGCCTGGGATTGAGCCCCGCATCCCATCGGGCTCCTTGCTCAGCTGGAAGCCTGCTTCTCCCCCTGCTTGTGCTGTCTCTCTCTCTCTCTGACAAATAAATAAATAAAAATCTTAAAATAAATAAATAAACTATTCTAATCTGTACTTAAAAGTATCCTAATCTATACATGGAAATAACATAGAAAGGTATTTGTTACATTGTGTTTATGAAGAAAAACAAGTTAGAGAGCCTTGTTACTGTTTTAAATAATATACACACATACTTGGTCCACATACCAGTAATGGTTATAGCTGGATAGTAGGATATCTATTATTTTATTATTCTTCCCCTTTATATTTATATTGAATTAACATTCTTTAACCACTTTTAATACATGGTTTATTTATTTATTTATTTATTTATTTATATTTTTAAAAGATTTTATTTATTTATTTGAGAGAGAGAGAAAGAGAGAGAAGCAGACTCCCACTGAGCAGGAAGCCTGACTCAGGACTTGATCCCAGGACCCTGGGACCATAACCTGAGCCAAAGGCAGATACTTATCCAACTGAGCCACCCAGGTGCTCCAGTACATTGTTTATTTAAACTTTAAAAAATATAAACTCCCTACAAAAGAAAAGGTGATAATTCTGACAACTTAGAATATTAGTACTTCTTAGATCTGAAAGGGACCTCAGAGGTTGTATATATATCCTCATTATTTAACAAATCAGGGATCAGACTGTTAAGTAGTTAAGTGAATTCCCCCAAACTGAATTACAAGCAGAACTGAGACAAAAACTGATGTTTTATGAATCTTAATCCACAATTCTCTTTCAGTTCTTTTTCTCTTTTCCACAGTGGCAATCCCCAAACAATGCTTTTAGTAGAAGCTCATTCTAAAATATTATGTATATATCCATTAAACAAAACATGCACATCTCTTTGCACGACTTTATTGTTTTCTAGAAGTTTAGGTCTTCTGAATCTCAATCCTTCATTTTTTTTTTTTTTTCCAATGGAACAGTGGTAATCTAAAGAATCCTTTGTAGGAAGGAATAAAATGGACTAACGATATATATGTATCTGTAAAACACAACCATGCACTTGCATGATTTTCTTTTCTATCAATTTGATGTCATATAGTTTCAACCATAAATCCTTTAAAGTTGTTAGTAGAATGGAGATTTTTTTAATTTCCACTCAAGTGAAAACACATTTCAGATTTATTGACTACTTTGATGTCTAAAATAATCAATATTTAAAAATCTTTAGCCAATATACTGTTGCTGAGAAAAAAAATGTTACAGAGAATTAGAGACATGTCTTCTAATTCCATAAACACCAACGTATGGTGTAGTTCCTTGGAGATTCAATGCTAAGTATAAATTGTAGATGGATGGGGGAATAAAGACTAAGCTAAGAATGGATACTTAAATTGGTAGTATTTTTCCTTGTATGGACTGGCCTGATTTCTTAATAGTTCCACTCAAGATGGTGCCATCATAGCGGTAGAAATCACCTTCAACAGACCACTTTTTGAAGAACTGTAAAGTGAGCTTTGATAAATTTTGCTTTATTGAATTAGAAATAGAAGGTTAACTTTAATTACATTATTAGAGTTAAAATAATACTGTTGCCAATATTAAAATTGCATAACTAAACTTATATAAATTTTAAAGGCTTTACAGTGTTTTACTCATTATGTTGAAAATCAAAGAGGGCAGATCAAATCAGCTCCAATAAAATACTTTCTTCACTAATAGCCCATATCTTACTCTCATTTATGCCACCAGTTTCCCAGTAGTAGACACTGAGATTTTCCTCTGGATACTTAAGTTCCATTCTAATTGCAGTTGCTTCCAAATATTAACATTTATCCTGGGAGAAATTACTGCTGCTTTAGAGCAAATATAGCCTCAATCTTTTTAACAATGATAATAGTGTTAAGAACTTCTTATTTCAAAATATTTAGGTCTTTAGTGTGGTATAAACTAAATATCTAAATGATTTAAGAAATTACATTTCAATTGACAATTAGAGATTCTGGTATCATGTAGTCATATTTTTTCACAACTATATTGGAGATTATCTGTTTTGTCCCAGATAAATAGAACTAGCCTCTGAGGCATTTGGAAAAGAAATGGCACAAATGATGTAATTATGTGTGTTAATGTTTGGCTTGTATGTCCATGGGTGAATGTATATATGTGTATGTGTATACACACACACACACACACACATACACACACATTTATTAGCGCTGGCTTT
>NC_058414.1:22769099-22923970 GCF_002201575.2 Neomonachus schauinslandi | reverse complement strand
GTTTTTTTTTTTTTTTTTAATTTTTTTTTTTTTAAGATTTTATTTATTTATTTGAGAGAGAGAGACAGAGAGAGAGCATGAGAGGGGGGAGGGTCGGGAGGGTCAGAGGGAGAAGCAGACTCCCTACGGAGCAGGGAGCCCGATGCGGGACTCGATCCAGGGATTCCAGGATCATGACCTGAGCTGAAGGCAGTCACTTAACCAACTGAGCCACTCAGGCACCCGCGCTGGCTTTTTAAGATGAGAAAATTCGCTGTCAAAAAAGAGATAAAATTACATCAATTTGGATCTGACATTTCTATAAAAGGGCATATTTAAATTAGTACCAGTACCATGTTCTCAGGTATAGGCTGACTCAGCAGTAAGTTTTCACTGTGAATTTAGGACTGATCATTTTTTTTTTTTAATTTTTTTTTAAGATTTTATTTATTTGACAGAGACACAGCGAGAGAGGGCACACAAGCAGGGGGAGTGGGAGAGGCAGAAGCAGGCTTCCCGCTGAGCAGGGAGCCCAATGCAGGGCTTGATCCCAGGACCCTGGGACCATGACCTGAGCCGAAGGCAGATGCTTAACGACTGAGCCACCCAGGTGCCCTGTTTTTATTTTTAGAACTCTAATTTTGACATGGAATTTTGTTAATTTTAACCCACTGTCCTATTTGTTTTCTGTTTATTTATTTATTTATTTATTTTTACTGTATGATTTCATTTATTTATTTATTTATTTATTCTTATGTTAATCCCCATACATTACATCATTAGTTTTAGATGTAGTGTTCCATGATTCATTGTTTGTGCATAACACCCAGTGCTCCATGCAGAATGTGCCCTCCTCAATACCCATTACCAGGCTAACCCATCCTCCCACCCCCTCCCCTCCAGAACCCTCAGTTTGTTTTTCAGAGTCCATCGTCTCTCATGGTTCGTCTACCCCTCCGATTTCCCCCGCTTCATTCTTCCCCTCCTGCTACCTTCTTCTTCTTCTTCTTCTTTTTTTTTTCTTAACATATATTGCATTATTTGTTTCAGAGGTACAGATCTGAGATTTAACAGTCTTGCACAATTCACAGCGCTTACCAGAGGACATACCCTCCCCAGTGTCTATCACCCAGTCAGCCCATCCCTCCCACCACACCCCCCCACTCCAGCAACACTCAGTTTGTTTCCTTAGATTAAGGATTCCTCATATCAGTGAGGTCATATGATACATGTCTTTCTCTTTTTGACTTATTTCGCTCAACATAATACCCTCCAGTTCCATCCACGTCGTTGCAAATGGCAAGATCTCATTCCTTTTGATGGCTGCATAATATTCCATTGTATATATATACCACTTCTTCTTTATCCATTCATCTGTCGATGGACATCTTGGCTCTTTCCACAGTTTGGCTATTGTGGACATTGCTGCTGTAAACATCGGGGTGCACATACCCTTTCGGATCCCTACTTTTGTATCTTTGAGGTAAATACCCAGTAGTGCAATTGCTGGATTGTATGGTAGCTCTATTTTTAACTTTTTGAGGAAACTCCATACTGTTTTCCAGAGTGGCTGCACCAGCTTGCATTCCCACCAACAGTGTAGGCGGGTTCCCCTTTCTCCGCATCCCCGCCAACATCTGTCATTTCCTGACTTGTTAATTTTAGCCATTCTGACTGCTGTGAGGTGGTATCTCATTGAGGTTTTGATTTGGATTTCCCTGATGCCGAGCAATGTTGAGCACTTTTTCATGTGTCTGTTGGCCATTTGGATGTCTTCTTTGGAAAAATGTCTGTTCATGTCTTCTGCCCATTTCTTGATTGGATTCTTTGTTCTTTGGCTGTTGAGTTTGATGAGTTCTTTATAGATTTTGGATACTAGCCCTTTATCTGATATGTCATTTGCAAATATCTTCTCCCATTCTGTCGGTTGTCTTTTGGTTTTGTTGACTGTTTTCTTGGCTTTGCAAAAGCTTTTTATCTTGATGAAGTCCCAATAGTTTATTTTTGCCCTTGCTTCCCTTGCCTTTGGCGATGTTTCTAGGAAGAAGTTGCTGCGGCTGAGGTCAAAGAGGTTGCTGCCTGTGTTCTCCTTTAGGATTTGGATGGACTCCTGTCTCACATTGAGGTCTTTCAACCATTTGGAGTCTATTTTTGTGTGTGGTGTAAGGAAATGGTCCAGTTTCATTCTTCTGCATGTGGCTATCCAATTTTCCAAACACCATTTGTTGAAGAGACTGTCTTTTTTCCATTGGACATTCTTTCCTGCTTTGTTGAAGATTAGTTGACCATAGAGTTGAGGGTCCATTTCTGGGCTCTCTATTCTGTTCCATTGATGTATGTGTCTGTTTTTGTGCCAGTACCATGCTGTCTTGATGATGACAGCTTTGTAATAGAGCTGGAAGTCCGGAATTGTGATGCCGCCAGCTTTGCTGTTCTTTTTCAACATTCCTCTGGCTATTCGCGGTCTTTTCTGGTTCCATACAAATTTTAGGATTATTTGTTCCATTTCTTTGAAAAAAGTGGATGGTATTTTGATAGGGGTTGCATTGAATGTGTAGATTGCCTAGGTAGCATTGACATCTTCACAATATTTGTTCTTTCAATCCATGAGCATAAAACGTTTTTCCATTTCTTTGTGTCTTCCTCAATTTCTTTCATGAGTATTTTATAGTTTTCTGGGTACAGATCCTTTATCTCTTTGGTTAGATTTATTCCTAGGTATCTTATGGTTTTGGATGCAATTGTAAATGGCATTGACTCCTTAATTTCTCTTTCTTCTGTCTTGTTGTTGGTGTATAGGAATGCCACTGATTTCTGTGCATTGATTTTATATCCTGCCACTTTACTGAATTCCTGTATGAGTTCTAGCAGTTTTGGGGTGGAGTCTTTGGGGTTTTCCACATAAAGTATCATATCATTTGCAAAGAGTGAGAGTTTGACTTCTTCTTTGCCGATTGGGATGCCTTTGATTTCTTTTTGTTGTCTGATTGCTGTGGCTAGGACTTCCAATACTATGTTGAATAGCTGTGGAGATAGTGGACATCCCTGCTGCGTTCCTGACCTTAGGGGGAAAGCTCTCAGTTTTTCCCCATTGAGAATGATATTCGCTGTAGGTTTTTCATAGATGGCTTTTATGATATTGAGGTATGTACCCTCTATGCCTATACTCTGAAGAGTTTTGATCAAGAAAGGATGCTGTACTTTGTCAAATGCTTTTTCTGCATCTGTTGAGAGGATCATATGGTTCTTGTTCTTTCTTTTGTTAATGTATTGTATCACGTTGATTGATTTGTGGATGTTGAACCAACCTTGCAGCCCAGGGATAAATCCCACTTGGTCGTGGTGAATAATCCTTTTAATGTACTGTTGGATCCTATTGGCTAGTATTTGGGTGAGAATTTTTGCATCCATGTTCATCAGGGATATTGGTCTGTAATTCTCCTTTTTGATGGGGTCTTTGTCTGGTTTTGGGATCAAGGTAATGCTGGCCTCATAAAATGAGTTTGGAAGTTTTCCTTCCATTTCTATTTTTTGGAACAGTTTCAGAAGAATAGGTATTAATTCTTCTTGAAATGTTTGGTAGAATTCCCCTAGGAAGCCATCTGGCCCTGGGCTTTTGTTTGTTTGGGAGATTTTTGATGACTGCTTCCATTTCCTTAGTGGTTATAGGTCTGTTCAGGTTTTCTATTTCATCCTGGTTCAGTTTTGGTAGTTGATTCATCTCTAGGAATGCATCCATGTCTTCCAGGTTATCTAATTTGCTGGCATAGAGTTGCTCATAATATGTTCTTATAATTGTTTGTATTTCTTTGCTGTTGGTTGTGATCTCTCCTCTTTCATTCATGATTTTGTTGATTTGGGTCATTTTTCTTTTCTTTTTGATAAGTCTGGCCAGTGGTTTATCAATCTTGTTAATTCTTTCAAAGAACCAGCTCCTAGTTTCGTTGATCTGTTCTCCTGTTCTTTTAGTCTCTATTTCATTGATTTCTGCTCTGATCTTTATTATTTCCTGCTGGGTTTAGGCTTTTTTTGCTGTTCTTTCTCCAGCTCCTTTAGGTGTAGGGTTAGGTTGTGTACTTGAGACCTTTCTTGTTTCTTGAGAAAGGCTTGTATTGCTATATACTTTCCTCTTAGGACTGCCTTTGCTGCATCCCAAAGATTTTGAACAGTTGTGTTTTCATTTTCATTGGTTTCCATATATTTTTTTAATTCTTCTTTAATTTCCTGGTTGACCCATTCATTCTTCAGTAGGATGCTCTTTAGCCTCCATGTATTTGAGTTCTTTCCGACTTTCCTCTTGTGATTGAGTTCTAGTTTCAAAGCATTGTGGTCTGAAAATAGGCAGGGAATGATCCCAATCTTTTGGTACCGGTTGAGACCTGATTTATGACCTAGGATGTGATCGATTCTGGAGAATGTTCCATGGGGACTAGAGAAGAATGTGTATTCCATTGCTTTGGGGTGGAATGTTCTGAATATGTCTGTGAAGTCCATTTGGTCCAGTGTGTCATTTAAAGTCTTTATTTCCTTGTTGATCTTTTGCTTAGATGATCTGTCCATTTCAGTGAGGGGGGTGTTAAAGTCCCCCACTATTATTGTATTGTTGTCGATGTGTTTCTTTGCTTTTGTTATTAATTGGCTTATATAATTGTCTGCTCCCGTGTTAGGGGCATAGATATTTACAATTGTTAGATCTTCTTCTGGATAGACCCTTTAAGTAGGATATGGTGTCCTTCCTCATCTCTTATTATAGTCTTTGGTTTAAAATCTGATTTGTCTGACATAAGGATTGCCACCCCAGCTTTCTTTTGGTGTCCATTAGCATGGTAAATGGTTTTCCACCCCCTCAGTTTCCATCTGGGGGTGTCTTTGGGTCTAAAATGAGTCTCTTGCAGACAGCATATTGATGGGTCTTGTTTTTAATCCAGTCTGATAGCCTGTGTCTTTTGATTGGGGCATTTAGCCCATTTACATTCAGGGTAACTGTTGAAAGATAGGAATTTAGTGCCATTGTATTGCCTGTAAGGTGACTGTTACCGTATATTGTCTGTGTTCCTTTCTGGTCTATGTTGCTTTTAGGCTCTCTCTTTGCTTAGAGGACCCCTTTCAAGATTTCTTGTAGGGCTGGATTTGTGTTTGCAAATTTCTTTAGTTTTTGTTTATCCTGGAAGCTTTTTATCTCTCCTTCAATTTTCAATGACAGCCTAGCTGGATAGAGTATTCTTGGCTGCATATTTTTCTCATTTAGTGCTCTGAATATATCCTGCCAGTCCTTTCTGGCCTGCCAGGTCTCTGTGGATAGGTCTATTGCCAATCTAATGTTTCTACCATTGTAGGTTACATATCTCTTCTCCCGAGCTGCTTTCAGGATTTTCTCTTTGTCTATGAGACTTGTAAGTTTTACTATTAGATGTCGGGGTGTTGACCTATTTTTATTGATTCTGAGGGGGGTTCTCTGTGCTTCCTGGATTTTGATGCCTGTTTCCTTCCCCAAATTAGGGAAGTTCTCTGCTATAATTTGCTCCAAGATACCTTCTGCCCCTCTCTCTCTTTTTTCTTCTTCTGGGATCCCAATTATTCTAATGTTGCTTTGTCTTATGGTATCGCTTATCTCTCGAATTCTGACCTCGTGATCCAGTAGTTGTTTATCTCTCTTTTTCTCAGCTTCTTTATTTTCCATCATTTGGTCTTCTATATTACTGATTCTCTCTTCTGCTTCATTTATCGTAGCAGTTAGTGCTCCCATTTTTGATTGCACCTCATTAATAGCCTTTTTGATTTCTACTTGGTTGGATTTTAGTTCTTTTACTTCTCCAGAAAGGGTTTCTCTAATAACTTCCATATTTTTTTCAAGCCCAGCTAGTATCTTTAAAGTGATGATTCTGAACTCTAGATCTGACATCGTACTGATGTCCGTATTGAGTAGGTCCCTGGCAGTCGGTACTACCTCTTGTTCTTTTTGTTGAGGTGATTTTTTCCGTCTTGTCATTTTGTGTAGAGGAGAATAGATTAATGAGAGAACAAAATGCTAGCAGAGTAACAACGTCCCCAGAAAATATACTCTAAACAAATCAGAAAAGACCTGAAGCAGTGGAAAAAGAAACGGAAAGAGAGAAAAAAGAACAAGAAAAAAAAGAAAAAGATAAAGATAAAAACAAACAAAAACAAACAAAACAAAACAACAACAACAAAAAAAACAGAATGTGGTCAAATATGATCAGGCTGGTATATAGATCAGTGCCACACACTAGATTTGGGGTATATTTTGGTCTTTTAGAAGAAAGTGCCTCCCAAAATTTTAAAGAAAGAAAAACTTATATATGTACATAAATAAGGGTTGATATGATGAAGGGATGGAATATGACTGTAAAGATGGAAATTATAAAAAATTTTATAAAAGGAATTGATAAGAAGTTGTTTGAAAAAAGAGGATTTAAAAAAAGAAAAAAGAAAAAAAAAGGGAGAAAATGTAATCAGGCAGGGGAGTAGAAAAAACCATATACTAGAGATTTAGGGTATATTTTAATCTGTTAGAAGAAACTATCTCAAAATTTTAAAGAGAGAACAACTTATATATGTATGCCAAAAATACGGATAACTACTATGAAGGGATAGAATATGACTCTAAAATGAAAAATAAAAATGTTTTTTTAAAAAAGGGATTGATGAGATGTTGGTTGAAAAAGGGAAAAAGAAAAATTAAAAAAAAAATTAACTTTGAAAGACTAAAGAATCATGGTAAAAAAGCCATGAATTCTATGTGCAGTATTCCCCTAGCGCTGGAGTTCTGCCGTTCTCATTGATCAGTAAACTTGGTCTTGGCTGGCTGTTCTCGCTGATCTTCTGGGGAGGGGCCTGTTGCCGTGGTTTCCAAATGTCTCTGCCGGAGGCGGAAGTGCCCCGCCCTTGCCCCCTCCCGGCTAAGTAATCTGCTCGGGTTTGCTCTCCGGGGCTTTTGTTCCCTGCAAGCTTTCTGTACAGCTTTGGAGGCGGAGAGTGAAAATGGCGGCCTCCCAATCTCCGCCCTGGAGGAGCGAGAACTCGGGGCCCCGCTCCTCAGTGAGCCCCCAGAGAAAAGCCGTCAGTCACTCCCGTCTCCCCGGTCTCTGGCTGCACTCCGCGCTCACCCGGCCTGTGACCAAGCATTTCTATCTCTGGCACAGGACCCTGTGTGGAGTCTCCAAACCCAGCAGATCCCTGCGGCGCACTCCCGCGCGGCTCCTCCCGGGGGAGGAAGGTGAGTCTCCCCAGATCTGCCGCTTGTTGGGTCCCTGCTGGAGGAGCAGTGGCCCGACTGTGCCGCGGATCACGGTTTATGGCAACCCCGAGCTGAGAGCCCGCGCCTGGGCTCCGCCTCTGCAGCCGGCTTCCCTGCTCCGATACCTGGGAGCTCTGCCGCACTCAGGCACCCCCGGTCTTTCTGTGACCCCGAGGGTCCTGAGACCACACTGTCCCGGAGGGTTCCACCCCCCGCTTAGCCACCAGGGTGACGTCCCTCAGTGGAGCAGAATTTTAAAAGTTCCGATTTTGTGCTCCGCGGCTCTATCACTTGCCAGAAGCGGCCGCTGGAGGCCCCTCCCCCGCCATCTATCCTCCCGAATATCGCCTCGGATTCACTTCTCCGCACGTCCTACCTTCCAGAAGGTGGTCGCTTTTCTGATGAGAGAGTTGTTGCTCTTCTTTTCTTCGATCTCCTGTTGAGTTTGTAGGTGTTCAGAATGGTTTGATCCCTATCCAGCTGAATTCCTGAGAGGAGACGAAATCCAGGTCTCCTACTCCTCCGCCATCTTGCTCTGCCCCCCCCAGGACTGATCATTTTAATTCTGTTACCATTGTGTGTCCAACAATGTTTCTCAGTCCCTGTTGGCTTAGGAATCTTCCCATTAGCAGGATTCTCTTTCTTATTTAAGAAGAATCCATGTTAGCCTTATTATCTTCAAAATGCCTGTCCTTAAGCATATTTCAATGCTATGTGGTTCTTTGCATATCCTTGCCTATTATCACATTCATCATATATAATATGTATCTTTTTTAAAAGGCAGACTCATTTTCTGGGAAATGGAATGATGTGTGTAAACGGAGATTGATTCATTCATTGATTAATTGATTCATTTAGCAAACACCGTTGAATACCTGCCATATAATAGACATGTTGTTGACTATAAAAATGACTCTGATTTGGTAACCACCTTTTTTTGCAAGCTACAAATATAAAGAAAGGTGGAATAAGTGGCAACATTATGACATACTCCCTTACTTCTTCAAGTCTTACCAGTGAGCTTTTCCCTGGCCATCCTAATGTAAATTCCAGTCATACACATGGTCAAACACACTCTAATTCCCAATTCTTCTTCCCTGATTAACTTTTCTCCCCTATATGACATTCTAGCTATTCATAAGCTTATGTTCTTTCTCCCTCCACCAGGATGTTATGACAAGATGTAATGTAAAACCATGAAAATAGGGATTTTTGTTTGTTTTGTTTATAGAGGTAACCCCAGTGCCTAAAATGGTACCTTGTACATAATAGGTTTTAAAAAGTAGGTGTTTAATTAATTAATAATTTACTAGTTAACTCCTTCAAAAAAATATTGTACTCTTACTAAGTAAGGAGAGACCTTGAGTTAGTCACATAAGAAAAAAAGGGGATGCTTTATCTTGTACTGAATGTAGTTTATGGGCTTTGCTGTTATTTTGAATTTGAAGAAAGAGCTATGATGTCAGCACTTTCAGTTGCCAAGTTTTGTGAAGAGTTTGGATCTAATACTTTTAGGTACACTTAACTTGCTTTATAAGGTGATTCTTTATTTACATTTACCTAAACCTATTTCCAGTCTTTTGTCTGGACACAATTATTTTGAATATCCATTGTACCTATGCAACTTTTCATTCTGTTTTACCCAACATTTTCCTAGATCCTAATTCATATCATCAGGGCTAGGAAGTATCTCCTGTTTTCACTGATTATTGTAATATATGTGCAATAATCTAAGTATGAGTTCAGCCCATAAAGACAAAGTCAAATCAAGTCAAAGTCAAGTCTCCTTGTAAGTAGTACAAGATGTGAGAAGTACACTGACAAGAGAGATTTAATGGAAACAGAAAAGGCCAATAGTGTAGGAGTTTTGGGATGTTATTTTCATAAAGACATAACCACTACTTTGAAGAAGTGATTAAAGGCTAGCGTATATTTAGAGAGAGAAGCTATGAATGTAGGGGTTGATTATATCTTGGGAAGAATTCTTAAACATACTACCTAAAACACAAGAAGTCATAGATGAGCTTAAAGTACAGATAACCTGCATAGGAGTAAAACCACATACTCACTGCAAAATAACAGGCATTACAAAAAAGAACTGACCTTTCCCATGCCCTAAGAATAGCAATTTGTGTTAACGAAGAGATGGTGATCGAACTCTAAATGATACTATTCTCAACAAAATTGTAAGTTCTACAAAGTCAGACTTTTTAATATTTGCAAAGATAAAGTGGTTAGCACATATAAAGTATGTGCTACAGTGTTTTGCTCATGGTAAGCACTCAGCTGTTTGTTGTCGTTATTGCCACCATTTTAATATCACCCACAGAGCTCCTACTCCTTGGTTGAGTAGAAAATTTTCAGGAAAATAAGTTTAAGTCAAATCCAAATGGTTGAAATGGTGACTTTTCTTACAAATGAATAGCAACAATAAAAACAATAACAACATAAAAACAATAGCAACAATAAAAAGATGGAAACAACAGTGAGCCTCATATAAAAAGTGAGGAAAAGTATTATGTGAAAATAGAACTTGTTGTGGGTGCAGGGAGTATAAGGGAAATCTCTCTGCCTTCTACTCAATTTTTCTGTGAACCTGAAACTGGTCTAAAAATTAAGTCTATAAAAAATAGAATAGCTAGTTTATGTTTTTAATCAGAAGGCATTTTCTATTATAATTCAATAAATTTTAAATGTGACTAATATATAGAATAATGAAAAAACAAAAAAGATTAAAAATTACTTAGTGTAAAATGCTTAGTGCATGAGTGTATATGTATGTGTGTGTTTGTGCATGTGTTACATTTTCATTTTTTCTTGCAGTGTTTTCAAATGTGTAGTCTTAATTTTGGGTATTAATACAAAAGAGATTACAAGAAAAGATTCTTAATTCCTCTTTAATTGAATTATCCCTTGTTTAGTCTATTATTCTATTAAGTTTACACAAAAAAATAACTGAGAAAGTGAATGTTTACTAATTCAAGACTTTGCATTTCATCTCTAGTTATCTACAGAGGGCAGCAAACAGCTTCAATTCAGACTAGCGTGTTGAGTTAGCAGGTTTTAAGAGCTGCTTTCTGATTCAGCATCATTGGAAGCATTGTGAAACATGTCAGAATCAAGGTTCAGTCTGCTTAAACATACATGATCGTTTACTGCATGTGGAAGAGAGCAGTGGAACCTGCAAGTCAGAATCAGCTACTTGACTGTGGTCAAGGAAATGTAGCAAAATCAGAGGGTGTCAGTCATTTTATTAACACTGCTGCAAAGCTTGATACTAACGAAGGTGGGTTTTTTTAAATTATTTTACTAACATGTTACAAAATAAGTTGCAGACATATTCTCATAAGTACTGATTATGGTATTTTATAAAATTATAAATAGTTAACCATTAATGACTAATGGTCTAAGCCAAATCTGTAATGTTTCAAGGTAAGTTTGGTTTTGAATGCTTTTCTATTAATGCATCTGTACCTCTACTTCTACATTTTTATTCTTCAATTTTATGACATAATAAAATAAAAAATATGTCCAAGATGCCACTAGCCCAGCTTGTATCCATACTAGTAATTTATTGTCCCTCATTGGGTTGTGATTCTAAGTTAGAGTTTACCTTGTAGGAGGTTTATGAAGATACGTTCTTGAGGTCAACACTTGTGGAACGGAGGGGAAGGAAGAAAGACTAGGCAGAGGGAAAAATGTCAAACTGCAGTGTAGGCCCAACCCCACAGGATGCTCTGGACTTAGAATAGCTCTTCAGAATCCTCCTAAATCGGGCTGAGATGGGGAGGTCTTCATAATATCCCCTGGGTCAGCCAGAACATGTGGGCCACTCCCAGGAAGGGACATTGCTTTGGGCAAGGCTCAGATTATTCCTCCTGAGACAGCAAGTCCTTCCTTAAAGGGATGTTTGAGTGGGGCATCACAATACCCCCCACATTCATGCACAATAAAAAGTAACCAGAGACACCTGGGTGGCTCAGTCGGTTGAGCATCTGACTCTTGATTTCAGCTCAGGTCGTGATCTCAGGGTTGTAAGATCAAGCCCTGCGCTGAGTGTGGAGCCTGCTTAAGATTCTCTCCCTCTCCTAGTGATGTAATGTATGGTGATTAACATAACATAATAAAACAAATAAATCAATCAAAAACAAAACAAAACAAAAAAGATTCTCTCCCTCTCCCTCTGCCCCTTTCCCCCACTATCTCTCTCTCTAAAACAAAACCAAAAACCAAAAACCAAAACAAAACAAAAAAAACCTTCTCCTAATACAGAAAGAATGACTTACATTTACTTAGTATGCTTTGTTATCTTTTAGAGAATTAACTCATTAATTCATGTTTAATAAGAGGCTATTTTATTAGCAGGTCTGTGTTAGCTCCTTCAAGTTCTGGTTCTTAACAGGTGAGACAAGTAATAAATTAAAATACTGAAGTGAATACCTAAAGGTTTATATTAAGACCAAAAAAAAAAAAAGCACACACACTGAATGACAAAGTGACTAAAGGAATGCTTAATTGTCTTAAAAAGAACAGTTTACAACACCTTCAGGCATTCCTTGTTTAGGAAAATCCTTAGAGACCCAGTGCTAAGGCAACATGGAAGGGAGCAACAAAGAGGTTGTTGTTTTAAGATGAACTGAATTGCCTTTAGCATTATAGAAGAAATATATACTTATTTAAGCTATATGAACAAATAGACATAAGGAAGAAAATTAAAATTACTCACAATCTCTCAATCCAAAGAAAACCACTAATGGTATAATTTTTCTCCTAATCATTTTCTCATCCATATATATGTAAAATTTGATTCAGATTATCTGACATATAGAATACATCCTTTTCTGTTCCATTAAAAAGTATTCTAATGAAAACATGCATCTATTGCAGGTTGCTCCACTTGTTTGGCATATGGAGCATATAATTAGCACCATTACTAGTAACAATAAGATGAATAGCTGAACCATATTTCTTGCTGTTGCATATTTCAAACTATTTTGCTGGGAGAAACTCCACAAAATGGAATTATTTGGCCAAAGAAAAATAACATTTTAAGGTTCTTGATATATTGCCAAATTGGAGTCCAAAATAGTGTGCCTTAGATATTTCTTACCTTTTTCAACAGTCCTTGCAAAAGGTGATAAGGAAGAGAATATTTCACTATTGCCTAATTTTTTATTTCTTCAATTATTAAGTGAAAATAAACACTTTGTAGTCAGTCATAGGTCTCTTACCTGTAAATTATTTACATGTTATAGAATCAGTGCTTTTCTTATTGATTTCTGATTCTTCTTTATACATTAAGGATATTTTCCTTCTGTTGTTGGTGTTGCAGTTATTTTTTCCAGTTTGTCACGTTCCCTCCAGTTTTTATTACTTTCTGAACTACACATTTTTTGTGTCTGTGAATTCAAACATTTTCTTTGTAATTTCTTTTTTGACTTTTACCCTTCTAAAATTCTTCCTCAGAGATCACATACGTGTCCACCTATATGTATTGTAGTGATTTCTTAAAAATCCCTTTAATCTGTCTATATTTTGTTTTGTTAGTTTTCAGAAACTAAAGATATAATTTTCCAAATAATTACCTCAAATTATTTATTGGAGAGGCATTCAAACTTTTTTTTATTGCAACCTACATTAAAAAAATGCATTTTACACATCTAAAACACATATGATACACATGCAAACCTATAACTGAAATAAAAGTGTCAAAAATAATTTTTATCATTCATGTTAGTACTGAATTATGAACCATTCTATTCTATTCTATCCCATCCCATCCCATTTCATTTCATCTTTTTCTATTTCAATTAAAAAAAAAAAAACAACTGACTGTGGTCAACAAAATAGATTTTAAAAATTTGTTAATGGCTTTGACCCATTGTCTGGAAAACATAATTTACTAAGTCTTTGCTTTGTAATCTGTGCCTTATTTTATACTAAGTTGTTATTTTGTGTATCTAAAATTGTGTTCCATTACTGTTGATTTTTGTATATTTATTATTTTTAACGATTTTAGCTTTATAATATGCTTTACTGTTTTGGAGGACAAGTCCTTTCCTATTCGCTCTAAATTTTCACATTTATCTCAGCCAGTCTTGCATATTTGTTTTTGTTGGTTAACTTAATCACTCTATCACAAGTTAAAATTTTGGCAAGTGTACTCTGTGAGTCTCTCACACCTATGGTGCTCTTAGAGCCTTAGGCCTTTTTTTTTAAATTTTCTTTTATTATGTTATGTTAGTCACCATTCAATACATCATTAGTTTTTGATGTAGTGATCCAGCCTTAGGCCTTGATCAGGGAAATGCTTTCTGGGAATCTACAACCATTTATTGTTTCTACTTCTAAACCACCTGGCAGCTATTTAAGCACCAAACCTTTTACTCTTTGGGATAGGGTGGACCCTTAAATCTATATGACTGCTGTCCTTATCAAAAAGGGACAATGTGGATACAGAGACATGTACACAGAGAGTGTCATGTGAAGGTTGGAGTCACAGTGCTACAAGCCAAGGAACAACCAGAAGCTAGAGAGGTCTAAACAGACCCTTCTCCGGTACCTCCAGAGGGAGCATGGCCCCACTAGCATTTTCATTTCAGGCTTCTGACCTTCAGAACTGTGGGATAAGAAATGTCTGTTGTCCCCAGTGACCCAGTTTTTGGGTCGTTCATTATGGCAGCCCTAGACAATGAATACACCCTCCAATTGTACCAAATAAATTTATTGATTTTACTCTTTAAAAACAAACATAAAACTCACGATGGATTATGATGTACATTGTGAAGGAGCGCCCCATGAAATGAATTTTAGGTAATTGTTTTGTAATCACAGCACAATATAAATGTTAGATAGAAGAACAGTGGCTAATGGAATGAATGCATTCTATATTATTCTCATTTTAAGTAACACTCATTTTCTTTCATGGAGTTTTATTTTAATTAAGGATCATATTGTTCAAAACATCCCTACCAAAACTCTTATACCAGTAAATCTGCTGATGGATCTGTATATTCTAAGTAATGCAATTTAAAAAAATCTCAGTGGTATTTTTTTACACTCATGATTATTGTTTTCAGACAAGGGTTATTGAATTAAGTGAGCTATGAAATAGTTAGCAATAAGTGTATGCATTTATAGCAATGAACGTTAACCCCCACCCACCCCCACTTGTCCAGAAGTTTAGGAAGCAGTACGTTGTGGATAATCACATATTTTGGATAACTTAATATCTAAAGTATTAGAATACATTTAATTGTAATCTGTATAAAATATACTTACTTATACTGGGAACTTACAGTTACTTTAAGTCACCATTGAAAAAGTAATTATTTTTCTTTTTTTAAGATTTTTTTTATTTATTTGACAGAGAGAGACACAGCGAGAGAGGGAACACAAGCAGGGGGAGTGGGAGAGGGAGAAGCAGGCTTCCCGCTGAGCAGGGAGCCTGATGCGGGGCTAGATCCCAGGACCCTGGGATCATGACCTGAGCCGAAGGCAGACGCTTAACGACTGAGCCACCCAGGCGCCCCGAAAAAGTAATTATTCTTGAATAATTTTAGAAGTAGGTGGGGTTACCTGTCTGCTTAAACACTGTTGGTCATCTAAATTCTGTGTAAAATATAGAGTCCTATCTTAGTTATTACTCCCTCAGTTAAGGAAAATTGAATTTCAAATGAATAAGCACCAATTGAAATGAACATGTATAATTTAGTGAAAACAGGGGAGACAATAGATGAGTATTTATGGAGTGGCTTCTGGGGGCTGAAAGTAGGAATTTAAAAATTTAAAAAGAAAGAAAAAGGAATAATCACCCTTTCTGCAAAATTTTTATTGAATTTAACAGTTACAGGTCTTCAACATGTTTTGTTGTTGGTGTGGCTATTAATTTGGCTGTGAGTTTTAATCTTATTTTTAAATTTAGCTAACAGTCCAGTAAACTGCTGTATGGTTTTTTTTGATAACTTTTTTGAGCACGTGGAAATAAGAAAATATGAAGTCCCCCTTTCAGCAAGGTATTCAGACACTACTGAAAGTCAGCTAGGTGACTAGTGCTGGATGTGTGGCTGTGAACAAGACAGAGAAGGTTCCTATTCTGCTAGTGAGACTATATTGATGCAAAAGTTAAATCCTGCTTAAAAGTCTTCGTATCAGTAAAAGCAATCCAAAAAAACAAAAACAAAACACCTATGTATTTGAATATTGAGAACTATAATATTGCAATGTATTAATTCTCTGGTTGATAAGTTTTGGAGGCTGGTTGCTTTCTTGCCCTTGATGCTTAAATACACTGTAAAGAGTCACAAATAAGAACCATTTATTCTAATTCCCTATGTTAAAATGTACTTTCCAAATTTCCCTTTCTCAAGAAATTAATGAGTACCAACCATAATTGTGTGAAATTGGTCCAACTTCCAGAAAGATCTCTGAGGATAGAAAACCGAATAGAAGAAAAAAGAAATGAAGATCTTGTGAAATCACTGATGTCACGGGTAGGAAACTTTTCGAAAAATAGAGAGGGATCATTCTGCAACCCCAGTGGACTATTTACTCAAGCCGGGGCTCAATGATGAATGCTAATATCATAGGTGAAAGATTACTTGCACATGCATCAAAATACCCTGCTAGTTGACTACTAATTGCAAAAAGAAACACCTGGTAGACACCACCATCACCAAATGATCATATTTAACATCCCTAAGAGGGAAACCATCTGACATTAGAGACCTTCTTCTGGGATGCAATATGTAGTAATCAGTATCATCTATGAAGAAATCTTCACCAAAAGATGTTGAAATTGTATCTCATTAAGCCTAGGTTCTAGGAAATATAGGGGATTGAAGAATAATGTATAAAAACAAAATGGAACTATCAGCTAAATCTAGAATATGAGCCATTCCAAGGACACCTGACCTACACTCCTCAAAAGGTTGAAGTCATTATATGGAGAAAAAAAAATGTCATTATATGGAGAAAAAAAAATGGAATGACTATTCAAGATTTAAAAGACTTAAAAGAACATAACAGTTAAATGCAGTGCATGATACCTGAGTTTGAGCTTATCCAATGAGTCAAACAGCTAAAAGGCATTTTAGAGACAATAAGGGAATATGAATATGTATTGGGTGGCAGATAATATTACCAAATTATTGTCAACTTTCTTAGTTATGATGATGGCACTTGGTGTCATAGGAAAATGTCACTATTTTTAGAAGGTGCAAGCTGATGTATTTGAAGGTGTGTGCATGTCCTGATATCCACAACTTCCCTGCACAATCATTAAGCAAAATTCATGCATACACACACACACACACAGAGCAAATGGCAAAATATTAAGGATTGTTGGAGGAATCTATGTGGTGGGCATAAATGTAATCATTGTACACGTTAAACCTTTCACTGTGTTTTAAAATGTTTCTGAAAAAATGTCTCTGGGGAAGGGGAGTGTCAAATGCTACTGAAAGATTCATTAAGATGAGGACAGATTTAGCAGGAAGGAGGTTGTTTCTTTTGTGAGAGCAGTTTTAGTCATTTTACAGTGGACCAGATAGTAAACTAGAGATGAGAAAAAGGAAATAGTGTAGACAACACGGAAGAAGTTTAGTAGTTACAAACTAGAAAGAAATGTCAGTTATGAATTAGAGAGAAAGAAGACTGAAAACTGAGGGAAGCTTATTTGAAGGAGAGATTTTACTTTTTTATTTGCACTTTTTATTTTGGAATTTTTGTTTGTTTTTAGAACTCTTGTTTTAAGGGGGAAAGAGGTGACTAGGCACTGATGAAGAATCAGTAGAGGGGGGAAATTGAAGAGGAAGAAGAGTAAAGGAGGGTGGTTTCAAGAGTTTTGGAATTAGATGAGTGTGAATAAGGAAACAAAACAAAGAAAATGCAGATTTTCTCTGAAACCTGTGAAGCTTTAGCTTAGGGCCCTCACTTCCCTGATCCTTCCTAAGATGCTATGACTAATTTCTAATTTTTATTCTTTTCTTTTTCTTTCTCTCTTCCTCTCTTTTTCTTTCTCTCTCTCTCTCCCTCTCTTCTTCCCTCCCTTCCTTTCTTCCTCCCTTCCTTCCTTCCTAACTTTCCTTCTGAAGAGGACCCCCTAAATTGTATAAATTTAGGATCCCACAAAACCTGAATCATCTATGGGAAGATGTTAAATAAGAATAAAAAGGAATAAACCTTATATACATGGGTAGGTAGAATTCTAAGATGGCACCCAACATTCCTACTCAGTGATTACAACACCTGTATAATCCCCTCCTCTTGAATATAGGTGGGACTGTGAATATGGTGGAATAGTCACTCCCTACATTAGGGCATTATACATTATATATATATAAAATAGAGCTTGTCAAGCTTTAGCAAGCTTGAGAATCACTGGGAGAGCTTGTTAAAACAGACTCCTGAGTTGTATTATACTTTCAGTTTACTGATGAGGAAACTAGGACTTATAAAGATTACATGACTTCCTAAGATCACACAGTGTTGGTGGCCAAGCTGGTACTAGGTATCATATACTATGATTTCAGGGATCTTTATTCTGTTACTGCACATGCTCTATTTATACTTTATCCTCTATTGTTTATATTACTAGAAAATTTTTACCTATTTTTATGAGGGCTATGAAAAAATTAGTCTTACTGATTTCATAAAGTAAAATGCAACTTTTGAGAAATTTAAACTTAATTATCCAACCATATCCTTTACTAAGGATAAGGATCTTTTCTCCCCACCTTGTTTGTTTTTTAATAGAAACACTGCAGAATTTTAGATAACATAAACCTTATCCTGGATGTATTAGTTTCTATTGCAGCACAACAAATTGCCATTAATGTACAGGCTTGAAACAGCACAAATTTATGATGTTACAGTTCCCATGGGTCAAGACTCTAGGCACTGGTTAGATTTAGCCTAAAGCAAGGGTAAATGGGGCTTCCACCCCATCTGGTGCTTGGGTTCTTCCAACACCAATTGTTGACAGAGTTTCATTCCCTGTAGTTCTGGGACTGAGAAGTGTTCTCAACTCTAAAAGGCTCCCCTTTGTTCTCTGGCAAGTGCCCTTCTCTACAGTGTGGCAGTTTTCTTCCCTGAGGCTAGAAGAGAATTCTTTCAGTTGGCCAAGGCAGTTATATGATGTAATATAACAAAAATCATGGGAGTGAGTCTCCTCTTTGCCAAATGATATGACCTAATGTAGGGAGTGACTATTCCACCGTATTTACAGTCCCACCCACATTCAAGAGGAGGGGATTATACAGGTGTTGTAATCACTGAGTAGGAATGTTGGGTGCCGTCTTTGAATTCTGCCTACCCCACATAAAGATATCTGAAAAGTTATCTAGGCATTTTGTGCTTGATGAGACTTCAAAAAATCTTTGAGATTCAAAGCAGCAAAGATTTTTCTCTAGATGCTTGTTTTAAATCTGTATTATCAAGCAAAAACATGGGACAAGCATTCCATTCTTGCTAAAACAATGAGTTGTTATCTGTCTTTGATGTGACTGTAATTGCCTCCTTTGCTAATGTTGCTCCTCATTTTTAGAGAATCCTTAATAGCTTTCCTCTTGGAGATTATTATCCTTTGAATATGTATATTTCTGTAAATATTCAGCACTGTCTTGTAAAAGGAAACCAGGATCCTGTCTGACAGTTGAACAGGACATGAGTTTATAATTTGGTATTGTGTTATTTTTTTTTTTTTAAAGCTGTGAATATAATAATAAAGATTAAAACACTACAGGGAGTATGTGTCTGTGGCAGTTGTGGGTGTTAATTATGTTGTCAGATGGAAGAGTGAAAATTCAACCTCCTGAACTTGGGTCTTGGAAGGTAGGCCAAGTATCTGATTTTTTCCCCTATTGTTATTAAAATGTATTTGTTTGTACTCCTAAATATCTTTGCTCCTGTAGATTTATATTTATTATTATTATTATTATTATTATTATTATTATTATTATTATTTTGAAGACAGAAACCTAGATAAAATCAGGTACTCTTTTGGATCCCAGAACTGCATGGTTTAGCAGATTCACTAGAGGGTTTTTAAAAGCTGAGTAGTGTGAACTGGATGCTTAAAGAGTGTCTGGGGCTTTGATCACAGCAGGTAAGCCTTCAAAAGTCAGAGGATCTCTATTAATACAGGGCACATAAAAATGTTGTGGTTTTGTCTTTTGGCACTTAAAGGTATTAATCTATTTCAGTACTCACCAGTAAGTATGTCCATCAGTTAAGCTAAAATGCATTGAGAATTAAAAAAAAAACCAAAAAACAAAACAAACCTAAATAAACCACTTATCTTAATGCTTCTTAACATTTGTAAGATGCTGTTTAGCTTGTAAATATTTTATTTGTGACTGTGTAAAAAATAAGATTCTGAGCTCCTACACATTCTGATTTTTAGAAATGGAAGAGGGTTTGTGTGTGTGTGTGTGTGTATGTGTGTGTGTGTGTTTTCATTTGGGAGATTTAGTAGTTATTGTTCTCAAAATAGGGAAATTTAATACCAAACTTTCATGGGTGATTGGTTCACTAACATTATAGTCTGGTTTTGAAAAATTTCAGGCAGGAGCAGAAGCAACATTCCATTTCTCATTCTAAATAGACTATATCAAGTATTAACATTCAAGGAGCCTCCAGTTTGCATATTGAAGCCAAAGTGGTCTGTTCAAAGAGTCTATTTGATGCTTCTTCACCAGGGCTTCCCTTGGTGATTTTTAAATGCTTTCAGTAGGATGGAGACCTAATTTTCAACAAGGCCCACAATGCCTTGTGACTTGGCCTTACATCTACCTCAGCTTAGAGATTATCACACACCATTGTCCCTTTTACTGTGGACTTCAGTTACATTGGCATTGCCCTCCTTCTAGTTCCTTGAGAGATGTGTACACACTGCCACATAACCTTTGCACATGCTGTTTCTTCTATCCAGAACATATTTACACTTCTCTGCCCCCTCCCACAGCCACCCTTTTTGTTAGATCTTACCTTTGTCATTTCCTGAGGAAAACATCCATCTCGGGCTATTCCCTCCCTACCTGTCTAGTTAAGTTTTTTTGTTACCTGGGCTTATGGAACCATGGCATTCTGTCCTTTCCTAGTCCTTCCCTCAATTTATAATTATACATCTATAAGTGAGATTGTTTAATTAGTATCTACCATTGCCCCTTGTCCCACTAGAGTAAACTCTTAGGAAGTCAGGGATTTTGTCTTATATACTTATTACTTGATCTCCAGGGTCTAGCACAGGGCTAAGTATATGAAAGATATTGAATAAATATTTGTTGAATGAATACATGAATGAATGAACAAATGGATGGATACGTTGAAAGAGTGCATGGATTTGATTATTCATGACCTGGGAACATTGATCATCTCAATTAAAAGCTATACCTGCAAGACGATGGACTCTGAAAAACAAACTGAGGGTTCTAGAGGGGAGGGGGGTGGGAGGATGGGTTAGCCTGGTGATGGGTATTGAGGAGGGCACGTTCTGGATGGAGCACTGGGTGTTATGCACAAACAATGAATCATGGAACACTACATCTAAAACTAATGATGTAATGTATGGGGATTAACATAAGAATAAAAAAATTTAAAAAAAAAAGCGCTATACCTGCAAATAAAACACAGAGCAAGGTCAGCAACCACTCTACCCATTAACAGCAAGACTGCTTCATAGACCCATGCCTGCTAACCAGCTGGCATTATCACTATTATTTTGATGTGCCTTGTGAAAATTTTAATAAACTCAAAATAACAAAGACAGATGGTGACCTGAACACATTATGGAATGTCAACATAGTTCCCATCCTTTCCACAGGTGGGCCAAACATAAGGACAAGAAGAATAGAGCCTGAAGGGGATTGCACAAGCCATGAAACAAAATAGATTAGGACTAGCTGAATAGTTTTTTTGCCAGAGGTTAGCTCTGAGAAGGCATTTAAAGGAATACAGCAGAACATTCCAGGCAGGCAGATAGCATAAAAGAAAAAAAGCAGAAATGGCAGAAGAAACCAGAAGACAGAGAAGTAATGTTGAGCAGGAGTGAAGAGGCTAATTGTTCACCAAGATCTGAGGTAGCCAGAGAACAGTATAGCCTATGTCCAGTTGTCCTTTCTGCTTGAAGTAATGTTGGTGCCAACTTAAAACTCTTCCATGTAGATGACGGCCTGGCATTTAAATCTCTCTTTCTCTGAAAGCATAAGAAAATGAAATTAAATAAAGTACTTTTTTCTTAAAAAACAGTCATGAATGGTGGCAGTGTGACTTGGTCTGGCATTTGTAGTGATTCTAGGAAGTAATGTCCTTCCAATCTATTTGTATTTTTACCAGCAATTACCAAAGAGACATTCCTCACAGGCAGTCAAAACATGATCAAATGTAATCAAATTTGTAATAAAGTAACATTTTTCATCAGTCAAGAAAAGGAAGCTTGACATGTAAATGTCATCCCACAAAGTTGATATTTTAGGATTGCTTTGCTCTTTTATCAAATGCTGAAGTCAAGACTTCTTTGGGTCACTGAGATTCCATGACTGTTTCATTGAAGATTTTTGAAATTGCCTTTAAAAAGGTACAAACAGAAATTTTATCAGATTAAACTGAAACTAACTTTAACCTGTAAAAGAAATCCAAAGAAGCATTATCTACAACCCCTAACAGTTGTGAATGGACCCCTATAAGTATATTGCTTTGCTAAGTAAGAAAAATAAAATATTAAAAATTCCAAAAAAATGATATACAGTTAGAAATTAGAATGTAAAATGGAAAATATATCTAAAAGTGATTATAAAAGTCATTAGCAAAAAGATGGCATATAAATAATTCTTTTATATTTCTTCCTTTAATTGAGCTTTTGTTTCTTAATTATTCCATTTTGGCATGGAAAATGCCAGGACTTTAATTTTATATACTAGATCACCAGTGAAAGGCACCCTTGGAAGTAATGAGGTGTTATCCATTGATCTGATGCTTTTCATACACTCATCTGAATCTGTCTCTATTTCTCTTCTTCAGCCTGTCCTCCACTGAAGTCAAATAGCAGTCTGATCCTGTAACTCTTTCTTGCTTAAAGCCACTGTGCTTAGGACAAGCTCATCCCAGCCCTCATCTTGGCCTTACCTCTGCTCCCCTCAATCTCCTCCTGCTCTTTCAGCCACAACACCTTCGCTGACTTCCTCACTGACTTCCTCGGAAGAGCTCAGCTCCCTCCCTCTCTCCCTTTCTCCCTCTCTAGCAATCTACCCAGGCCCCACCTCCACTTTGTCTAGTTAACTCTTAGGCTTACATCTCATTGCTGAACTCACTGCTGTCCCTGCTCACCCTGCTATGTGATTTTAAGACTCCAGGAAGTTTTTCTTCAAAGCATTTTTTTTTAAAGATATTTTTTATTTATTTATTTGACAGAGAGATAGCACAAGTAGGCAGAGTGGCAGGCAGAGGGAAAGGGAGAAGCAGGCTCTCCGCTGAGCAGGGAGCCCGATGCGGGGCTCGATCCCAGGACCCTGGGATCATGACCTGAGCCGAAGGCAGCTGCTTAACCAGCTGAACCACCCAGGAGCCCCTCTTCAAAGCATTTATCACAGTTTTTGTTAGCCATTTGTAAAACTATTTTATTATTGTCAGCACCCCACTAGATAAACTCTGAGCTCCATGAAGGCAGGCTCTATGTCTCAGTGCTTAGGTGCTGAGAAGATAACTAAAGAAATTCCTTGAAGGTGTGAAACCATAAATAGCTGTGAAACTGATTACATTTAGGAGAACTAGGATTTTCAATCATGTCAAAATTATTCAAAGCATTCTCAAAAGAATATGGATTGTTGCTCTTGCTGGTGACATGAGGTGGCACATGTGAAGCAACATTCAATTTTCCTAAAGTAACTTTTGGAATCAAGCATTCTTCAAGTGAACCATTATTAGGTATTCAGAGAGAAAAAAAAATACCCTTAGAAAAGAATTGCAACCCCCTTGATTGGAAATGCATATATATATTCTTTTCTTTCTCTTTTTTTTTTTGCATATAAACATTGATAGATAAGTCTATAAGAGAGAGTTATATCTTATATGAAAAGATTATACCTACGTTTACTATTATTATATTTATTAAAATTTTACATTCTCATAAAAAATTCAAAGAGTACAACAAAATGTGTTTATTTTTTCATACGTACAGGATAGGCATAATTTGGCAAGGCTACGCTTAGCAAAACATCTCAAAATCTCAGGGATTTTGCCTTTAAAAAAATATATATTTGAGATCTCCTGGGGACTCCAATAAAGGAAGACAAGTGGGGGTGGAAGAAGGCTGTAAGTCTGTACCTTTAAGAATTACTCTAATTGGGAAAAGGGTTTTGCATTCTCATCAATATACTAATAATAGCTACAATTTATTTGATGCTTATTATGTAGCAAGCACTGTACAAGGTGCTTTATGCCTATTAGTTTATTTAATCCTGGTATCAAATACATGAATAATTAAAAAAGAAATATATCTACCAGCCAATGAGAATCTTTACCAAAAAAGCTCTGTTTTTATTTTTTTGATAGCCCATGTGATATATAGCTGTCATATTTTACTTAATAGTTAATGTAAATTTCATTCCTCATATTCTTCCTTAAATGAGCTTCAATGTAGTGGATTTGAATTTAGGTGGGGTTGTTCAGTGTGAATCAGGACAAAACTGGGCATAATTTGTTTGGGAAAGCCTACAATGTCCCAGAACTAGAGTAGAGATGCACTTCTCAGTGTTACAAGCTGAACCATCTTCCCAGCTTAAATTGTCAGGAAAATATATCTAGATCAGAGAATACATTAGTATAGAAGAATCTACTTTTGTTAGTTCTGCTTTGGGAGAGATTGTACAGCCAGTAACTATGGATTACTCAAAAATCAGGATTTACCAGCCAACAGTTCAATAGTACAAATTATTGATCACTTGTTTGTTGTTCTATGCATATTCTCTTATATCATCATCATTTATAATATTTTTGAATATATAAATTTATATATGTATATATAATATGATAATATGTATATAAACATGCTATAATGAATTTTATATAAAAAGAAAGTCTTGCCCATCATAATGACAGCTAACATTTGTAGAGCACTTACTAAGAGCCAAGCACTGAGCTAAGCACTTGATATTTATTTTTTCATTTAATCCTCATAACAATGCAATGGACTGTTATTATTCACAGCATTATTACTCTGGTATTATCCCCATTTTACCAGTAAAGGCAATTGGAGTCAGATTAAGTTCTATATACAAGGTCACTTCTCTAGTAATCAGTCAAGTCCAGACTGGAATCCAGGTCTTCCTAAAACCAAAGGCAGCCCTGCTCTTCACCACCAAAATAAACAGTCTTAGCCCCAGGCCAGCTTTTCAAGTCATTCCAGGTCATACCACCACCTCCAATCCCACCATGTACCTCTAGATATTTTATGTCCTGACACCGAACCACTAACCTAGATACTCCACATACCCGCCCTTCTTTCTGTTTCTCAAACACATTGAGCTTTGCCTTTGCATTTACTGTTCCCCTGCCTGGACTCCTCCATCCCCTGATACTCACTGGTTGGCTTCTCACTCAAAGCTCACCTCCTCAGGAAGACCTTCCTTGACTACTGATTTAAATAAATTCTTGCCTCTCCCAACTCTTGTCACCTTTCATGACATTACCTGTTTTCTTCACAGTACTCATCATTTCTTCAAATTATCCTCAGTATTTATTTGTTTCTGAGTTTATTGTTTGTCTCTCCTGTAAGAATCTAAGCTCTAAAGAGTTCTTACCTTTTTATTTCCCATTGTACATTTATTCTATGAATGACTATATGATAGTAGATTTGTTTGGATTTAGCCAAAGGGTTTGCTTACAAAAATGAATAAAATAGGAATTATTATATCAAGAAGTTGATAATAGAACAGTTGGAGAAAAAGATTTTTAAAATCTCAAATCACTATTTGTGTCACCAGATAATTTCAGGTTGAAATTGATACCTTAACTCTAGACTCAATTTATCTTGCAATCAGAGATAAAGATGAAAATCCTCTCTTCAATAAGCTCTAAAGCCTCTTCATGAATACAGAATATGGATGATTTGAGTGGTCAGTATTACGTATGGACTGTACTTGTAAATCCCAAACCTGTCTGCTCTATATAAACACCTGGAGAACTTTATAACCTAACAGGTTTGGGATCTCCCAGACATCCAGATTCAGTATGTCAAGGATGGGGCCTGGAAATCTGTGTTTTTAAAACAAGCACCTCCGGCTCCCCGCTCAGCGGGGAGCCTGCTTCTCCCTCTGACCCTATCCCCTCTCATGCTGTTTCTCTCTCTCTCTCTCTCTCTCTCTCTCTCTCTCTCTCAAATAAATAAATAAAAAATAAAAAAAAAAAAACAAGCACCTCCCTACTCCTCTGGGGTTTCTTTAAAACCCACCACAGGAGCAGCCTTGCTCAGAAACAAACAAACAAACAGACAAAAAACAACTGTGTTTTGTGCTGGCAATGAATTTTAGGAAAATAGCATACATTTACATAAGTTAAATCTAAAAAGCAAGAATACTTTCTTTCTTTTTAACCAAACTAAATCTTAAAATTGAAGTTTGTACTTTTTTGAAGTTTGCACTTTTCAAAAATCATTTATTCAGACATTGATTTAGTTTTCACTTACAAATCTTTCCTACTGAAAAGCACAAGGTACTTTACAAACATTAACTACATGAGAAACATGAATCTTCACAAAAACATTGTCAGCTAGATAAAGTGTTCTTAGTAAATGAAAAAGTATAATTCTGCCTTTCAAATTGAATTTCAAATGATTTTTCTTGCTTTAGTGACATATGAATTGGTTTGTTGCTTTGTTGATTCTGGGGTTATTTTATGTGCATTTAGTTATCCTTACATATGCTGCCAGTTGAACACTCTCTTTTCCATATATCTTTCTTCTTTACCTTTAAATGAGAAAGCACACATTATGTTAAGTAGGGGGAGGGGAGGTGAAGTTCTACTTTACCATGTTGCCGCTAGAGATCTTACTTTATCCCTTTTTGATGGTCTCCAACTATCCAGAGGTGGCATCCTTGAATTTCAAGACTAGGCCAGGTTTTCTCTGTGTTGTCACAATCTACTGCAACACTATAGCTTTTCTGCACTTCAGATAATTGAAGTCTTGGTAAAGGATCTAAAAAAAAAAGGAAGAAGAAAGAGAGAAAGAAAGAAAGAGAGATTGTTCTGCTCTATGTCTAGGGTCTCTTCCTCTTCTAATAGTTTTTCTGTACAAATCAATAGGGAAGCCACACCTAGACCTGTCTCTCCACAAGCACAAGATGAGGGATGTTCTCATCTTATTTTTGTTTGTATTTTTCTTTCTATCAAATGTACCTACTCTATGCTACACAGCTCTGAAGTTCAGAATTCAGTTTAGGCTTCCTTTTAGAATAATTTGAGAAAATAACTTTACTTAAAGATTAGCAGTTAAAAATTGTTCACCTTCTGGGGGGTGTATACCCCATAGCTGTACACCCATAGCTGCTCTACACTTGATATCAGGGACTTAATTTAATTTTTAATTATAATTTTAAGATTTAATTTAATTATTTGACAGAGAGAGAGAGCAAGGACGAGCAGGGGGACTGGCAGGCAGAGGGAGAGGGAGAAGCAGGCTCCCCGCTGAGCAGGGAGCATGATGTGGGGCTCCATCCCAGGACCCTGGGATCATGACCTGAGCCGAAGGCAGTTGCTTAACCAACTGAGCCACCCAGGTAGAAATCAGGCACATGCTTATCCCTCTGTGATCTCGGAGTCCCCGAATATTTAACATGAATTGGATGAAATGAAGAATTGGCATTGTTCATAGTAAAATTGAGCAGAAAATAAATCACTAATCAACTTATATTGCAAATGCCCAATTTAGTGAGATGGAGCTCCATGGTTAAACATGCCATAGGTTGGATTGCTCTCCTTTTGATGCAATTAGGCATTAAGTTTTTGTAAACCACATTTTTAACCCACAACAACAAAGAAATGTAGGAGATACAGTGGAACGGAAAAAAGTTACATGGAATCCCCAAAATGCATAGTATCAAAAAAAAAATTAGTATTTCTTGAATGATCAACTCTTGAAATGTATGGCCATCTTTGCAGCAAAACAATTTTAACTTGTTATTTCACTTGGGAAACAGCAATGACGAGGCTAACATATTTTGTTCTTGTTTTTGTTTTTTGTCTACCTGATTCTTTCACAGGGGAATAAAAAAAAGGCTATGAACTCAGTTTAACTGAATAAAAGTCAATACATGTAAAACCTATTTATTTTTTATTTTTTTATAATCACCATACATTACATCATTAGTTTTTGATGTAGTGTTCCATGATTCATTCTTTGTGCATAACACCCAGTGCTCCATGCAGAACGTGCCCTCTTTAATACCCATCACCAGGCTAACCCATCCTCCCCCCCTCCCCTCTAGAACCCTCAGTTTGTTTTTCAGAGTCCATCGTCTCTCATGGTTCCTCTCCCCCTCCAACATTCCCCCCTCTTCATTCATCCCCTCCTGCTATGTTCTTTTTTTTTTCCTTAACATATATTGCATTATTTGTTTCAGAGGTACAGGTCTGTGATTCAACAGTCTTGCACAATTCACAGTGCTCACCATAGCACATACCCTCCCCAGTGTCTATCACCCAGCCACCCCATCCCTCCCATCCCACTCCCCACTCCAGCAACCCTCAGTTTGTTTCCTGAGATTAAGAATTCCTCCTATCAGTGAGGTCATATGATACATGTCTTTCTCTGTTTGACTTATTTTGCTCAACATAATACCCTCCAGTTCCATCCACATCGTTGCAAATGGCAAGATCTCATTCTTTTTCATGGCTGCATAATATTCCATTGTATATATATGCCACATCTTCTTTTCCATTCATCCGTCGATGGACATCTTGGCTCTTTCCACAGTTTGGCTATTGTGGACATTGCTGCTATAAATATCAGGGTGCACGTACCCTTTCGAATCCCTACATTTGTATCTTTGCGGTAAATACCCAGTAGTGCAATTGCTGGACCATATGGTAGCTCTATTTCCAGCTTTTTGAGGAACGTCCATATTGTTTTCTAGAGTGGTTGCACCAGCTTGCATTCCCACCAACAGTGTAGGAGGGTTCCCCTTTCTCCGCATCCCCGCCATCATCTGTCGTTTCCTGACTTGTTAATTTTAGCCATTCTGACTGCTGTGAGGTGGTATCTCATTGAGGTTTTGATTTGGATTTCCCTGATGCCGAGCGATGTTGAGCACTTTTTCATGTGTCTGTTGGCCATTTGGATGTCTTCTTTGGAAAAATGTCTGTTCATGTCTTCTGCCCATTTCTTGATTGGATTCTTTGTTCTTTGGGTGTTGAGTTTGATAAGTTCTTTATAGATTGATTTTGGATACTAGCCCTTTATCTGTTATGTCATTTGCAAATATCTTCTCCCATTCTGTCGGTTGTCTTTTGGTTTTGTTGACTGTTTCTTTTGCTGTGCAAAAGCTTTTTATCTTGATGAAGTCCCAATAGTTCATTTTTGTCCTTGTTTCCCTTGCCTTTGGCGATGTTTCTAGGAAGAAGTTGCTGCGGCTGAGGTCAAAGAGGTTGCTGCCTGTGTTCTCCTTTAGGATTTGGATGGACTCCTGTCTCACATTGAGGTCTTTCAACCATTTGGAGTCTATTTTTGTGTGTGGTGTAAGGAAATGGTCCAGTTTCATTCTTCTGCATGTGGCTGTCCAATTTTCCCAACACCATTTGTTGAAGAGACTGTCTTTTTTCCATTGGACATTCTTTCCTGCTTTGTCAAAGATGAGTTGACCATAGAGTTGAGGGTCCATTTCTGGGCTCTCTATTCTGTTCCATTGATGTATGTGTCTGTTTTTGTGCCAGTACCATGCTGTCTTGATGATGACAGCTTTGTAATAGAGCTGGAAGTCCGGAATTGTGATGCCGCCAGCTTTGCTGTTCTTTTTCAACATTCCTCTGCTATTCGAGGTCTTTTCTGGTTCCATACAAATTTTAGGATTATTTGTTCCATTTCTTAGAAAAAAGTGGATGGTATATTGATGGGGATTGCATTGAATGTGTAGATTGCTCTAGGTAGCATTGACATCTTCACAATATTTGTTCTTCCACTCCATGAGCATGGAACGTTTTTCCATTTCTTTGTGTCTTCCTCAATTTCTTTCATGAGTATTTTATAGTTTTCTGAGTGCAGATCCTTTGCCTCTTTGGTTAGATTTATTCCTAGGTATCTTATGGTTTTGGGTGCAATTGTAAATGGGATCGACTCCTTAATTCCTCTTTCTTCTGTCTTGTTGTTGGTGTATAGGAATGCCACTGATTTCTGTGCATTGATTTTATATCCTGCCACTTTACTGAATTCCTGTATGAGTTCTAGCAGTTTTGGGGTGGAGTCTTTGGGGTTTTCCACATAAAGTATCATATCATTTGCAAAGAGTGAGAGTTTGACTTCTTCTTTGCCGATTGGGATGCCTTTGATTTCTTTTTGTTGTCTGATTGCTGTGGCTAGGACTTCCAATACTATGTTGAATAGCTGTGGAGATAGTGGACATCCCTGCTGCGTTCCTGACCTTAGGGGGAAAGCTCTCAGTTTTTCCCCATTGAGAATGATATTCGCTGTAGGTTTTTCATAGATGGCTTTTATGATATTGAGGTATGTACCCTCTATGCCTATACTCTGAAGAGTTTTGATCAAGAAAGGATGCTGTACTTTGTTAAATGCTTTTTCTGCATCTATTGAGAGGGTCATATGGTTCTTGTTCTTTCTTTTGTTAATGTATTGTATCACGTTGATTGATTTGTGGATGTTGAACCAACCTTGCAGCCCAGGGATAAATCCCACTTGGTCGTGGTGAATAATCCTTTTAATGTACTGTTGGATCCTATTGGCTAGTATTTGGGTGAGAATTTTTGCATCCATGTTCATAAAGGATATTGGTCTGTAATTCTCCTTTTTGATGGGGTCTTTGTCTGGTTTTGGGATCAAGGTAATGGTGGCCTCCTAAAATGAGTTTGGAAGTTTTCCTTCCATTTCTATTTTTTGGAACAGTTTCAGAAGAATAGGTATTAATTCCTCTTTAAATGTTTGGTAGAATTACCCTGGGAAGCCATCTGGCCCTGGGCTTTTGTTTGTTGGGAGATTTTTGATGACTGCATCAATATCCTTAGTGGTTATAGGTCTGTTCAGGTTTTCTATTTCATCCTGGTTCAGTTTTGGTAGTTGACACATCTCTAGGAATGCATCCATGTCTCCCAGGTTATCTAAGTTGCTGGCATAGAGTTGCTCATAATATGTTCTTGTAATTGTTTGTATTTCTTTGCTGTTGGTTGTGATCTCTCCTCTTTCATTCATGATTTTGTTGATTTGCATCATTTTTCTTTTTGATAAGTCTGTCCAGGGGTTTATTAATCTTGTTAATTCTTTCAAAGAACCAGCTCCTAGTTTCGTTGATCTGTTCTCCTGTTCTTTTGGTTTCTATTTCTTTGATTTCTGCTCTGATCTTTATTATTTCTCTTCGCCTGCTGGGTTTAGGCTTTATTTGCTGTTCTTTCTCCATCTCCTTTAGGTGTAGGGTTAGGTTGTGTATTTGAGACCTTTCTTCTTTCTTGAGAAAGGCTTGTATTGCTATATACTTTCCTCTTAGGACTGCCTTTGCTGCATCCCAAAGATTTTGAAGAGTTGTGTTTTCATTTTCATTGGTTTCCATGAATTTTTTTAATTCTTCTTTAATTTCCTGGTGGACCCATTCATTCATATTAGTATGCGCTTTAGCCTCCATGTATTTGAGTTCTTTCTGACTTTCCTCTTGTGACTGACTTCTAGTTTCAAAGCATTGTGGTCTGAAAATAGGCAGGGAATGATCCCAATCTTTTGGTACCAGTTGAGACCTGATTTATGACCTAGGATGTGATCGATTCTGGAGAATGTTCCATGGACACTAGAGAAGAATATGTATTCTGTTGCTTTGGGATGGAATGTTCTGAATTTGTCTGTGAAGTCCATTTGGTCCAGTGTGTCATTTAAAGTCTTTATTTCCTTGTTAATCTTTTGCTTAGATGATCTGTCCATTTCAGTGAGGGGGGTTAAAGTCCCCCCCATTATTGTATTGTTGTCAATATGTTTCTTTGCTTTTGTTATTAATTGGCTTATATAATTGGCTGCTCCCATGTTAGGGGTACAGATATTTACAATTGTTAGATCTTCTTGTTGGATAGACCCTTTAAGTATGATATGGTGTCCTTCCTCATCTCTTATTATAGTCTTTGGTTTAAAATCTAATTTGTCTGACATAAGGATTGCCACCCCAGCTTTCTTTTGGTGTCCATTAGCATGGTAAATGGTTTTCCACCCCCTCAGTTTCCATCTGGGGGTGTCTTTGGATCTAAAATGAGTCTCTTGCAGACAGCATATTGATAGGTCTTGTTTTTTAATCCAATCTGATAGCCTGTGTCTTTTGATTGGGGCCTTTAGCCCATTTACATTCAGGGTAACTCTTGAAAGATAGGAATTTAGTGCCATTGTATTGCCTGTAAGGTGACTGTTACTGTATATTGTCTGTGTTCCTTTCTGGTCTCTGTTGCTTTTAGGCTCTCTTTGCTTAGAGGACCCCTTTCAATATTTCTTGTAGGGCTGGATTCGTGTTTGCAAATTCCTTTAGTTTTTGTTTGTCCTGGAAGCTTTTTATCTCTCCTTCAATTTTCAATGACAGCGTAGCTGGGTAGAGTATTCTTGGCTGCATATTTTTCTTATTTAGTCCTCTGAATATATCCTGCCAGTCCTTTCTGGCCTGCCAGGTCTCTGTGGATAGGTCTGTTGCCAATCTAATGTTTCTACCCTTGTAGGTTACATATCTCTTCTTCCGAGCTGCTTTCAGGATTTTCTCTTTGTCTGTGAGACTTGTAAGTTTTACTATTAGATGTCGGGGTGTTGACCTATTTTTATTGATTTTGAGAGGGGTTCTCCATGCCTCCTGGATTTTGATGCCTGTTTCCTTCCCCAAATTAGGGAAGTTCTCTGCTATAATTTTCTCCAAGATACCTTCTGCCCCTCTCTCTCTTTCTTCTTCTTCTCGGATCCCAGTTATTCTAATGTTGTTTCATCTTATGGTATCGCTTATCTCTCGAATTCTGCCCTCGTGATCCAGTAGTTGTTTATCTCTCTTTTTCTCAGCTTCTTTATTTTCCATCATTTGGTCTTCTCTATCACTAATTCCCTCTTCTGCCTCATCTGTCCTGGCAGTTAGTGCCCCCATTTTTGATTGCACCTCATTAATAGCCTTTTTGATTTCTACTTGGTTGGATTTTAGTTCTTTTATTTCTCCAGAAAGGGTTTTTCTAATAACTTCCATGCTTTTCTCAGGCCCTGCTGGTATCTTTAAAGTCATGATTCTGAACTCTAAATCCGACATCGTACTAATGTCCGTATTGAGTAGGTCCCTGGCAGTCGGTACTACTTCTTGTTCTTTTTGTTGAGGTGATTTTTTCCATCTTGTCATTTTGTCCAGAGGAGAATAGATGAATGAGAGAAAAAAATGCTAACAGGATAACAACGTCCCCAGAAAATATACTCTAAACAAATCAGAAAAGACCTGAAACCAGGTGAAAAGAAAGGGAAAGAAAGAAAAAAGAAAAAGAAAAGAAAAAGATAAAAACAAACAAAAACAGAACAAAACAAAAAAAAAAAACCAGGATATGATCAAATATGATCAGGCTGGTGCATAGATCAGTGCCACACACTAGATTTGGGTGTATTTTGGTCTGTAAAAGAAAGTGCCTCCCAAAATTTTAAAGAAAGAAAAATATATATACAAAAATAACGGTTGATATGATGAAGGGATGGAATATGACTGTAAAGATGAAAATTATAAAAAATTTTATAAAAGGAATTGATAAGAAGTTGTTTGAAAAAAGAAAGAAAAGGATTTAAAAAAAAAGAAAGAAAAAGGGAGAGAATGTGATCAGGCAGAAGAGTAGAACAAAAGCATATATTTTGATCTGTTAGAAGAAACTATCTCAAAATTTTAAAGAGAGAACAACTTATATATATATGCCAAAAATAGGGGTCACTACTATGAAGGGATAGAATATGACTTAAAAATGAAAAATTAAAATGTTTTTTTAAAAAAAGGGATTGATAAGTTGTTGGTTGAAAAAGGGAAAAAGAAAAATTCAAAAAAAAAAAAAACCAGTTAAAAAAAAATTAACTTTGAAAGACTACAGAATCATGGTAAAAAAGCCATGGATTCTATGTGCAGTATTCCCCTAGCGCTGGAGTTCTGCCATTCTCATTGATCGGTAAACTTGGTCTTGGCTGGCTGTTCTCGCTGATCTTCGTGGGGAGGGGCCTGTTGCCGTGGTTCCCAAATGTCTTTGCCGGAGGCAGAATTGCCCCGCCCTTGCTGGTCCAGGCTAAGTAATCTGCTCGGGTTTGCTCTCGGGAGCCCTTGTTCCCTGCAAGTTTTCCGTACAGCTTTGGAGGCTGAGAGTGAAAATGGCATCCTCCCAATCTCCACCCCGGAGGAGCCAAGAACTCAGGGCCCCACTCCTCAGTGTGCCCCCAGAGAAAAGCAGTCAGTCACTCCCGTCTCCCTGGTCTCCGGCTGCACTCCGTGTTCACCCCGCCTGTGACCGAGCGTTTCTATCTCTGGCACACGACCCTGTGTGGAGTTTCCAAACCAGCAGATCCCTGTGGTGAGCTCCTGCGCCACTCCTCCTGCGAGAGGAAGGCGAGTCTCCCCAGATGCCTCTTGTTAGGTCCCTGCCGGAGGAGCAGTGGCCCAACTGTGCCGTGGATCACGGTTTATGGCAACCCCGAGCTGAGAGCCCGCGCTTTGGCTCCGTCTCTGCAGCCGGCTTCCCTGCTCTGATAACTGGGAGCTCTGCCGCACTCAGGTACCCCCGGTCTTTCTGTGACCCCGAGGGTCCTGACACCACACTGTCCCGGGAGGATTCCACCCCCCACTTAGCCACCAGAGTGACGTCCCTCAGTGGAGATGACTTCTAAAAGTTCCGATTTTGTGCTCCGCGGCTCTATCACTTGCCAGAAGCGGCTGACGGAGGCCCCTCCCCCGCCGTCTATCCTCCCGCGTATCGCCTCAGATTCACTTCTCCGCACGTCCTACCTTCCAGAAAGTGGTCGCTTTTCTGATGAGAGAGTTGTTGCTCTTCTTTTCTTCGATCTCCTGTTGAGTTTGTAGGTGTTCAGAATGGTTTGATCCCTATCCAGCTGAATTCCTGAGACCAGACGAAATCCAGGTCTCCTGCTCCTCCGCCATCTTGCTCCACCTATAAAACCTATTTTTTTTATTGGAGTTTTTTTAATGCCCTTGACTAGTGCACTTACTTTAAAATGCTTTATTAATCAGCTTTTTAAAAAAGAATCCCTTGAAATTCATGCTTCATCTTCTTCCATATTTGCCTAAGGCTGATTCTGCTCTTATTCTTCCAAATAACAACTTAGTCCAATTTTGCATATCTTGATTTAAAGCTTACACAATGAGTCTTTGTCTTATGTATTAAGTAAGCACAAAAGAATAGCAGTTTGGATTGTAGAATGTCAACAAAGGTTTAGTGTAGCTTTTGGTTTCTTTGAATGGAAAAAGGCACCCCTCCTATCATTCTTTTGGTGACTACTAACAAAATGAGAGATATCAGAAATGAGTTGACAGTAACTCGTTATTAGCCTTCAAAAGTCTATCCTCCCATGCCCAAAACCCAGATTGCTAAGTTAGAGAGAAATGAGCTCCATGCACAGGGCTCTGCATGAGCATTGTTTGGAATGCATAGCATTCTGTTAGTGCCCTATGACCAAATTCCTTAATTGGGAATTGAATTTTCCTACTTTACTACTTCACTTTCCATCAGCCTGCCTAGAGAAAACGAATGTGTCAGACATAATGTACTTCTGATTCCCTAAAAATAAATGCAGAAATTAAAATCCCTTGAGATTTTAGTTCTGGCGTGGCAGAGATTCAGAAGCCAGATGCTGTGTAGGCTCTTTGAAAGAGGCAAAGTGAACGCCAGCATTAGCCTTCTGAGGACTGAGAGTGCAACCAGTATGTGTTTTATTGGCATTTTTTTCAACCTGGATTTTCACAGCAGAACTAGATTAGGCCTTCCTGTGTGTTCTCCCTAATTTATCTGCTCTTTTTGCAGATGTTTGCCTAAAATACATTTTGTTTAGTTGTAGGTGGTTTCTTTTTTAACAGCTCAAGGATGATATTATAATATTTCCCTGTTGAGAACCAGCAAACCAGCAGACTATTATTTTAGGAACTCTTGTACTCTATAGAACATCATGCATTTCCTAGTAGTCCCTGGAAACCCAGAGTAATGAATGAACTGTGGAATATGTGGGAGACTTTTTAAAAAATATGTCTGTTTGAAAGAAAGGTGAAACAGAAGACAGGAGCATATACTTTTTATGTATATTTCTAATAGAGAAATGCAGTATGAAAGAAATATGCTTCTTGGACTAGAATTATCATATCTATTTTCTTTTCTTTTTTTTTTTTAAAGATTTTATTTATTTTTCAACAGAAGAGAGACAGTGAGAGAGGGAACACAAGCGGGGTAGTGGGAGAGGGAGAAGCAGGCTTCCCGCAGAGCAGGGAGCCTGATGTGGGACTCGATCCCGGGACCCTGGGATCATGACCTGAGCCGAAGGCAGACGCTTAACAACTGAGCCACCCAGGCGCCCTCATATCTATTTTCTAGGAAGTAGTGGACCCTTTCTTTTACCCAAACTATGTTAAATAACAACTTCCTGATCCTAAAGCCCAGGTTAGCTCCTCCATTTCTGCAAAGAATCATGTTGCTAGAATAACATTTCCAAATCCAGTAGTGAAGTAAGAAATTTCATTTCCATAGAAACCAAAAATGAAACAATAACTTAAATGTAAGAGCAGAGTCACAATTAGAGCAACAGCTCTTTCCCTAAGTTGTCACACACAGCATTCACAGGAACAAATAGGAAGTATAAATGGAGGGGGTCAGGATAGGGCATGTTAAAAATGAAATATTCTGTAGAAATGTTAAAAGGCAAAATGTATATGTGTTGACTTTCATATATATAACACTGACCTTTGGGGGATTGGCTTGAATTTCTTTTCTTTTTTTTTTTTAAATAAAGGCTTTATTTATTTATTTGACAGAGAGAGAGGGACAGTGAGAGAGGGAACACAGGCAGGGGGAGAGAGAGAAGCAGGCTTCCTGCTTAGCAGGGAACCAGATACGGGGCTAGATCCCAGGACACTGGGATCATGACCTGAGCTGAAGGCAGACGCTTAACAACTGAGCCACCCAGGCGCCCCTGGCTTGAATTTCTAACCATTGTTTCTTTATCTGTGAAATGGGAGTAATAGTATGTACTATCTACTTCTTAGGCAATTAGCATTCACCCTGAGCACTTACTATGTATCAGGCACAAAGTGCCTTCTATGAATTTACTCAATTCTCACTATTATACTTATTTTTGTAGATAAGAGCTAGCAGCTTTATGGTGCTTTTTATGTGCCTCGCATGGTTCTAAGCATACTTTGCATACATTTATCAACACATTTTCATCCAAACAACTGTGGGATAGAAACAACCATTGCCCTACATTACAAATGAGAAACTAAATCAAAAAGAAAATGAGATAATGCATATTTGGTAAACTGCAAAGTATTGCATACAAGTAGGTATACAATTATATCATCTCCATGGATTATTTAACTACTTTCTGTGCATGTAATTAAATAATTCCTTTCTTCCTACTCTAATTTGGATTTTAACTAAAACGATTTTTATTACATGACCTAATAGTTTCTATAAGAGATATAGTTTATTTTATCTTTTAATGTTTTACTCTATGAATGAAAGTAATATTGAAATTTGAGGGCATACTTAAGTATCAGATAATGATCATATAATTATGTTTTAACTATTGTTAAGAAGCTTTTACAAATTACCAGAATTAATTCTAACCTATGCTGAAAAGCAGAAGCTCACATTTGTTCTGTATCTAACAAAATACTTTTAAAGCGGTGGTTCACTGGTTTCTATTTTGGCCATTGGTCCTCAGATGTGGGATTTGAAGTTTGGTATTTATCATCTACACTGCCATTGTGGTATTGTGATCGGAGTTCTTAGTCTCTGTTCATTATTACTTGAGTTACATTACCAAAGGAAATGGAAAGTGGTCCTCTAAAGTTGGACCTAACAGTGCACATTCAGAACTATGGAAATGTGTGAGGAATTGAATCAGCCCAATTCTTACGGACTTGTTATTTTCTTAGCAAATGTTGTAATAAAACTATATTTGTGTACTTTCATAACTTCGCATCACTTTACATTAGAAAACAGAATTGTCAAGATATCCCTAGCTATATTCCTAGAGCCTGATATGAGGCACATGTAACTATTCACTTTGAGGGGTATTATATCATCTGTCTACTTTCTACATCTAACTACTATGCACAAATCAAAGACAAAATAACTAGCAGCACTGTGTAAAATTTTGTTGGTTGCATTTATGTAGAGAGTGAAAACTATATGTAGGGATTATATCCAATTTACTATGAACGTTTTTTCTAGATTATAATAAACAAAGGAAATATGAAAACAATTTGAGCAATCTTTTGTTTTCACTCCTTGTTCAGTTATCAGAACTAAACTGCAAAAGCCTTTTATAAAAGGAGTAAGACATGACATTGCCTGAGTTGCTGTATGAAGCATGGCATAGGGTAATGCAGGTGTTAGTAGTGTCATAAAGATGGCATGTGTTGGGGAGCCTGGGTGGCTCAGTTGGTTAAGTGGCTGCCTTCAGCTCAGGTCATGATCCCAGGGTTCTGGGGTTGAGCCCCACATCGGGCTCCCTGCTCAGCAGAGAGCCTGCTTCTCCCTCTCCCCTCCCCCTGCTTGTGTTCCCTCTCTCACTGTCTTTCTGTCAGATAAATAAATAAAATCTTTAAAAAAAAAAACTTATAAAAGTTTACTATAGGGGCACCTGGGTGGCTCAGTCGGTTAAGCATCTGCCTTCAGCTCAGGTCATGATCCCAGGGTCCTGGGATCGAGCCCCGCGTCGGGCTCCCTGCTCAGCAGAGAGCCTGCTTCTCCCTTTCCCTCTGCCTGCCACTCTGCCTACTTGTGCTATCTCTCTGTCAGATAAAAAAAAAAAAAAAAAATCTTTAAAAAAAAAAAGATGGCATGTGTCACTTGTTAAAGAGCAAGAAGGGTGGTCTGTGGGCTCTGACTGACATGCTGTCTGTTTTTTGCATGGGAAACTTTCCAGCTTGTGTGCTGATGGATCAGGGACCATGACTGAGGATATTCAAGACACTAGGAAGTTGGGAACAATTTAAAGGATGCTGGTTGGGAGGTTCAAGTGTGGAGCTAGAAATGACAGGATTAAAGGTAGAATCAGGGCAAGTAAGATAAGAGGTTCTTCAGGTCTTTGGACCTGCTCTAATTTCTGTTCTGCTAAATACCTTGCATCTTTTAAGACTAAACTTGTATGTTGACATCATAATATGATAATATTATTGTTATTATTACTCATACACATGCACATTCACAAATATTCTCCCTGTAACACACCCATCTTTGGGTCTTCTTCCTACATTGGTATCTGATGACCAAACCATATGGCCTTAAGGATGTATGTTTAGTTTAGAAGCCTTCTTCCTACTAAAAACAAAACAAAAACAAAACAAAACAAAACAAAAACAAGATGTATGTTTAGTTTAGAAGCCTTCTTCCTACTAAAAACAAAACAAAAACAAACAAAACAAAACAAAAACAAAAAAAGACTTTTGAGATAAAATATGTCTCTCAATTATTTTTAACAGAAATTCATGTTTAATGCAAACCAAACCCACATGTTAGTAGAGAAAAGTAAGGTTCTGATATCCCACACTTTAATTATGGGAGGTTGTAACAGACACCAATGTATAAACATGAGCCAATCAACCAATCCAAATAACAGAACAAATAAATGAAGCGGAGAATAAAAGAACAACATGTAAATTTTATCACAAGAAAGTTCATTTCTCATTAAACTTCGGTAGTGCCTATATTGACCGTAATTAAAACTAGGATGTATAAGACCCAGGGACATATATCCTCACTGCAAGTCACAGTTGTGAGCAAGTGTTTTGTACCTATTGTGCCCAGCCAACGTGGGTGTAAGGTAAATAGCCAGGAAAGACAGAGAGTATTGGTCCTGTCATCAAGATAATGTAGGTGAAAGACTACTATCAGACTGCATGAAAGTACCATATTATGTATCACAAACTAGAAATATATAGGTATTCAGAACATAGATATCCTATGAAACTGAAATTTGCTAGATACTGGAACTTGAGCCTCACTTAAGAATTAAGAATTTATAGGGCACCTGGGTGGCTCAGTTGGTTAAGCGACTGCCTTCGGCTCAGGTCATGATCCCAGGGTCCTGGGATCGAGTCCCACATCGGGCTCCCGGCTCAGCAGGAAGCCTGCTTCTCCCTCTCCCACTCCCCCTGCTTGTGTTCCTGCTCTCGCTGTCTCTGTCTCTGTCAAATAAATAAATAAAATCTTAAAAAAAAAAAAAAGAATTAAGAATTTATATAAATACAGAAAAGCTGTTTCGTATCTGGGAAATAAAATCATGAACAAAGCCATAGAGAACTTAGCTTTGGGATGGTGGATAATGGGGCAGCAAGAAGCTGGCAAGTCTGGAGTTGAAATTTCCTTTTAGATGTTTGTGGAAACAATTTTATTTGGACATCTGCCTTGATTATTGAGTGTAGATATGGTACAGTAATAATTATTGGCTTTTGAGCAAAGAAATGATAAACATGTATCTAAAGGAAATTAGCATAACAGTGATGTGCACCATTACTTTTGGAAGTAATGAGGGAAAGAGGAGAGGAGTGAAGAGGGTAAGGAATGACTTTGGCCATGAAGTACGGAATGTGAGATTAATTGATGCTTGAGGTGATGGAGATTTAGACCAGTTGAAATGGTAGCAGAGTGCAGACATTTGAAAGGAAAAACTGGAATGGCTTGGTGACTTTCTGCATGGTCAAATATATGAGAAATCCGTTATAAGCAAAAACCATGTCTTTTTGTTCTCTGTATTTTCAGTATCCAAAACAGTATTCTGGAACAAAGAAATTATTTGATAAATGTTATACCTGATGAAGACAATGCAAGATAGGGAAAGTAAAGAGTTGAAATAAGAACCCAAGTTTGAGAAACTATCAAAGGCAGAAACTGGGATTGTAAGAAGGGAGTACCTTACCTGGAGGAAAGGTGTAATTAAGGGATTTAGGGCTTGTGGTGATGGTGAATTAGCCAATGAAAAATGACTTACAGAATGTGGAAAGAATCAAAAAGTTTGTTAATTCATTGCTAGTGTTGCTTTTTCTTGAAAAACCTAGAAACATTCAGAAGCTGATTAAGGCATTGGATACTTGAATTAGTATTGGTACTGTAACTAAACCTAAGAAGGTCATATACCTAATAATATTGTCATTGCCAAAAATTAAAATGCCAATTAAATTTTTTAAATGTCTTAAAATAATCTCATAATTTTTCCATTGTGATTAAACATCATGTCATTTCTTTGATTTTTTTTAAGGCTCTAGAGTAGATCAAATAAATCAAAGCTATATTAAGAGTAACTGGAAGGGCACCTGGGTGGTGCAGTCCGTTAAGTGTCGGACTCTTGGTTTGGGTTCAGGTCATGCATGATCTCAGTGTCGTGAGATTGAGCTCCATGTCGGGCTCTGTGCTCAGAGTGGAGTCTGCTTGAGATTCTCTGTCCCTCTGCCCCTCTGAAACAGCATTTCAGAGTCTATTAATAAAGCAGAGAAAAATTATTCTTTTGAGAAGCTTAAGGACTTTAAAGATTGTATTTCCCTGTTTGGAGAATTGGAGAATAGATACACAGAGATTATGTGACTTGCAAAAATCATCTAGTGAGTCAGTGACAAAACTAGAACTCAACTCCCAATGTTTAGAATTCTACATTCAGCATGAAATCTACTGGACCACACAATTTCTTTGTATTGGCAAGTAAGAATTGCTTTAAGCCAGCAAGTGTGATCGGCTTTCATTGTCAGAAGTCAACGCCTTGGACAAATCAAATGATTTATCAAAGACCTGACCAAAATCTTCTAAAAATAGTTTCTCAGGCTATGGGTTATGATAAATCTATTCCAGGAGAGTTAAAACTGATCAGCTGTGTTTGCCTTTAGAAAGCTGCTTGCTTCCAAGCTACAGAGTATCTGAGAGGCAGTTAAGCAAGCCATGCCCTGCTTAAGGTTCACACACATTACGGAAATTCAAGGCTTACTCTCATCTTCACTTCATTTCCGTTACCTTCCTGAAAGTATTGCAAATAAGAACTATGCTCACTAAGACTGCAGCCTCCATGTAATAATTGAGATTAAACATTAGGTTACACATTAAGTTTATTTGGTTCGTTTGCTTAAACTGTTATTACTGTGGAAATAGCCATTACATCCAGGTAATAATGTGACTGTTGCTTATTGATCTAGAATTATAATAAAGAACTAAACATGTATCTTCATCTGCACACCAGATTTCCTCCTTGTTTCCTGATAGCCTTCCTTAGCTATAGTAGATAACACTCTTGAGACCAAACATGCTACCCCCACCTGTTTCACAGTACCTGGAACATTACAGAAGTACAGTAAATGGCAGTGACTAGGGAAATCATATATCAGAGTGGAGTCATTCAGACTGGCTTGAGTCCTCGCTCCCTTGCATGTCAGTGCCTATTCAGTATCCAAGTTTAACCTCCCTCACTCACAATTTTCTAATCTGTAAAACAGAAAATTATAGTAAGATATATGATTTCCCTAGTAACTGCCACTTCCACTTACTGTGGCAAAATTCTGGCAGGTAACGCTCATGGATTTAAGGGAACTCTTCTGTGGCACCTGGGTGACTCAACTCTTTCAGCTCAGGTCATGGTCTCAGGGTCATGGGGCTCTGCATTCAGTGGAGAGTCTGCTTGAGATTCTCTCTCTCCCCCTCTCTGCCCCTCCTTCCATCCCCCCTCTGCCCCCCTCCTCTCTCTCCCTTTGCCCCTCCCCCTAAAATAAATAAATAAAATCTTAAAAAAAAATAAGTTATTTTTTCTAACAGGTCTTGGGAGAGGTCTGGATTAAAACCCAGGTTTCTTGACCCCAGATATGTGGTCACCTGACTGCAGTTTTTATCTTGTACATAAGAGTTGAAGAAAAATGGGAAAGAAGATAAATATGAGACATTTGGGGCGCCTGGGTGGCTCAGTTGGTTGAGCGACTGCCTTTGGCTCAGGTCATGATCCTGGAGTCCCTGGATCGAGTCCCGCATCGGGCTCCCTGCTCGGCGAGGAGCCTGCTTCTGCCTCTGACCCTCCTGCCTCTCATGCTCTCTGTCTCTCATTCTCTCTCTCTCAAATAAATAAATAAAATCTTTAAAAAAAAATATGAGACATTTGGAAATATATTGCTATTGTCATATCTCTCTGGCAAATCTACATGTTAAGAATAAGACCACATACAAAGCCTTAGTAGAGAGCAGTCTTCAGATGGGAGAAGGGAAGGCAGGGATGAAGGTAGAAAGGCAGCAATAGATAAGAAGCAGAGGACGGCTCTGGGGCCTAATTCATCATTTGGTCTAAAAGTTCTTCTTCCATCCCACAAATACATAACTCTTTAACTTGTGTGTGTTATAAATATTTCATTGGGATATTATGCCCAAGTTGGTGTTGCTTCTGTATATCCAGTGGATACATGTCTATAAGAATATCTTTCTTTGATATGAAGGCTGCAAGAAACAAAGAAAAAAAAATCTATGTATTTCCATTTGCAACACACCTCCTGCAATGTTACAAATAATCAGATAATTGATATTTATTTCAAAATGATGGAGTTATCTTTTCAAAAACTAGACCCTTTTCCCTGATATTGTTTTCTTTCTACAGTTTTTACTGTCTCATTCTACTCCCTCTAGAACAATGCTGACAGTCCTTCTTAGCCTGCTTCAACCACTTTATATATAAATCATGTTTATAGTCATAATTGCCTGATACCTTGGTGATACTTCTCAAAATTGTATGTTAAGAAAATTATGTCACCCTTTGAGATCCATCCTTATTTGCCCATTCCCCCTGCATTATCCATTCCCAAAATATTTATGTTGCATGTTATAGTTTCCTCTTAATGAGTCCTGGCTAATTCAGCTCTGTATTTATTACACAAACAGGGCATTGTATCTATTCTCAGCCAATGTCAAATCCTTCTGTTGAGATGTTTACAAACATTTCTTCATACTTGGCATCTAATTATACTCAGCTTCAGATATCCTAATACTTTCTACTTGTTTGCTTGACTTAAATCTTAATATTGATGATTGCAAAACACTTCGAAAAACAATAGAAGCAAAGAACTTTTTGGTTATTTTCAATTTTGTTGCCATAATTGGATTTTACAGTAATTGGAAGGAAAAGAAAGTTTGTTTTTTTCCTATTTAAGCTGTGCAATATAGAGAAGGTGGGTGAAAAATAGTTTGAAAGTCCCATAAACAATTGCTAGTTGATGCACTGTAAGGTTTACAGTTGAGACAAATTTTACCAACTTCATAAAAGACATCTAAGTTAAAATGGTAGGCACCAGCAAACAAAACCCATACTGTCTTTAAGTTTTTAGATGAAACTGAAGACTATAGCAAATTTAGGAGCAAAAAGTATTCTATTGAAAAGTGAAAAATTGATTCATTATTACTAAAGAGGGTTTAATGAGAAATGTGTGGACAAAATCTCAGAGGCCTGCAAAAGAGTGTTTTTTTTTTTTGCTTATTATATCAACTAGTAACTGAGCATTGCACTATAATTTCAGTTTGTCTTCTGTATTTTGATTCAAGTAGGTTCTGTAGGACCCATACAAAAAAAAAATCAGTGTTTTACTTTTGATGTGTTTGCTTAGTATGCTGGCTTCCCAGTTAGGTTGGGGTTTCCTAATGTAAAAATAACAGAGATCATAATTTATTTTCCTCAGATCAACTACTTTTATCAGTTATAGAAACAGTTATTTTTCTTCTTTTTTTTTTGCAGTGAGAATTTGCAATAGCAAGACATCTTAATATACTAAGATTTAATTTTTTCATTTAATCATATGCGATTTTAATATTATGAACGTCCTATCGTACAGATGTACCAGGTACTGTTTGGTCTTGGGCTAATAAGAAAAACAATGAAGACATAGAATGTGAATTATACAATTGATACAACAGAAAAGCAGATAAAATTATGAGTCTCTCTGAGAACAAAAGTTTCAAAGTTAAGAAACTGGTGGTGGGCACTTTAGTTGTCATGGGTTTCCCAGTGGTACAGACATGGGCATACAAGGGAATCTGCCTCTAGTAGTTAGGTATTCACTTTTGGGCAGGCATGCTGCCTCAATCCCATCTGAGTATGTACCATCCTGAAAGAGGTCTAGCACTGATAGTAGTAATTCTGTGATTGAAAAAATAAATTGTTACATGCTTTTCATTTTTATATTTGATATTATATTTGGAGATATAATGGATTTCAGAGACTATTAGTTAAAATGGGTTAAATGTAAAAAAATATTGATACTGATAATGACAATGATTTATATAGAACATATCAATATAGAACATATAAATACATCCGTCTATTGTAAAAGCCAGTGCAAGTGATCTAAATTCAGCAAGATATTACCCTTTATCACATTTAATTAATATTCTTAAAAATTAATTAATTAATATTCCTAACTTGAATTTTAAAAGGCTTTTTAAATTTTTGTATTTAATTTGTACCTTTTTTGTGGTTTATAATCGTAAAAGTTGTACAAAAGCTAGAAGGAAAGGGGATTAATAACTTCTTTTACATTTGCATGTATTTAAGTAGTATTATAATAAATATAATTCAAGTGAGCAGTAGAAACTTGGGGGCATTTTCCTATATGAAGGAGTCTGGCCAATACTCAAGTTTGAAAAACATTAGCATACATATTTTAATAGAAATGAACGGAATTTTAACTACATTTTTATTAAAATTAAATATCCAGTTTAAATTTTAAGTTAAAAACAACAAGATACCACTACATGCCTATTAGTATGACTATAATCTGGAATATTGGCAATGCCAAACACTGGTGTGGAGGGCGTAGAGCAATAGGAACTCTGATAGATTGCTGGCCAGAATACAAACTGATACAGCCATTTGGAAGATAGTTTGGTGATTTCTTACAAAACTAAACACACTGTTACTATATGATCCAGCAATCATGCTCCTTGATATTTACCTAAAAGAGTTGAAAATTTATGTCCACACAAAAAATTGCACACAGATGTTTATAGCAGCTTTATTCATAATTGCCAAAATTTGAAAGCAGCCAAGATGTTCTTCAGTAGGTGAATGAATAAATAAACTGTGATACATACAGACCATGGAATATTAATCAGTGCCAAAAAGAAAGGAACTCTCAAAGCATGAAAAGACATGGAGGAAACTTAAATACATATTACTTAGTGAAAGAAGCCAACCTGCAAAGTCTATATAGGATATAATTCCAACTATATGACCATTTGTTGAAGGCAAAACTGTGGAGACACTAAAAAGATTAGTGGTTGCCAGGGATGGTGGGGAGAGAGATGAATAGCCAGAGCAGAGAGGATTTTTAGGGCAGTGAAAATACTCTGTATAATATAATGGTGGATATATGTCATTACATTGGTCCAGTCTCATAGAATGTACAACACCAAGACTGAACCCTAATGTAAACTATGGACTTTGAGTGATTGTGATGTGTCAATATAGGTTCATTATTGGTAAAAATATACCATTCTAGGGGCGCCTGGGTGGCTCAGTCATTAAGCGTCTGCCTTCGGCTCAGGTCATGGTCCCAGGGTCCTGGGATCGAGCCCCTCATCGGGCTCCCTGCTCGGTGGGAAGCCTGCTTCTCCCTCTCCCACTCCCCCTGCCTGTGCTCCTCTCTCAATGTGTCTCTCTCTGTCAAATAAATAAATAAAATCTTAAAAAAAAAAAATATACCATTCTAGTGAGTGCTGTTGTGATGGAGGAAGCTGTGCATGTGTGGGGGTATATAGGAAATAGGAGGTATATAGGAAATATTTGTACTTTCCTCTTAATTTTGTTGTAAGTCTAAAGCTTCCTAAAAATATAAAGTATTTTTTTAATTCAATAATTATAAAACAAGAGACATGTCTCAATACTGTTGTTCCTGAGGCAGTTTTTATTCATCAGTTCAGGTTTCATAAATTGCAGTGAGGGGAAGCAAGAAAATATGATAGAAACAACACAAGATTTAGAGTTGGAGGGGTGCCTGGGTGGCTCAGTCTGTTAAGCACCTGCCTTCAGCTCGGGTCATGATCCCACGAGCCCCCACATTGGGCTCCCTGCTCAGCGGGAGTCTGCTTCTCTCTCTCTCCTTCTCCCTCTGTGTGTGCTCACGCTCTCACTCTCATTCTCTCTCAAATAAATAAAATCTTAAAAAAAAAAAAAGATTTAGAGTTGGAAAATCCAGGTTCAAATCTAGGCTCTGACATTTCTCAGCTTGACTGGGTCTCAATTTCCTCATCTGTCAAATGCATATAATAAAATTTAAACTTCTTATGGGAAATGATTATGGAATATCACATGAAATAATAAATGTCGAAGTACTTATTAAAGAATGAAGCATACTTCAGCTACACAGTATTTATATTTTTTGAGTTCATCTGGCAAAAGTGGAGAATGTTTGTATGGATTCATTCATATCTTCCTACCTAGTCCTTGAAGCAGTAATATATTGTTTACAGAGTGTTAGATGAAACCTGTGTTAATTCACTCTAGTGATTATCCTTTAGTTTCATAACACCCACAAACCAGATGAGTCACTCCAGCCAGGAGAGAGGAGCTGGAAAGAAGAGGAATTATGAATAGAGCTAACCTGGGAACCATAAAATGTTGGATCACATGCTTGTTGGAAATCCTCTAATCTTACTTCCTCCCAAACTATCTCCTCTGTGACCTTTTATCTGCCCCCTGCTGTACTAGCTAAGTTCCTTCTCCCTACAGCACCTTTCTTAGATCTTTAATTACTTATTACCTTGCATTGTAATTGGCCTCGTATCTGCTCCATGATCCTTATCACTGTTCCTTTTATGAATATATCTAGAATGAATGATTGAATGAATGAATGAATGAATGATTTCAGGGTAAGCAGTATGGAATCCAAAGGGTATGCAAGTCACCTTTTAGCTTGGGTAAGTTAATTAATATCTGTGACCTCTTTCCTTTACTTTTTGGTGTTATTTTAAAATATCATAGAAGGTACTTGGCACAGTCTCTGGCACACTGTGAGTAAAACTTTTAGGTAAAAATTAGTTGATGATAATAGCTAGCAACTTTTGGAAACTTTGCATCCATTAACTCATTTAATCATCACCATAACCCAGTAAAATAGGTACTGTTACTGATCTCATTTTACAAATGAGGAAACTGTTGTAAAGTAGTTTGATGAAAATGCCAGAGCAGATTAACAATAAGACCAGGGAATCTGAATCTATAGCTTGCATTCCACTGAACTGCCTTTCAGTTATCATTCATATTATTACTATAAACTTACCTGCACTGGGTCACTCCTAGCCTCTAGAGTGCTGTGTGTAAATTAGAAAAAAATATTTCCTTTCCTAAAGACATTTGATTTTCAACATTGGAAAATTATTGTAATAATATACAAAAATGTGATGTGCAATCCTTGTGCAATGCACAAATGACAATCAATTACACTGTCACTGTACCTGCAAAAGAGGAGGCTGAAAAATCCTTGGTTTTCAAGCTTCTTATAACATATCCTTATTAGGAATAGTTACCGGGAAAAGGCAAAAATAATTAATAACCCTCAAAAGCCAATTGCATACATCTCCTTAACCTAAAAAAACTTCAGAAGCACATAACTGTGAGACTAATTCTAAAATGAGTACAAATGTGTAAATTGCATGATTATGGCAGACATTTGTCAGCTAATTTGGCAATGAAACTAGCCCGTGCGGCTTTACAAAATATGTACAGCATTTCATTGCTGACACCCAGCAAGATTTTCATTTCACACCTTTATCTTTTTGCTCTGAAGCTTCCTTTATTATTATGACTAGGTTCACATTGCCACTGCTTTCTGAATTTTTCATTCAATGCTGTCTGTATCTTTGGTCTTTTACTAGTCTGTCATTTTGCTTCTTTAAAGTCCTATGACCTACTGTGCTAAAGCAGTGGGACTTATTTTTTGCAAGCATGGTATTTAAAGCCTCCTTGTCGAAATGGCTGTCATAACGGACTCTCACTGTCTTCCGTCACCACTAAGCAACCTTAAACTAGCTCATTCTAAGGGTCAGTTATAACAAATATTATTGCAATTCATGATAGGCCACTGTGCTGAATAAATGTAGAGAAATTTAATAGTCCTGAAAGTTGTATTATATTTCTAACCAGAGGGCTAAAAGCACGGTTTTTTAACCAGACTTGGAATACTGTATTTGACGTTATGAGTGAATATACTGATACATGGGTATTACCTTTAAATGCAGTTAGACATGGGCGCCTGGGTGGCTCAGTTGGTAAAGCGACTGCCTTCGGCTCAGGTCATGATCTGGAGTCCCAGGATCGACTCCTGCATCGGGCTCCCTGCTCAGCAGGGAGTCTGCTTCTCCCTCTGACCCTCCCTCCTTTCATGTGCTCTCTCTCTTTCCTTCTCTCTCTCAAATAAAAAAATAAAATCTTTAAAAAAATAAAAAATAAATGCAGTTAGACATAAAATTAAATAAATAAATAAATAATAATAAATAAATTCGCCTCTATTGTGTATGATTTTTTTTCTTAACAGCCAAAGTTTAATGAATGTGTCTTTGTATTTACAAAGACAGGGCAGAATAGTATAATATTGAAAACAAAGAACTATTTCAGCTTGTTCTTCTAGGGGAATGTCACTAAAACATAATGTTATTCCGTTTATATTAGATAAGGATGATGGTAAAAGATAGGTGATATAAAAGATAAGCAAGGTCACAACGACAGCAACAGTGCCTTGTAAAATTTAACGTATGTTTTCAAACTCACGTATGTGTTTTTGAAAATTTAAACATTCAAATAAGTTGAAGAAGTACATCTTGGCCAGAAATATAATTTGTAATGTCATTATCTGAAGTACAAATAGCGTAGGATACTTTGAGGTGCTTTTCAAGATGTCAGGTAAGGAAGGTCAGATACCCGAAGCTATCAAAAAAACCAAAACAACACAACATGTCCTATAAATCATAGTTTGTGAATTTTTACAAAAATGAGTACAACTGGTATTTAGCCAGAAAAGAGAATTGAGGAAACTAGAATAGTTTTCAGAAGGAGGAGGTGATTTAGTTAGAACTCTTTTAGGTACCTATGAGAAAAACCCAACTCTAAGCTATTAAAAATTTAAGAAGGAATTTGTAGGTCTCTGCCCTCAGGCATGCCTAGATCTGGGGCTAACACTTTCTCATGAGATTCTTTCACTCTCTTTCTATTTCTCTTTCGGCTGTACTTGTCTTGGCTTCTCTTATCTTGTTGGCCCTGTTCTCCCACGCTGTAAAGAGCCGAAAGCCTGGACACTCAGAGCCACAGCCTCCTGTTAGCAAAAAGGATAAGAGAAACTTTTCTGTAGTTCCAACACAGAAGAGATGGGAAAGACTCTGCTTACCCACCTATGTCATTGACATGCTCATTTGGGGCCTTGGGTAGGTTTGGGGCACACACTTTGATTCACAGTCCCACCAGGACCATGTGAAGTGTGCAGGAGTTCTCCAAAGAGACAAAATGAATGAGGCTGGGGAAGCATTCTAGAGGGACATGAAATAGTGTCTGCCTACAAGGGTGGAGAGCTCTATGATTTGCTATGCATTGCTTTAGTTCGGTAACTTATGACAGTGGTCATCAATGGCTGTTTTTATATATAAAATGCCTTGGCCATTAATCACTCAATCAATGTTAGTTTCCACTTGCTTTTTAAAAAAATTTATTTTAGTGTAGTAGGAACACAAAGTGATATCTACCCTTTTAACAGATTCCTACGTGTACAATACAGCATTGTTCATTATAAGCACAATATTGTACAGAAGATGCCTAGACCTTTTTCATCTTGCAATTTGAAACTACATACCCATTGATTATCAACTCCCCATTTCTCCCTGTCCCCAGCTCTGGCAAGTTTTCACATTTTTTTGCCCAGTGCAAATGAATTCTGTGGTAGGTACCAATCAAAGCGCTATGTAACACCATGGTTAATAGCATTAACTTGAGAGTAAGACCCAAGTTCAGATCTTGCTCAACCTATCTGGCTCTGTGACTTTGGATAAAATAATTAACTTCCCTATTCCTTAGTTTTCTCATGTGCAAAATGAGAATAATTTCTATCTTTGAGTATATGAGAAATAAATTTTTAGAAAGCATATGAAGCACACATGAGGACCATCCCAGTTTAATAATTGGTAGGCATTTTAATTATTAATTTGTTTACCTCCTTCAAACTAATTTCCCTCAAAACACTAAACAAATGCTATTTAGGAATAGATATGTCAAAAGGCCTCATAGGGTATCTGACCTTTCTATGTTTTGGTCAGAAGAGTATTTCCTCACTTGTTCTCTGATGCCTAGAATTCCTTTATTAAGAAATAAATGTTTTCATTCCAGTTTTTATATTAAAATGCAAACATCTCATTGTACAGAAATACTCTCATGCTAACATAATGCTAATAGAATAATCTACAAGAGTAAACACCACATCAACTCCTTCCTGATTTTCAAGAATTAGGGAGAAGGGACAACAGCAGGACAGTGGAAGGGGAAAGGGGATCACCAGGTGGAAAGAGCCAAAAAAAAAAGAAAGAACGAAAAAAGGAGTCGGGTGACTGGACACAAATAAAATAGTCTAAACAACAAATAAAATAATGACTACTTAATAAACTTTTAACAAGTTATAGGAAATAAAATAGGATAATAAATAATAATAATAAGTAATAAATAAGAGCTTAGTATGGATTCAGTATCCTAGTATAGACTCAAAATGACCCTGACAAGCAAAAACAATGAGACCAACTCTAGCAAGGTGAAATGCAGTAATGATGAATAAAAAATGTACATTTATATTCATAAATCAGTTGTACAGTCATCTCTTCTTTCTTAAATTACCCCAGGAGTACAAAGTAATATAACTACTGAATACCAACTTTTGAAATAGAGGATAGAAAGTTAGATGACACTGTATTATCGGACACTGTATTTACTTGCCAGTAAACCCTGGACTTAGAATGACATTAGGAAATAACTGAAGTTTCTGGAAAAAGTCAGCTACTCATAACTGTTGTTTTCATAATGTTGTTTTCTTTCAGCGGGATTGATCTATATAAGGAGAAGGCAGAAACAAAGGATCCTTAGTGAGAGCTTGGAGGTAGCAGGGCCTGGAATGGAGAGGAACAAAAGACACAGGATTATTTTTCATGCAAGGAATATTTATATGAGTATTGAAAGAGAGACCTGTCAAAGGTTATTCCAAGAATAACCTAAAAAATGGGGCCAGCAGTTATAATAATGTTGGGTAGAGGAGGTAGTTTTTAGGGCAAGATAAGTTGAGGTGAATTTTTTTCCTGGGTAATAGCTACAATCATCCCAGTGGAATTTGCCGTGGGATGGTTCATAGGGCACACATATAAACATGGCGATTATTGGCTTTGCAATGCGACTTAGGGCCAGAGAAGGGGATGGAAGTGTATCCAAAAAATGAATTAAAAAAGAAAAAGAAGAAAAAGACAGAATGTATGCTGAATTCATCTCCTACTAAGGGAGCAGAAAGGAATGCATAACCAAGTAAAGGCAAGAGAGCTTTACTAGCAGCATGAGCTCTCATAAGTTCCCTGAACAGCTTGCTCTTGAAGTCATAATTAGTTTAGCTTTTTTCTATGTTAGGAATCTATATTTCATTCTAGTTTTGCTGATAACTTGTATAGGTCACATTCTGGAGGTCAATTTGATGGTTAGCTAGTATTTAATAAACTGTCCTCAGTTCTTTTACACTCCTTCTAGCATGTATTTCTTGCTTTACTAATTGACATTAAAAGCTAATGCTATAGAAGAAATGTAGGGAAACATCTGAGTGTTTATCCTGATTAATGTGTTTCTGATGTTCTTGGCAGAAACACTAAGTGTCAACTACAACTAACATATTTTGGTGTCCTGACACGCTTCTGGCAATCTCAAACTCGTGTTCAGAGGCAGTTCATTGGGAGAATGCTAGTACCCTCCTTTAGATTGCAGTGTAAAATCCAGGAGAGTATATTTAAATGGGCAAGAAGCAGTTATATTTTTTATGCTTTGGTGAGGAAAGTGGGACATCAGCAGAGTTCCTCACAATTACATAATCTAAACATTATGATACTGTATATAGAATACTAGCACATAAATGAGATCGGTGACAACCACCAAATGAGTCCTTAAATTAACAAAAACATCAAGTGTCTACTTACAATGGTCTTCCTTCTCATCTTGACCTTGTTATACTATTCAAACATCTGCTAAATTCACCATGTTTCTTTAGATAGATTCAGACTGATCTTGTGAGTTATCTATCTCCAGAATTATAGTGGTTTCTATAAAACATTCCCCAAACGACAGCAAATTTGTATTTATATTAAGGACTAATTTTTGTATTTACTAAGGTATTTTTTTTAGTTGACTTAGGAATGTTTCCATTGTGTGAATCAATATTAATAATAGAAAAAAAGGAAAAAGCATCAGAAAGGATCAGAGCAACCTCATTCTACTGAAAAGTGTGTTTGAAACTTGCCAGTAAACCCTGTTCAACATGGATAATCTTTTGCAAGGAATACCGTCACGGGAAGTTGCCAATTATAAGCATCCCGTATGTAACATAGCTTTAAATAGGTGTGTTGCATATGCGATTTTTATACCAAAAGATCATAATAAAAATTAGAAATGAAGATAAAAGGCAATCAGACTACTTTGTGAGGAATACAAGTTAAATATCTTACGCAGATGTTCCTAAAGTGGTATTTCATCCATTTCATTTTCTCTTCTATGCACCTGTTAGCACAGATAGCAGTAAGATCCACTCAAAATTAGTTGAGTCACTATATTTAGTAACAAACAAACCTGCTATCAGTTAATGTCTAATTTGAAGTCATTTGAATTTAAACATATAAATCAGAAAAGATGACTCAGGGCAACACTCTCCTTACCGCTAATGCTCTTAATCAGAGAGTTTCTTTTGGTTTCTATGTATAGCAGCTGCAGATTTTATTTTTTGAAACCCTAGCTTTTTAAAGGAATCAAAGACTTCTTTGTTTCCCTATACCATAAATTATTATACCTAACATACTATAGATATTTGAAGCAAGTTCCCTTCTTTCTTGTCTTTCCCTTCTATGTTACTTTAATCCCAAGTGAGGAATGGGCAGCATTTAGGAGGGGAAGAGAAGGATACATGCTGACATTGACGTTCTTTCCCCTCTTTTCTTCCTAGAACATCTCCTCTTTTATATGGGGTGACACGTAAGCTTCCAACTAATATTTCATTTAATGAAAGTAATAAGAGAAAAAGAGATAGAAGGTTTCAGTGCGCATGCATTTAATAAAGATGTGTTCTATTCAGTTTTTTCACCTGGATTTATTCGTCTCAACAAACTTTACACTCTCAGCAAACAGATCCTGCACTCAAATGGTACTCTTTCCCTTTCTCAAGAGCAGTGCTGATGGCATGCAAACTTATATTCATTATTTCTGCTCTGCAAGTATAATGTTAAAAAAAAACACTTGGATCATGTTGTTGCTTTGAAATGCCGTTGCTTTGAAACATGTCCTGAAAAATAATTATAAACTCACATTCCCTACAAATAATGAATTCATAGTTACACACTACAACTTGTTTATTAAAAGGAACAGGTCACTAACTACTGGCTAACTATGCAAATCATTATGTGAAACAGAAAACATGTTTGGCTGAGTTTCTCCCCAAGTCAATATATGCTAGTTAAATTTATACACAGTGAATCTATATATTTATGTGTTTTGATATGAAAAATAAAGCAAGTGAAAATATTGTAGAACTGGAAATTTGTGACCCCTCAGAATTACTCTCATTTCCATGAGAACACATCATGTCTACGTCTGTCTAAAGACTTCTGCTTAATTGAATCTACCAGTTCTAAATTGTGAAACAATATACAATATAAAACGATCTTGGAAGAAGAATAAATCATTTTCCTTTGATGTTTACTAGTATTGAATCCCAATTGAGCAATTGATATATACTAGGGAGCAATAATATCCCAAGGCCAATTCAGAAGCCAATTGGTAGATGTGCTAGTAATGGGTTAGTGGGGTCAGGAAGAAGGTAATAGGAGGTATGGGTGAAGGGTATGAAATGAAATATATTTCCTAGAAAAGTGCCACAAGAAATTCCTTGAATTTCTGAAACAGAACTATCAAAAGTAAATTTGTAAAAGTTCATTTTAAAAGGTATAATTTAGGGGGCGCCTGGGTGGCTCACTCAGTTGAGCGTCCGATTCTTGGTTTTGGCTCAGGTCATAATCTCATGGGTCGTGGGATCCAGCCCTGCGTTGGGCTCTGGGATCAGTGGAGAGTCTGCTTGAAGATTCTCTCCCTCTGCTCCTTCCCCCACTCGTTCTCTCTCTCTCTCTTTCTCTCAAATAAATAAATCTTTTAAGAAAGGTATGATTTAGAATGTTAGATAAACTGCTGAAAGTTATCACCAGATTTTTATGCCTTGAAAGACTCTTTCAGAGATCTATAAATAATTTATTCCCCTCAAATATGCTGATTAAGCTATAAGGTGTGATAGCCATGTTATAGGAACTTTAAACTTAGATACAATTTTTCTACTTAATTTCTAGTAAGTGCACAGATGTTGTATACTGATTGCAAACTAGCTTCCTGAGAGTATGAAAGACTCTGGTTGTGACATTAAGCAAATATATATATCTGATGGAAATGGCTAAGCTGGTGTCTCCTTCCTCTTGTACCTCATCCTTTCTGGAGTTGAGGGCTGCATTTACAAGGAGGATGACTAGGTGATCATAAAGTGTATGACCAAACAGTGACATGTTTTTGAGTGCAAAGGAATTCTATTAATAATTACACCAGGGGTACCTGGGTGCTCAGTCAGTTAAGGATTGGACTTTTGGTTTCGGCTCAGGTCATGATCTCAGGGTTGTGAGATCAGGCCACCCCTGCTCTCTACCTGTCAGGCTCTGCACTCAGTGGGGAATCTGCTTGAGATTCTTTCCCTCCCTCCCCCTCTGTTTATCCCCCTCTGTTCCTCCCCCAGCTCACACACACTGTATCTCTCAAATAAATAAAATTTTTTAAAAAAAATTTTTAAATAATAATTACACCAGAACAAAAGGCATCAACTCGGTCTTTCCTAGGAAGCCTGAGGATGTGGGAACATAGGAGAATCTTTTTTTCAGTCAAGGTTACACAGATAAGTATGAGTTTGCTGGTCATATCTGTGTGCTATTTTACTTGATGATATGGACCTGAATTGCATTTAATAAAGCCAAGTTCCTGTTCTTCTTAATTTGGCACCAGTATTTTCAAAATTTAGAGACAACAGGTTTCTGTGAGGTTACCATAGCCAACATACACCAGCTGCATGAAGTAGTCAGAATTGAATATGGCTACGAGCCATTACAACTCTAAAAAACAGCAATTATGGCTCATGTTTAGAAATTTATCATATACAATTCTGTGTTTTTCCAGCTATATGTATACACACTGCTAATTACCTTCTCTACACTATATAGTATTGTTAAATATGCCCGCCCGGGATGGGAAGTTAAAGAAGCTTCTATATCTGTATATTAATAATAACTGAATCAATTGTCTGCTCATTCTTTTCAAACTGCCCATGTAAGTTAGTTGTAACCATTTGAAAGAAGAATTAATATTGAGGAAAAAGTATTCTGGAGCAATAATAATTTTTATGTACTTTATTTTCTGGGAAACATGGTGTTTCTAGTAATAATAATGAATAAAGACATTTAAAAATATGCAGCTCCCAGAAGACTTTGTACCATGGGTGAAATAAATATAAAAGGTGAAATAGGCAATTGAAAAACTGATTAGGGGGGCGCCTGGGTGGCTTAGTCGTTAAGCGTCTGCCTTCGGCTTGGATCATGATCTCAGGGTCCTGGGATCGAGCCCCACATCGAGTCCCACATCGAGCCCCACATCGAGCCCCACATCAGGCTCCCTGCTCAGCAGGAAGCCTGCTTCTCCCTCTCCCACTCCCCCTGCTTGTGTTCCCTCTCTCGCTGTGCCTCTCTCTGTCAAATAAATAAATAAAATCTTAAAAAAAAAAAAAGAAAAACTGATTAGAATTATAAATATTTAGAATTACCTTTGCAGTAGTCCCTAACTAAAAATTATAGTATAGATTTTGATCATGTGACAATAGTGTATTTTTTTCTACAAATTAACACTTAAATGTTATAATTTATTTAAAAGTGAATTATATGTAAGTGCTGCTGAGATTTAACTATTATAGTTGAAGGTTTTGGCCTAACTGTAATCCTTTGTAACATCAGATTAAACTATGCAACAAAAGTAGTTGAGGTTTTTTATTTCCTTAATGGTCATCTATTGTGCAGAATTTAAGTACTATCTATTAGTTGAGGGGAAATGTAAATTTCCATTAAACACTCTAGGACGGGAACAATTAAGGCATTATATATGTTTAAATTATTCAATTGAAATAGCTTTCCTTTTAAAGTCACATACCCACTTGCTGTTTCATTCGACAAGTATACCTTGAGTTAGTTCCTTACTCTGACACAGTCAGTGCTCTGGTACCTGGGATACAGAGCTGAAGGTGTGCACAGTCTCGTGGGGCAGCAGAGGATTATGGCAAGGTTATAAGTCTTAGCAGAGCTATGAACAGGGTGCCATAGCATCCCCAGAGAAAGGAGCAATGGGCTTCCAGGCAAGGATCCTTAACTGAAAAGTTTGCTGACACTTAACGTAATAGCGTTATCAAACAGAAAAGGGGGATCGTGCATTCCTGCAAGGAGAATCACCTATGTGTGGGTTCCACCATGGTGAGTGTAGGTGATACGTGCAGGACAGTGAGAAAATGTGAAGAACTCTATATACTCTGCTAAGGGAACGGGATTTTATCTTGTGGTTTATGGAGAGCCTTAGTCATTTTTAACTAAGGGAATCCTATAAGAGATAAAGAAGGAGCTAGATTTGTATTTCCAAAGAGGAGCGGGGAATCAAATGATTTACTGAAACAACGGAAATTCAGATGGAAAAGTGTTCCTTCGACCTTTAATTCCCCCAGCTGTTCTCTTCCTCTACCCCATCTGCAGCAGGTGGATTCTGATTTGGCACCCTTTCATCTTCAACCCTTCCTCTGCCTCATCCCTGAGTTGTTCTGCAGAAAATATTCCTTGCTGGTAGACTGTGAATAATTTGGGATAAGGGAGTCTATTAGACCCAGTGGAAAATGGTGTTTTATGTTAAGAGCTACACATAGAAGCTAGTCTGTTTTCCAGTAATGTTGTTTCTTAAAGAAATTTTGTAAAGTTTTTAAATAATACAGAGAACTGTTGTGTTATTAAAAAAAATGGCTCTACTTTTTGGGAGCTTCATAAAATTTTAAAAATCATTCTAAAAGTTTAGTAAAATTTTGATTTTCCTATTTCTATGGGAAATATATTTTGATATCACCAGCTAAAGAGCTCAGTACTGATCATACATGACATGGTCATTTCATCATACTTTAATTTTAAGAAAATTGCTTGATAGTCCCCAGCGTGTTTATTAATTCTGGCTAAGCTTACCAACTCAGTATCTGCAGGAAATCCTGCCACCAGGTAGGTGCAGATTTTTTTGGAGTGAAATGGAATTATTGACAAGATACTATCATCTTAAAATAGAAATCTAAATATATCTTCCAACAAAATTAATTTAAGACAATAGATGAATTGAGAGGCTCATGGCTAAAGAACAGAGTACCTTCTATTTCAGACAATAATTAAGCCATATGTAAAAATAATACTAAATATTAAGCCCTTATTTTAAAAAATTCCCTTTGCTTATGTGAACATGACTCTAGAATTTATTTGTCTGTCACTAATTTGAATTCTATCTGTGAATGCTTTTTTTTCTCTCTGACCCAAAACCATCTAAAGCTATCCTTGAAATGTATTTCTAAACTTCTATCTTAAGGTAGATGTGTTTATTGGTTCAGGAATTCAATTGCAAAGGTTGTGAACATTTCAGGAATAAATGCAAGCTTGTCCTTCCTGCCTCCCCCAGTCCTCTTGAACATTCAGTGCCTCTTGCTCAGGCAGATGTGAGTAGCTGCCCACTTCCTGTTTTTCTGGGGAGCAGGGCAATCATTTTCATATTTAAGTGCTTTGAAGAAGGTCAGATATACCAAGTTAATAAAAGCAGGAAGCAATTAATATGCCTTCAGGGAAGAAAGGATCCATATATCAGCAAAGCAACAATTTAAACAAAGTAGTTACTGTCAATAAACCTGAAGGCAATATTTAGACTGATGAGAAGATATTACTGGAATGAGAAGTAGTAGATCTGGGTTCCAGACTTGGCTTTGCCACTAGTAGGCAGTATGGTCCTGAGAAAAATTACTTACTCTTTTCTTGTTCTAGTTTTCTCACTTTTAAAATGAGAGTATTTTTTTCTGTTTACTTCTAATGGATTATAAATTTTTAAAATTGTATGTCTAATGGATATCAGAACTCTGGTTCTGGGAGGCCCTGTGGATCCTGTAGCAACACTGCAGGACTGAGCCCAATGCGGGCATTGTGCTGCATGTTAGCACATTTAATTCACACTGCCATACTCTGCTGGGCATGGTAGAAACCATGTCACAGACCTGTCCTTTCTGTCTCAAAAGGGGCATATTTTGAACAGACATACAGATTGAATTGAAAATGTTTCTTCTTGTTACATTTCAGACTTTTCTCCTTCCAGTTTTAGCCCTGTTCTCCTCCATGAGAACCAGGGATATCACTGTGACTTTAATTCAGAGATAATTAATATGAGACACTTACCACCATTTTGACTTTTTGTGAGCCTATAACATTCAGCTGGCATTTTGGAATCTGGTCCAACATCCATGAAGGAGGTGTGACATCCTTTATACACTAAGGAGGATGAAAGTGTTCTAATACAGAACATTAAGGAAGGAAAAGTTATCCTCTGGTGGCTCATTTAAATGCAGGGTGAAATGCAGGATATTATAGTGCTTCAGTATTGTTGAATCTGGAGAAGCCAGGGCATATTTGACTTCACACCCCACCTGCTGAAACAGAGAATCCAGAAGTAAGCCCAATGCAGATGGCTCTAAGTGCTTGCTAATAAAATAAACACAACTATTTGTGAACAAACTGCATGTAAAAGCAAGCAGTAGAATGATATATGAACTTTAGACATTAGAAAATCAATTGCCAAAATGATTCAAAAAAAACAAGTACATTGTTCCCTGGTCGAGCCTCTGAAAAGAAATATAACTCAAGAGAGAAGGCAATTCTGAAGTAAAGGGATTTCTCTGATGAGAAGGTTGAATGGTGTGTATGTGTAATAGGAGGAGAAAAATGCTCAAGTAAGGCCTGTGACACACTTGTTAGTGGAGGGAAGATTATAGTGCAGAAAAAGCTGAAGATTTCAAAATAAACTTAGCAAGAAATAAAATTTTAGGCTATGCTTAGAACATTATAGGTTCACTGTTTTAGACAGATTGTATAATATTAGCAGGTGAACAAAGAAAGCAGAGTCCTTACCTTCTATTTTGCTTCCATTTTCTCCATCAAAGGAATTGATGTTTACACAAGAAAAAGCAGAATAAACATGGATAAAATGAAACTGCATCTCCTAATAGGTGAGGAATAAGAGTTTGTCCCTGAATGCTTTAAATGTATCCATTTCCCTCATTCTGGAAGAATTCTGCTTTAGGAAATTCACACCTTCACCTTATATTAGTACTTTGTAGTTTGTGATTTCATATACTTAATTTTATTTGATACTTTTAATGACTCAGTATGACTAACTGAGCATGCATATTATGCCACTTCACAGAGAAGTAAATAAAGGCTCAAAGAATGACATTCTCAAGGTCGTATTTTTAGTAAGTGGCTTAGCAATGCTTATCTTAGCAGAGAGAATAGAGATGAGAAAGAGAATACTATTTGTAATTTTCAAAAGGTAGATCTTGGAAGCCGTAACAGTAAGAATGATATCACTGAGTCTCAAAATCTAAAATTATTTTGTATGTAATATGGAAGCATTTAAAAGGGGGGTAATCTTTTTTTATTATTATTGTTTTCTTATTGGGAGGCGGAGCAGAAGGAGAGGGAAAGAGAGAATCTTAAGCAGGTTCCACACCCAGTGAGGAGCTGGACCTGAGGCTCAATCTCACGACCCTGAGATCATGACCTGAGCTGAAATTAAGAGTCGGATGCATAACCGACTGAGCCACCCGGATGTCCCAAAGGGGGGTAATCTTGTACTATGCATGGTTACACTAAAAGTTGCTAGAATAATTGCCTTTCCCTTTTAATTCAGATTGATCAGATATCTCTTTGGGAGAAATTGGCATAATTTCTCTTTCTTTGTAACTAAAATGGGACATTTGTTTGCACTGATCTTTATCTGGAGAGTGGAGATTTGTGACACATCACAGAACTCCATACTTGATCCTGCTGTGCTTTGCATTTTGCGATGGAAATACAGTGCCCAGACAGAAATAACACGTCCCTGGACAGCGGAACACAGACAGTCCTCACTCTGCACAGTTTCACCATGGTTTAATTAAATAGTACTAGTCACGGCTCAAATTTCTATAACAATGATGTATGAACTATGACGAAGTACATAAAGTACTGATTTTGCTAGTAGGTCTTCAGTCCACAAATCACTAAGTGAATAACAGATGGGCATGTTGATCAGTGACCAATCATATGACTTGTTGCAAAATTTGTCAGTGATTGCTTACTCTGCTTCTGTTATTCAGTTCAAGCCCTGATAGCAAAACTTGTTGTCTTACCTCCCAATGTATAGTCCCATGTGCCATTTTACAAAAATGGGTAATCATAGGAGGTAACTAACCAACAGATGAAATAAATGAAAAATGATAGTGCTGGAAGGGAAATTTGAATCAAATATAAATACAGTTATAGAAGAAATGGCTGACCATGGGAATGTTGACTCTGCTGCCATTCAAAAGACTCTAGAAACACAGCCCTAGGAACTAAACGAAGGGGAACCTACAGACATAATTGGGCAAAGTGACAAAAAGCATGCCGATGTCCCAGAGGAAATGATGCTGGCAAAAAGAAAAAAAAAATCTTCATTTTAAATGAACGCTCAGAGATATTTCATGACAGTGAAAGCACAAAAGGTAAAATGTGGGTAGCTGATCCAAACTTAGAAAGTGTGGCAATCTGCAAGGCATAGAAAAGGTACATCCAGGGAGAAGGCAAGCATTTTTCAAATTAGTTCTTTGTCAAAAACAAAGAAGAGTTTCATCAAAACCAACAGCACCCCTTAATTCTCAGTGTTTTGAATGCTATAAATTATGATGTACTAAATAAATATTAATTTCACTATCTTTCATTTCCTTTTATATTTCTATCTGTCAGTAAGAGTTTTTAATGTTTTGACAGAGAATTTTAAAGGTCATGAAACAATTGTAGTTTTCCCCATTGATTGTTAAGTTCACTGCACAGTTTCATCATGCACAGTCATTTTTATAGTCCCACACCATCAGGTAAAAACTTCCCGTCGTTTCAAAGGGCCTGAACTGTGGGCTGACAAAAAAAAAAAAAAAAAAGACATTTAAGTGTGATAAGGATAAAGGTATGTATTTAGAGGTATTTAGAGTCATGGGTTGAGCACAAACTTAATATTAGCAAATAGTGTGACACTATGGTAAGCCAAGTATTGCGGTTGGGATTATAGTAACAGGCCTGGAGTACTTTTTCCACTACCGTCTATCTCTATGGTAATACAATCCCAACCATTGAATGTTCAGTTCTGGGTTCCACATTTGAATAAGGCTTTGCAGGGAAAGAAAACCACTTCATATTGATTATAGTTGAAGAGACTGGGGAGGTGGGGGGTGTACCCAAGTAAAAATTGCTCATACAAAAGAAGTAGGAGTAAATTTAGCCTGTGTAACTCCGAAGGTTGAGCCAGGAAGTTAACAGGGGATGTTTCAAAGAGATTGACTTTCTCTTGGTTACAATAATTCTTCTTCATATTGAGTTGCCCCAAAATGGAATCAGCACATGGAATCACATTGCTGTGGTATTGAGGTTTTTCAAGATAACTATCTGCTGGCAGGGATATCTTTCAGAGATTTGGGCTGGAAGAAAATACCTAAATGCCCACTTCAAATATAAAAGGATAATTACTACAGTCTATAATGGTGGGTTGTGACTACTATATCTCTATTTGTTGTTTAATAAGAGATACGTGGATCGTGATACAGCATGGGGTATTGGTAAGAGAAATGGTCTTTATGTCATAAACACCAGAGTTAAAATCTCTGTTCAGATAACCATGCACCCTTGGGCAAGTTATTATCTCCAAGCTTACCCTTTGTCTTTTGTAAAATAGAAATAATATCTGCTAATACTTGTTTTCTGAAGATTACAAATAATATATCTACCTTGTGTTTGTAAATCTTAACTATTACTGTCTTTAAAAAACACAACAACAATAGGAATACCAGGTAGATTTGAGGGATAGTGGAATTTTTTTACAATACCCCAAATGACAACTTATTAATTCTTTCTTTTTCCATATTGCCAAAATATTTATGTCTCCAGTAGGTGTGAGATATGCATTTGTAATATCTCTATGGGAGTAAGAGATGCAAAACAGAGTGGCAGAAATATGATGACTAGTCAAGAGAACACATTTGGATAAGAAAAAATAAAGTTGGAATGAGTAAAACTCGTATCATCAAGTTTAAAATAGTAACACTTAGATTTTCTTAACCAAAACTACAACAACAAAAAGACTATTGATTTTATGATGGATGCTATTTTAAGATTAATTATAAATCAAATAATTTTTCAGTTTGAATCCCTTGTTTTTATTTTATTTTTTTTAATAATATAGTAGAGAATACATGTTATTTACATAGTGAGGTCACTTTTCCCATAAAATTGTACATGAAATTATTTACTGAAAGTTAAATGGTAAATCTAGGCAAAATGAATAAAATAAAGTGGACATCAGGCAGATTTGACTGGAAGTATTAACATATATACTGAAAGTATGTGTTAATAACAATTGGGATTGGAAAAGGAGATTAAAGTAGCAAACCTAGAAATTGCACAATTAGGCATTCCCTCCAGGTAAACATCTCTGTTGTGGAGATGGATGCATCAGCTTATTAAAGCCTAACATCATTCTATGTTTCAGTAATATACTGAAATCCTCTTGTCTTGAGTTCAAGCTCACCAAAAAGTTGCCTTGTGTAGTTTATCAACTAGTAAAGACCATAGGAATGTCTGATTGTCATGAATACCATGTGAAGTAATCCATTATCCACTAACATCTGGATTTCTACATCAGTCTCTGTGAGCTTTATAGGATGAGAAAGAAAAGGAACTCTCAACGTACTGACAAAATTAAGTTTTAATTTTGCAAAGATAAGGGCCAGCCCCTGGACTTTGATAGAATCACCAAAGTAATATCCCACCCGCATTATTTCTTGGGAGTCATCGAGATCCTCCCTTGGTCATTCTCTGAGCTTAGGACTTGCTCAGTTCCTTTAAAATTTCTTAGTCATGTCAGGTTTTGTTTTGGTTTCATTTTTTTCCATAAAATCCTACAGCTTATTATTTTATAATAATTCTCAGAAGAAAAAGAAAACACAATTTTTATCTCCAAGGAGTTTAATCCAGAGAATTATAATCCATGGGTATACACTACAAATATAACTAATCACAAGATATTTTCATAGTAGGGGTACCTGGGTGGCTCGGTCCTTAAGCGTCTGCCTTCGGCTCAGGTCATGATCCCGGAGGTCCTGGGATCAAGCCCCGCATTGGGCTCCCTGCTCAGTGGGAAGCCTGCTTCTCCCACTCCCCCTCCCCCTACTGTGTTCCCTCTCTCACTGCATCTCTCTCTGTCAAATAAATAAATAAAATCTTAAAAAAAAGATATTTTCATAGTAGGATATAATAAGTAATACAAATTAGTACTCAAGAGTGTAATTATGTAAGTGTTAAGAGGGTACTCAATTTGAAGTAACCAAAGACTGGGGTGGTCAAATGCATGATGGTTTGGGCCTAACTTATTGATAAGAAATACATTGCAGAAGGAAGATATAGGGAAGGGATTATCAAATGAAGTAGTCACAAGAATTTCCATGTGAATTCCCAGGTATCACCCTTAAAGATTATGATTCAGGGAGTATATTACTTTTCTATTGCTGCTGTAACAAATTACCATGAATTCAGCAGTTTGCAATAATACAAATTTATTGTCTAATAATTTGTAGATCAGAGATCTGACTCCTCACCTGGTTCTTCTGCATAGGTTATCACAAGACTGAGATAAAATTGTCTCTTGCCGGGAATCTTATCTGGAGTGGGGAGGTGTTGGTGGAAATCCACTTCAGGCTCATTTAGGTTGTTTGCAGAACTTATTTCCATGTGTCTCTAGAACCAACTGCCTGTTTTCCTTGCTGGCTATCAGCTGGGGGTTATTCTCAGAGTCTAGAAGTCTCCTTCATTTCCTGGCTCATTTCCTTCCTCTTCAACGCCAACGATGGAAGTCTGAGTCCTTCTCATTCTTCTTACCACTTTGACCTTCCCCTCTGCCTCAACTCTCTGGCCCCTAACTGATAAAAGCTTTTTTTCATGTGATTAGATTTCACCCACCTGGATAATCTCCCTATTTTAGGATCTGTAACCTTAACTACAACTGCAAAATCTTTTTGAAATATAATAGAACATGTTCATGGGTTCCATGGACCAGGGTATGGATATCTTTGGGGAGCCATGACTCAGTGACTCTGGTCACACTTTAAGAAATCTTGGTATAGAGGCATAAAACTTGGAAACTAAATTTTCAAACATGGTGGAAGATGTATCCATTCTCGCTTAGGTAGAAGGGAAGAGTATGAAATTAGTAAGAAAGAATAGAGATGACATGGAATTAACAGATAAAGGGTAGACATTGCATTAAGCAAAGACAGTAATATTTCTTAAATGCTTAAAGAACACTTGAATTTATTTAGGATCTGTTTATTTTCACCTAGTTGAGACAATTACTTTACATAGTTCCATGTGTGGAAGTAATCTCACTGTGCCCACATCTGTATTTAACATAGTTTGGAATTGTTTCAGAGACTACTGGGATTGTTACTGTTTGTAATATTCATAATAGTAATTTTCAACAACAATTTCAACAATCATTCAACAACATGATTCAATTGAGTTGCCATTAATTTTTCTGTGACAATAATGTTTTCCTTCATGATTCAATTCCTAACCCTTTAAAACTTATTTTTAAATTGACATAAAATATACTCTTTTTGGTGTGAAGTTATATAGATATGACAAATGCATAGAGTACTGTAACCACCATCGCATTCATGATGCAGAACCATTACATTGCCCTCCCCCCCCAAAAAAATACTTCATGTTTCCCCTTTGCAATTAATTTTTGCCCCTAGCCCTAACTCCTGGTCACCAGTGATATGTTCGTTATCTTTTTAGTTCTTCCCTTTCCAGAATGTCATGTAAATATAATCATATAATGTGTAACTTTTCAAGTCTAGTTTCTTTCACTTAGCATTACACATTTGAGATTCATCCTGGTTGCTGCATCTATCAGTAGTTTGTTTCTGTTTATAATTCCTAACTTTTGATCAAAAATGGTCTTAAATTACATGTACCTCTGAAACAAATAATACATTATATGTTAAAAAAAAGAAGAAGAAGAAGAAGATAGCAGGAGGGGAAGAATGAAGGGGGGGAATCAGAGGGGGAGACGAACCATGAGAGACTATGGACTCTGAGAAACAAACTGAGGGTTCTAGGGTGGAGGGGGGAGGGGGAATGGGTTAGCCTGGTGATGGGTATTAAAGAGGGCACGTTCTGCATGGAGCACTGGGTGTTATACGCAAACAATGAATCATGGAACACTACATCAAAAACTAATGATGTATGGTGATTAACATAATAATAAAAAAATGGTAAAAAATGGTCTTAAATTAGAATCTAAATAATTTTATGATTAAATTACTCACACTGTCTTGTTGTTGTTGTTGTTATTGTTGTTGTTGTTTTTACCTGGCACATTCAGAAATTGTTCTTGTCATAATGCTAAATTTTTGGGGTTTGCAGGGGTTTTTCTCTTTGTAAATTTTTTGTGTGAGTTATATATAAGACTTATTTTGAGTTAAATGTGAACTGATAAGTGTGTTTGAGCCACCTGTGATTCTTAAAGTCTGCTTAGTACAAGTGTTTAATGTTGAACCAACAGGTGAACTTTGCACTGTTTTGAAGAGAAACTCAGAGATGTGGTTATATCTCAACAGTCTAGTATGGAGGCAAATGTCACAGAGAGTCCAAAACACAATCCAGTTGAATTTGATGACTTATATATGAATTTTCCTTACATGATAATTAACATTTTGCTTATGCTAACATTAAAATTATTTAAAATACAACAGCTGGTGGTAGGACAGAGGTAGCTGAGAAGCATATAAGATGGCAGGAAGAAACTAGTTTAAATTTTATGCATCTATAGATACTTAGCAGAGTGGATAAGCCACATTCAGAAAATTGAGATTTGAGCAGATGTGTGTTTGTTCTCATTAGAATTCATGTTTAAAGCCCTACACAAAACAAGTAAATAGCTCCTGAGCAGGAAACGGGAAGCTTAACCTTTTCTGTCTCTTAAATATAAGCATCTCATTCATAGCTCCATAGTTAAAAAATAGACAGTTCCATAAGTCAGTTGTGCAGCTAAAAGAATCATTAATCTTTAAATAAGAGATTGTTCATTCTGCACTCTGCTGGGGATTATATAGTGCTTTTCATGTACTATACCTCAGAGTGTTTTACTCAGCAGCGAAGTATTTTGGAGATGTGTGATGAATGTGAAACTCACATAACTGCAGCAAAAGCTGATGCTATTTGTTAAAAGCTATTTGTTAAATCAGAAATCTGCCACCCATGTTTGATGCTTGACATGCAAGAATCAGTGGAGAGCAAAACACATTGTTTATTTTCCAATAAGCATGAAGAGATTTTTCCAAAGAGTAATATTTGCATAAAGAAGTTTGTCCATGAATGAAAATCCTCCAAGGATTTAAAAGGACGAACATCAGGATTTAATGGTATAGGATAAAACTTAGGATGTTTAGCTGAGCTTACCAAAGATGCATAGGAGCTTTGGTAGGCACCAGACAGTGTGGCTGCTGGGTTGAGGATTAGTACTGTTTCTGGAGATAGCCATGAACCTCATCAAAGATACAGGAAAAGGTTCTCTGTGAAGCTTCCCTGACTCCCCCAGTGGCTTCTGGGTTCTCCCATGACCCTTTTTAAATAATTTCTTTCCTACCACTATGCTGAATTAAAATTTACCTGTTTAAATTTCTGTTTGCTTGCACCAGCCTGTGACTTCTGTGCAGTCAACACCATGCTTTACTCACTTGTACACCCCAGGGCCTAGCACAGGGTACAGTGGAGAAAACACCCTGGTTAAGGTGTGCTGTAGGAATGAGAGGTCAATATGTAAAGGTCAGTGTGTCCTAGGGAACCCACTGAGATGAAAACAGAGGTTAAAAAAAAAAGATGTTCTGGGCGCCTGGGTGGCTCAGATGGTTAAGCGTCTGCCTTCGGCTCGATCCCAGAGTCCTGGGATCGAGTCCCACATCAGGCTCTCTGCTCCTTGGGAGCCTGCTTCTCCCTCTGCCTCTGCCTCTCTCTCTCTCTCTCTCTGTCTCTCATGAATAAATAAATAAAATCTTTAAAAAAAAAAAAAGATGTTCTTAGGTGGACAAGTGACTCCAAAAATTGGTTTTTTTTTTTGTCTTTAAATGATAGGTTAATTAGTATTTTAAATAGGCTTAATTTTCTTGGCTGGTATGTATTCTCTGAATTCGAAAAAAATACATATTTTTCTCTATATCAGTCAGGTTTCAGCAAGAGAAACAAAAACAAAAGAAAATATAAATTAAAAGATTGTTTTTGATATATCTCTCCATTTATTTAATTCAACTCTGGTGTTCTGAGCTAATATTTTATAGATTTTTTTACTATAGGTTTTGTACTTTTTTGGTTAAGCTACACATTTTCCAGCTTTATTGAGGTATCTTGGCAAATAAAATTATAATATATTTAAGGTATAAAACAAGGTGATTTGATATACAATGTGAAAAGATTCATTAAGTTATAGTGAACCCATCTCTCACCTCACATAGTTATCTTCTTCCCCCCTTTGGTGAGATCATTTAAGTTCTAGTCTCTTAGCAAATTTCAGTCATATGATAGAGTGTTACCAGTTATACTCACCACATTTTACATTTGATAATCAGACTTTATTCATCTTAAATCTGAAAGTTTGTAACCTTTTACCAGCTTCTTCCTATTTCCCCCACCCCAGCCCCTGACAACTACTTTTCTCCTTTGTGTCTATGAGTTTAATTTTTTTTTTTTTAAGATTCCACATATAAGTGAGATCATGCATTATTTGTCTTTCTCTGTCTGAGTGAGTTATTTTACTTAGCGTAATGAAAGATTCATCCATGTTGTTGCAAATGACAGGACTTCTTTTTTTAAGGCCAAATAATATTCCATTGTATATACATACATTTTCTTGATCCATTTTTCCATTGATAGACACTTCAGTTGTTTTTGTACCTTGGCTACTATGAATAATGCTGCAATGAACATGGGAGGACACATATCTCTTGGAGATAATAGTTTCATTTCCTTTAGATATATACTCAGAAGTGGGATTGCTATATGGTAGTTCTGTCCTTAATTTCTTGACAAACCTCCATTGTGTTTTCCATAGTGACTATACTCATTTTACATCTCATCAACAATGTATAAACGTTCCCTTTCCTTCAAGTCCTCATCAGCATTTATCTCTTGTTTCCTTGATAATAGTCATCCTAACAAATTCAAGGTGGTTTTTCTCATTGTGGTTTTGATTTGCATTTCCCTGATGATTAGTGATGTTGAGCATCTTTTTATATACCTATTGGCCATTTGTATGTCTTCTTCAGAAAATTTAGATCCTTTGCCTGTTTTTTAACTGGGTTATTTAGATTTTTGTTTATTTGTTTTATTTTATCTTATTTAATTTCAGTTTTGCTTTTCAGTTGTATGAATTCCTTGTATTTTATGGATATTAACCCCTTAGCAGATATGTGGTTTGCAAATATTTTCTTCCATTCTATAAGTTGCCCTTTGATTTTGCTGATAGTTTTCTTTAATGAGCAGAAGCTTTTTGTTAGATATAGTCCCACTTCTTTATTTTTTCCTTTGTTGCTTTTGCTTTTGGTTTCAAATCCAAAAACTCATTGCCAAGACCAATGTTAAGAGGCTTACTCCCTTTATTTACTTCTAGGAATTTTATAGTTTTACATGTAAATCTTTAATCCATTTTGAGTTAATTTTTGTGTATAGTATAAGATAGGGGTCCAGTTTCATTTTTTTTCATATGCCTGTCCAGGTTTCTCAACACCATTTATTAAAGAGACCATCCTTTCCTCATTGTATATTCCTGCCTCTTTTGCCATAAATTAATTCACCATACATGCTTGGGTTTATATATGGACTCTCTATTCTGTTCCATTGATCTATGTATCAGTTTTTATGCCAATACCATACTGATTGATTACTATAGCTTTGTAATATAGTTTGAAATCAGTTAGCATGCTGCTTCCAACTTTGTTTTTCTTTCTCAAGATTGCTTTGGATATTCAGGATCTTTTGTGGTTCCATAAAAATTTTGGGATGGTTTGTTCCATTTCTATGAAAAGTGCCATTAGAATTTTGATAGGGATTGCATTGAATGTGTGTATTGCTCTGGGTAATATGGACATTTTACATTATTAATTCTTCCAATCCATAAGTGTGGGATATCTTTTTATTTATTTGTCTTCAGTTTCTTTCATCAGTTTTGTACAGCTTCAGTATACAGGTCTTTCACCTTGCTGGTTAAATTTATTACTATTTTATTATTTTTATGACATTGTAAATTAGATTGTTTTATTAATTTCTCTTTCTGATATTCATTGTTAATGTAAAAAATGCAACAGGTTTTTCTATGTTGATTTTATACCCTGCCACTTTACTGAATGATCCTTTGTATTTCTTTGGTATCACTTGTAATTTCCTCTCTTTCATTTTTGATTTTATTTTTTTTCACTCTTCTCCCTTTTTTTCTTAGTGAGTCTAGCTAAAGGTTTGCCAATTTTGTTTATCTTTTCAAAGAATCAGCTCTTAGTTTCATTGACCTTTTCTATTGTCTTTTTAGTCTCTGCTCCATTTATTTCCACTCTGCTCTTTATTATTTCCTCCCATTTATTACTTTTTGATAAGGGATTTTAAAATTACTGAAAATGTTGAACTTCAGCGGAATTTGATATTATTGTCTCTAAAGATAAATGTACAACCTTATTGATGATTCTAAGAATGCCCTCTGGCAGGGTTTTTTTCCCCCCCATTTTCTTGTTGTTGTTTTTTTTTTTTTTTCTTTTTACCCTAGACTATATATTATACTCAACTTTATTATTCTTTTGGATAACATATAAAAGCATATTATTTTGCTCTCATCCTAAAATTAAACTTAAATATCATCTGACATGTATATTTTTAAAACCATTTTCCACAAAATGGCACAAGTTTTATGTTTTAAACGACTGAAACCTAAAGGGAAAACTAGCATTGAAATGTATTTAATGTTCTGATTATTTTTGTCTAACTATTCTCCCTTCACAGATATATCTGGAAGGCTGATATACCTTCTGGAGACTTAGAGGAAGAAACTTTTTTTATATGCACTCTTAAGTTCTTTACTGAAATGGGAAAATAAACAAATGATTATATGGAAGCCGGCAGCTTTAAACACCACTTGTTTTCTTCACAATATTGCACAAAACTGTAAAGGGAAAATAGTTTTTTTTTCCTTTCCCCTCCCCTGGTCATATCCCAAGTCTGTATGTCCATTTACCCATGGTCTCAAACACAGATAAGGCTCTGGCTTTCAGACAGATGTTTGAGAAATCTTGATTACGGTGTATACCAACTATACTATCCAGGTATTCTCTTACTGGCTAAAGCCACCTTGACAGCATTTGGAACAATATAAAAAGATTAATTTTAGAAACTTAAGGAATAATGGAGATTAACCAAGTTAGACCCAAGTTACAGTCTATTTAAGTAGCTTGATGAGTTTTTCAGCATTCTGAAGTTTTTTCTCATCCTGCTCTGACCCACACACCCCACTGCCAAAACTGAACTTTTATTAATTCTTTTACCTCAGCCCTAACAACAGCAAAAATAATAAAAGCTAACATTAATGTGGCTAATTATGGGCAGTGTAAATGTATTAGGTGCTTTGTGCATTGTGCCAGTTAGGATTAGCTTAAATTATGAATAATAAGAAAGGCAAAATAACAATAACCTAAATATAGTTCTCTTTCATGTAAGAGAAGCCATTTAGGGCAGGTAGGTTCACCACCAAGTTGTCAGGGACATTGGTTCCTTGTACTCTCCATCATCTTCAGCATACTTCTTTTAGCTCTAGGTCAAGGGAAGCTGCTTAAGCTCCAAGTATTACAGCCATATTCCAACATTCCAGCCAGCAAGAAGGACGAAGGAAGGAAATAAGAGCATAAAGAATGCATACCAGCTGTTTTTAGGGAGATTCCCTGAAAGTGGACATACAACATTTTTAAATATTATAGATGCCCAAGAGCCTAGATATATCATAATATGTATTCCATTCATGCCTATAACTAGATAATAATTGGGCATTTTTTACTACTGTGCAAGTGACTGCTGGTGCAGCTAGCTCCCATATGCAATAATTCCCTTGGCCTTTAGAACAGCAGAGCTTTAACCATAGCACTCTATGGCTTTGTTATAGGCCTTGATCTAGTTCCCTTGAGACTGGATCTCCTTCTCATGGGTAGGGGCCTGTCTTGGAACCCTAGTAGCCCCTCCCCAGGCCATGGGATGGGGCTCCTTCTATGTACTATCAGACTTCTTCGATGCTGATTACATGCTGTCTCTTTGGGCCTCTGACTATTACTCACTTTCTGCCTCTGTCTTGATTGTCCTAAATCTGTCAATTTATGTGGTCTTTCAGCACAAATCTTCATCCTGACCCATCATTCTATAACAGAGCCCTCATTAGAGCATCAGCTCTGTTGATTTCAGAATCAGTAAAAAGGAACAATGCTGACTTTGACATATATTTTCAATTATACAAATTTCAGTGACTATTTTCTGTTTATCACTAGGAAAAAACTAAAACAGAGATATACCAGCTTCTATTTTATACTAGATTGTGACTTTGGGCAAGTTACTTCTTGCTTCAATTTCCTTATCTATATAACGGGGATGACTAATAATTACATCATAGGGTGGCTGTGAAGATTTACTAAGCTTATCCATATAAAATATCACCTGACACATGATAGCCCTCAGTGAGTGTTGACTAATAATAATAATATGTATACTTATAACAATGCTTATTATTATTTTCAACTCCTTCTCTTATCTTTTAGATTGCTTTGTGGTTTTAGGGCTTTCAGTCAGTGTCTGTCAAGGATAAAGAAAGTTTACTATTCAAGAGGCCTGTTGGAAAGATAATCAATAATCTTTTCATAAAACTCACAGAAATATTTTACCTTTAATTATAAGTCTCTTTTAGAGAATTGGATTGGATTTTCCATACTTTTGGGCCATCTTGAGTTTCTGGCTGTCAGAGAACTCTCCCTTTCGCTTGATCTATTTGAAGCTGCAGGGCATGGGATCCAGGTGATGCCATTCATAGAGGTTAGCCTCCCAGGGCATAGTGTATGGCAGAGATAAGGGGAGAGTGGCCACAGTGCATAACTAACACACTTCTATCTGTAGCCCTCCTCATACTCTTGGACCTCTTCAATGTCCTGAACAGGCATATTGTACCTCAGGATATTAATGTTAGTTGTTCTGAGCCTAGTGACTTTGTTTCACAGAGCTAAGATTCTCCAGGCATGAGCCATTCTCCTTTTTCATGGCATCTTGATATCAGTTCTGTGTATTCGTTGTCTGATTTCCAGAACAAGCCATTGAGGAAACTGTGCCTTGGCTACCTCATTTACAAAATCTTAGGGTTGAAGCAGCTCAAAAATTCAATTTAAAAAATTCCATATAAATCCTGACCTAAAGAATATATCAATCATGAGTTTTCTGTATTCATAAGTTGAATTTAGACAGATTTACTTCTATGTAGATCCAAGGTAACTGAAAATTTTGGCTTTAATATAAGTAAATTGTGGGTCACACCTGTTGCAAAATACTAGAAAGAGAGAATGAAATGGCAAGTTTAGAAAAGGAAAGGAAGAGGAATTGCTAAAAAACACCAGGCATTGATGTAATGAAGTCTGAAGTCTTATAAAGATAAAGCTTGGCAAAAATGGGCTTTAGGAATCAGATATCACCAATTCCTGAGTTAAAATCAGAAATTCCCTGGACATTTGTATATATGAACAAACAAAAAACATTTTCTAATTTGTGTTCTGTCTGCAGCAGAAGAAAATCTATCTATAAAGATCTGGTTACAACTAGAGATTGGGAAAATCCTAGAAAGTTCCCAAGAAATAATAAATTTCATATGGAAATTAATAGCTCTATATCCATAATTACTCAATTATGAAATATAAATAGCATTGGTGTTTGTTGTTGTTGTTGTTGTAGTTGATGCTATTGATTTACTTGAGGAGAGGTTTTAAAAAGTAATTACTTTCCAACATTTGCTTGGTCTTCCATACCTGTTTTTCCCATAGGAAAATATTTTTCAATGTCAAAAATCATAATTTTATTCAAGAATTTTATCCTCAGAACAGATGACAGTTGTAGTATATCTATGTCATATGTTCTGAAAATGAATGTGTTCAGAAACTTCACAGGGCATACCAATTAGCAAGTCAAACAAAGCCCAGTTGCATCTATACCCCAATCATTCTTAGATGAACTAAAAAATTTTAGAGCATGATGAAATTTACTGTCTGAGTGATTTTCATAATAGGCAAAAGCTGACTTTTTTTTTTCACTACTCAGAGAAATGCAATATACCTTAATTTTAAAAACGAAACTTTTGAAAAATTTGGTAAGAGGTTTCTTCTTCATAGTGGATCATAAATGTGTTCCTTTTTCTCTAGTTAGTGTTCTGTATAGTAGAAATCAAAGGCTACTAAAGAAATAAAATTCAGTACAATAGTTTACAACTGGATCAAATCTGGCCTGCTGTTTTACTATGGCCCATGAGCTAACTATGGTTTTTGTATTTTTAAATGGTTTATAGTTTTGAAAGAAGAATGATATTTTACAATGTGAAAATGATGATTTTGAAACTTTTGTGTTCATAAAGTTTTATTGAAACACAACCCTGTCCATTCATGTATGTATTGTCTATCACTGTTAAAATAACAGTTTTCCAGCTATAGAAGAGATCATATGGCTAGCAAAACCTGAAGTATTTATTATTTAGCCTTTGACAGAAAAATTTTGTCTACCTCTAGTTTACAGGATTCTACTAAAGTACATTTTCTTAAAGAAAGAAGATAGAATAATATTTCAAACAATATTCTACTATCTATGTACAGTATTTTAAACAGTGTAAATGTTCCCTTTTGTTCAGTTTGGCCTCTGAAATAACATACTTTACAATGGTTGAAATCTTACTAATACCAACATCTTTTAGACAAAGGATGGTTAGTTCAGAAATATTTTTCTGAAATAATTATAATGTTCTGTGTGACATTTCATAAACTACTGAGATACAACTTTTCTTTTAAGGGAAGACCGTTTTCTCCTTTTTGTTGGTGCAGTGGAAGGGTAACAGACTTTGAGAGGAATTACCTTCAGTGATGAGGAACTTGAGAGATATTATAATCAAAATGGAAAGATCTTGATCACTCTGAGAACCCAGGATAAGCAAGCATTAGCAAATGTGGTCTACTGTGAATAAATGCTGAAGAGTCTAGAAAAAAGAGATAATAAGATGCAAAATCTGTTAAACTTCAAAGTGCTAAAGGATAATGAAAAAGGAAGATTTAAGAGTTTTATAAAAGAAAAAAAAAAGGCTCTTAAGTCTTAATACCAAAGTGGAACTGCAGTGAAAAAGATAAACTAGGTGCTGAGCTGTACACTATTGTGAGAACAGTGTGTGATAAATCAAGAAAGTGGTCATAGCTAGTATAAGGGATGAAATTTACCCAATATTTAATACAGTATCAGAATTCACCTTCAATAAAATTTTGATGTGGTCACCACATACTATGGATATGACTTATTATGTATGTTTGGATTCTTTCTCAAAGAAAGAAGAAAGTTTTTATTTTTGTGACCAAAGACTTAGAAACCTTAGTGAAGGCTATAGTTTACTTTTTAGCCCATTGATTTTAAATTTAGGTCTCATATATTTAATTTAATTTGTTCATTTTTTATGCATGCCTCATGAGTTATGAATTCATATTTTTGCTTATGTCTATAAAAGCTTTAAGAAAATGTTGTAAGCAAGTCATCTAATATCCTGTGGAATGTGTCATCGATCAAGGAATTACTACATTGTAAACTAGCAAAAAGATAGTCCTCAGGATCCATTTTTCCTAAATGATCTAAAGGAAGTGTCACCACTTATTCCCACTTACAGACTACAATGGGATACATTTTAGAGAGGCTTTTTTGTAAAATCAAGCAAAATACAGCTGAAATAAAAGGAAATCAATTAAGGTAAATAATATACAAGGAGAGAGGAGTTACGTTTTTAATAACAGAAAATTGTTAATAATTATAGATATTTTCTGTATTATTAGGTAATCAATTTTGCTTTATCATAATTGAAAAAACCTGAATCAGAGCAAACATGAAAAAATTCAGCTATGAATTTGTATTACTATAAATGAGATGAGTGAACATGGTTTTTTTAAAGGAAAAAAATGTAATTGATCATTGGAGGTAAAAATCTTTATTTTAATCACTTGTAACATACATGAATATCCTTTAAATTCAACTTGATTCATTATAAAAGCCATGATTAAACATTTATCAAATACTCCATTACCTTACATTTATAACTTTATATTCATTTTAGGAGACTGTTTAAATACTGCATAACTTTGAATGTAAAGTATTGAATCTATGTTAATGGTAAATGGTGACCATAAGAACAACTTCAAGAAATTTTAAAAAGATCTTACCCTTTGATAGATGAAGGCACACAAAGTATCTCATATCTGTCTACTAGGTAAAAGGAGAACAACTTTATTTTACCTCTAAAGATGTCCAGGAACTTGATTCTAAATGAATATTTTTTATTTGAATACAACTATTTACTTCAGCATATTTAGTTGAAATTTTCAAAAAGAGATTTTTATTGAACTGTTCTCTATTTGGGGAAACTATCCTGAAATCATTGACTCCTTAGAATTGAGTGGGGGTTTTGTTTTGTTTTGTTTTGTTTCTTCTGTTTGTGGAGAAGATAGGTAGAATATATTTGGTTGCTTTGAATTAATCTTCTTTATAAACAAATTTTAAAAATGTTGCTACGGCCGATGTCAGAGATTACTGCCTGTGCTCTGATATAGGATGTTTATGGTTTCAGGTCTCACATTTGGGTCTTTAATCCACTTTGACTTTATTTTTGTGTATAGTGTGAAAAAGTGATCCAGTTTCATTGTTTTGCATGTAGCTGTCCAGTTTTCCTAACACCGTTCATTGAAGAAACTGCTTTTTCTCATTGTATATTCTTTCCTTCTTTGTCAAAGATTAATTGACCATGTAACTGTGGGTTTATTTCTGGGTTTTCTCTTCTGTTCCATTTATCTACCTGTCTGTTTTGTGCCAGCACCATACCATTTTGATTACTACAGCTTTGTAATATAACTTTAAATTTGGAAGTCAGTTTTGTTTTTCTTTGTCAAGATTGCTTTGGCTATTCTGGGTTTTCTGTTCCATACAAATTTTAGGATTGATTGTTCTAGTTCTGTGAAAAATGTTGTTGGTATTTTCACAGGGATTGCATTAAATGTGTAGATTGCTTTGTGTAGTGTAGACATTTTAACAGTATTTGTACTTCTGATCCATGAGGCATAGAATGTCTTTCCATTTCTTTGTCATATTCAATTTCTTTTATCAATGATTTATAGTTTTCAAATTATAGGTCCTTCACCTCTTTGGTTAAGTTTATCCCTAGGTATTTTATTATTTTTTAGTGCAATTGTAAATGGGACTGTTTTCTTAATTTCTCTTTCTGCTCTTCATTATTAGTGTATATAAATGCAACAGATTTCTATACATTGATTTAATATCCTGAGACTTTACTGAATTCATTTATCAGTTCTACCAGTTTTTTGATGAAGTCTTTTGGGTTTTCTGTATATACTATCATGTCATCTGCAAATAGTAAAAATTTTACTTCTTCTTTACCAATCTGAATGCCTTTTATTTCTTTTTGTTGTCTCATTGCTGTGGCTAGGACTAACAGTACTATGTTGAATAGAAGTGGTGAGAGTTGACATCCTTATCTTGTTCTTGACCTTAGGGGAAAGGCTCTCAGTTTTTCCCCATTGAGGAGGATGTTTGCTGTGGGATTTTCATATGTGGCCTTTATTTTGTTGAGGTGTGTCCCCTATTTTGTTGAGTGTTTTTATCATGAATAAATGTCATACTTTGTCAAATGCTTTCTCTACATCAATTGAAATGATCATACGGTTTTTATCCTTTCTTCTTTTGAATTCATGTAACACCTTGTTTGATTTGTGAGTATTGAACCATACTGGCATCCCAGGGATAAATCCTACTTAATTGTGATGAATGATTTTTTTAAATGTATTTTTGGATTCAGTTTGTTAGTATTTTGTTGAGGATTTTTGCATGTATGCTCATCAGAGAAATTGGCTTGAAGTTCTTTGTTTTTTTGTGGCATCTTTATCTGGCTTTGGTATCAGAGTAATACTGGCCTCATAAAATGGAAAAGAATGGAATAAAATAAAATTAGAAATGATTGTTAAAGGGGAATTTGGGAAATTCATATCCATGTGGTAGAATTTTTTTAAAAAATTCTTAAATAATTAATGAGTTAAAAAATAAATGAGAAGAAAATTAGAAAATGCTTTAAGAAGAATGAAAACAAAAAGCATAATATACCAAAATTTATGAGATTCACCTAAAGCAGTGGTTAGAGGGGACTTTATAGACTTCAAATCAATAGCCTAATTTTCCACTTTATGAAATTAGAAAAAGAAGAGCAAATTAAACTCAAAACAATCAGAAGGAATGAAATGATTAGGATTAGAATGAAAATAAGTGCAATAGAGACTAGAAAAAAGAGACAAAATCAAGAAAACCAGAGTTCTTTGAAAAAAATCAATAAAATTGAAAAATCTTTAGCTAGTCTAAACAAACAAGAAAAGACTCAAATTACTAAAATCAAGAATTAAATATGGGACATCACTATCAACCTTACAAAAATAAAAAGGATTATAAGGGAAAGAACAATTGTGTGCCAACATACAATTCAACAATAAAAGACATACAACCCAACTTACAAATGGGCAAAAATTTGCTTAGACATTTCTCCTAAGATAAAATCATGACCAATAAGCACATGAAAAGATGCTCAATATCATTGGTCATTAGGGAAATGCAAATCAAAACCACAATGAGGTAACATTTGACACTCACTAAGATGATTATTTTTTAAAAGATTTTATTTACTTATTTGAGAGAGAGAAAGAGTGACCACGTGAGCAGGGGGAGGGGCAGAGGGCCAAGCAAACTCCTGGCTAAGCAGGGAGCACCACGTGGGCCTTGATCCCTGGACCCTGAGATTATGACCTGAGCTGAAGTCAGACACTTAACTGACTGAGCCACCCAGGCACCCCCCTCCCACTAAGATGATTATTGTCAAAAAAGATGTACACTAACAACCTGTGGAGAAATTGAAACTCTTATACATTGTGGGTGGAATTGTAAGATGGTACAGCCACTTTGGAAAACATTTAGAAATTCTTCAAAAAGTTAAACAGTGTTACCCTATGACCTGTAATTCCACTCCTAGATATATACCCAAGAGAAATGAAAATTTATGCTCACATAAAAACTTGTATATGAATATTCATAGAAACATCATTCATAATAGCCAGAAATAGAACTCAAGTGTCTATCAACCAATGAACGGATAAACAAAGCATACTATATTTTATTCAGTCATGAATAGGAATAAAGTGTTGGTCCATGCTACAATATGGATGAAGCTTGAAAACATTATGCTAAGTGAAAGTGACCAGATGCCAAAGGCCACATATTTTAAGATTCCATTTTTATGGAATGTCTAGAATGGACAAATCCGTAAAGACAGAAGGTAGATTAATGGTTGCCAGTAGAGGAGAGGGAAATGGTTGTGGGAAAGGGTGAATGAGGATTGACTGCTAATGAGGATGAGAGTTCTTCTTGCAGTGATGAAAATATTCTGGGATTAGCTAGTGGTGATGATAGCACAAATTTTTTAACATCCTAAAAACCATTGAATTATACACTTTAAAAGAGTGAATTCTATGGTATGTGAACTATGTCACAAGAAAGCTGTTACAAAAAAATAAATAAAATAAAAATTTCAGTGCACATTCAGAGAATGTGGATATGAATGAAGCCAGTTCAACTGAAAGGGCCTTTCACAGCTATGATGAAGTCCTAATGAACATCATGCTGTCATTTTATCAAGTTATTTTATAGTCCGAGGTTGGTTACCATCAATAATAATACTGGCTTTAAAAAAAAAAACAACTCAATACTGCTAGTAAAAATAATGTATACATTGAATTAAAACTAACAAGATGATTTCAAAAAGAAAAACAACAGATCTTAAATACCATGTAATGCAGTAGCAGGGGCTGATGTTATTCATTGATTTGAAACCCTTAAAAATTAGGACCAACTGCTAGAATATTATTACATTTGATGCATCAAATTTCATTTCAGTTTCAGTGTTTCAAAGTGGGTTTTATAAAATATCTGGAAAGTTTAACTTTTCCTTTCATAAACCAGTGTAGCTCCATGTAGAAAAAAAGCTCTGATATGAGCTACATCAGAATAATTTTCCCCTCTTGGCATTGGGGGCGAAAGTGGCCAGAAGGAAACAACACCCTAAAAGATTTTATTTTGCACATACTTGTTTATTGCATTATGAGTGTGCCTACTTTTTAGCAGTTTATATACAATATAACTTTTAATTAAAATAGGCTAGTGATAATTTTTCTTTTATAAATGAGCACCACATTTACAACAGATATTTCCCTTTCTAAGTTTTTTTTTTCCCAATTATTCAACCAAGTATTAACTGAGCAACTACTATGACAATGCATATGCTAATGATGATATAATGATAAGCAAAACCAGATATGGTTCTTATAGTTTGGTAGGAGAGACAGGTAATAAGTGAGTATTTAAGTAATTGAAAGTATAAATAAAAACTGCAAAGTAAGCAATTGAAATCACTTAGGAGAATTTATTTTTTTTTTATTTTTTAAAATTTTTTTAAAGATTTTATTTATTTATTTGAGAGAGAGAGAATGAGAAACAGCATGAGAGGGAGGAGGGTCAGAGGGAGAAGCAGACTCCCTGCCGAGCAGGAAGCCCGATGTGGGACTCGATCCCGGGACTCCAAGATCATGACCTGAGCCGAAGGCAGTCGCTTAACCAACTGAGCCACCCAGGCGCCCACTTAGGAGAATTTATAACAAAAGAGTTGGGTTTGCATGTCTTGGATTCTTCTCCTAGGAAGTGCCCTTTAAGTTAAGATTAGCAAGATAAATAGAAATTAATTAGATGCAGTGGGGATAGAGTAGGGGTAAGAGTGTCCAGGGGTAGGGGTGCCTAGGTGGCTCAGTCAGCTAAGCAGCCAACCCTTGATTTTTGCTCAGGTCATGATCACAGAGATCATGGCTCAGCATGAAGTCTGCTTGGGATCTCCCTCTCCTTCTGCTCCTCCCCTCAAAAATAAATAAATAAATCTTAAAAAAAAAAAGTGTGTCCAGGGGTAAACAAACAAACAAAAAAAGGGTGTCCAGGGCTGTTGGCCCCATCCTAGAAGAGGATTGATCTGTGAGAAGGCCCTTGTGTACACTATTGAAAAGGAGCATGCAATGCAAGTTTAGAGGTAGCCTTATTGCTCCTGTGCCCACCTGTGAGGCTGGGTTAAGGATCTAGCTTTCTATCCTAAGAACAAAGGGAAGACATATAGGAGTTCCATGTCTGGGGGAATAGGGGGAAGGACAGGATCAGATATGATTTTGAAAATATCTTTGGCTGCTATCGACAATGGATTGTGGTGAACAGTGAGTGAATGTGGAAAAATTCACTGGGAGATTACTGCAGAGACCAAACAGGAGTCACACACCTTGGACTGGGGTGTTAAGAAAAAGAGAGAAGCCAACAGTTTTGAGAGATCCTTGGGAGGAAACCAAAAGGACTTTTGATGGGTAAGACACTGAATGACTGAAGAGTAGTTGTAAGAGAAGACTCCGTAGGGCCTTGTTCTTGTAATAGTTGTGTTTGCACTATGTTTGTCAACTCCTTACTCTCTTTGCCCATAAGAATGTGATATCCTTGAAGGCTGGTACACTCTTATTTATTTTTTTTATGTGCTGAGGCATACTGCACATAGGAGACATTCTATACATATTTGATGATATACTGGATTGAATTAGAAACAAAAAGAAAGCCTTCAAAAAAATTTTGAGAACCATTATTCTCTATCACCAATAATTTAGTAGTTTCTAGTAGATATTATTATAGGTCTGAGTAAGACTAAGCAATTATTTATTTTACCTGGTTGTTAGGCAGCTACTGAGGCCAGCAATTGGATGTGAAGAATATACATAATTTATTGACCCTTGTTCAAAGACACAGTGAACTGCCCAGAATACTTTAACTACGTTTAACCTTATTGCTCCCTCGAGAAACATTTTGTCATTGATTGTATATTTTGGATTGTCGAAAATAAATTTCATTAATACTGAACCTATTTTATGATATCAGTATAAATTTGGAATGTATAAAACTATTAATTCATCATATGCATCTAAACAGATGTATCATATAATAAAAATGAACATTAAGAGTTACTGTGCCCATTTGGAGTGGTCATATAGATTTAGTAATTATCAGAGAAATAAAAGCTCAGTCTACAGCAAATATTAAATTGCAAAAAGATGAACTCTGTTGACAGATTATTAGTGCTGACAATCTCCTGTCCTCTTCTCCTTTCAATACATAATTATACAAGTTCCTTACTATTTTTTAAAGGAAGGGTGAAAGCTTTAGGTGCCAGTAATATATTGTGAAGTTTTTTTTAACCCAGGGGATTGCCCATTTTTTTTTTTTTCTCTTAGGAAATACCCATTAGTGTGTTCTTCTACAATACAGATCATGGCTTTAGATAGAAATAAAGCAAATTCATAGTCAAGAAGCACTTCCATGTCTCATAGTTTCACTATGCCACTAGAATAATTTTTAAGGCTGTTACAGATCATTTGCATCTATGACAATTCTATGATAATCAGATTTTCTAGTTTCATACCTAGATGTGTGAGTGCTTCAATTATTTGTTTCTTTTCAGGTTAAGTTTCCCTTTTAATTAAAAAAGAAAGAAGTAGAAATGGCTATTGCCACTTAAGACGCTACTACGTCCACCAGTAAAGCAATAAAGCAACATTTTCTTGTCTTCTTTGGGACAGTAAAATAAAACATTGTTTTTTTTTTTTTATTCTTATGTTAATCCCCATACATTACATCATTAGTTTTAGATGAAGTGTTCCATGATTCATTGTTTGTGCATAACACCCAGTGCTCCATGCAGAATGTGCCCTCCTCAATACCCACCACCAGGCTAAACCATCCTCCCACACCCCTCCCCTCTAGAACCCTGTTTGTTTTTCAGAGTCCATCGTCTCTCATGGTTCGTCTACCCCTCCGATTTCCCCCGCTTCATTCTTCCCCTCCCGCTACCTTCTTCTTCTTCTTTTTTTTTTCTTAACATATATTGCATTATTTGTTTCAGAGGTACAGCTCTAGGATTTAACAGTCTTGCACAATTCACAGCACTTACCAGAGCACATACCCTCCCCAGTGTCTATCACCCAGTCACCCCATCCCTCCCACCCCACCCCCCACTCCAGCAACCCTCAGTTTGTTTCCTGAGATTAAGAATTCCTCATATCAGTGAGGTCATATGATACATGTCTTTCTCTGTTTGACTTATTTCGCTCAGCATAATACCCTCCAGTTCCATCCACGTCATTGCAAATGGCAAGATCTCATTCCTTTTGATGGCTGCATAATATTCCATTGTATATATATACCACTTCTTCTTTATCCATTCATCTATCGATGGACATCTTGGCTCTTTCCACAGTTTGGCTATTGTGGACATTGCTGCTATAAACATCGGGGTGCACATACCCTTTCGGATCCCTACTTTTGTATCTTTGGGGTAAATACCCAGTAGTGCAATTGCTGGATTGTATGGTAGCTCTATTTTCAACTTTTTGAGGAACCTCCATACAGTTTTCCAGAGTGGCTGCACCAGCTTGCATTCCCACCAACAGTGTAGGAGGGTTCCCCTTTCTCTGCATCCCCGCCAACATCTGTCGTTTCCTGACTTGTTAATTTTAGCCATTCTGACTGGTGTGAGGTGGTATCTCATTGAGGTTTTGATTTGGATTTCCCTGATGCCGAGCGATGTTGAGCACTTTTTCATGTGTCTGTTGGCCATTTGGATGTCTTCTTTGGAAAAATGTCTGTTCATGTCTTCTGCCCATTTCTTCATTGGATTCTTTGTTCTTTGGGTGTTGAGTTTGATAAGTTCTTTATAGATTTTGGATACTAGCCCTTTATCTGTTATGTCATTTGCAAATTTCTTCTCCCATTCTGTCGGTTGTCTTTTGGTTTTGTTGACTGTTTCCTTTGCTTTGCAAAAGCTTTTTATCTTGATGAAATCCCAATAGTTCATTTTTGCCCTTGCTTCCCTTGCCTTTGGTGATGTTTCTAGGAAGATGTTGCTGCGGCTGAGGTCGAAGAGGTTGCTGCCTGTGTTCTCCTTTAGGATTTGGATGGACTCCTGTCTCACATTGAGGTCTTTCAACCATTTGGAGTCTATTTTTGTGTGTGGTATAAGGAAATGGTCCAGTTTCATTCTTCTGCAGGTGGCTGTCCAATTTTCCCAACACCATTTGTTGAAGAGACTGTCTTTGTTCCATTGGACATTCTTTCCTGCTTTGTCAAAGATGAGTTGACCATAGAGTTGAGGGTCCATTTCTGGGCTCTCTATTCTGTTCCATTGATGTATGTGTCTGTTTTTGTGCCAGTACCATGCTGTCTTGATGATGACAGCTTTGTAATAGAGCTGGAAGTCCAGAATTGTGATGCCGCCGGCTTTGTTTTTCTTTTTCAACATTCCTCTGGCTATGCGGGGTCTTTTCTGGTTCCATACAAATTTTAGGATTATTTGTTCCATTTCTTTGAAAAAAGTGGATGGTATTTTGATGGGGATTGCATTGAATGTGTAGATTGCTCTAGGTAGCATTGACATCTTCACAATATTTGTTCTTCCAATCCATGAGCATGGAACGTTTTTCCATTTCTTTGTGTCTTCCTCAATTTCTTTCATGAGTATTTTATAGTTTTCTGGGTACAGATCCTTTGCCTCTTTGGTTAGATTTATTCCTAGGTATCTTATGGTTTTGGGTGCAATTGTAAATGGGATCGACTCCTTAATTTCTCTTTCTTCTGTCTTGTTGTTGGTGTATAGGAATGCCACTGACTTCTGTGCATTGATTTTATATCCTGCCACTTTACTGAATTCCTGTATGAGTTCTAGCAGTTTTGGGGTGGAGTCTTTGGGGTTTTCCACATAAAGTATCATATCATCTGCAAAGAGTGAGAGTTTGACTTCTTCTTTGCCGATTTGGATGCCTTTGATTTCTTTTTGTTTTCTGATTGCTGTGGCTAGGACTTCCTATACTATGTTGAATAGCAGTGGTGATAGTGGACATCCCTGCTGCGTTCCTGACCTTAGGGGGAAAGCTCTCAGTTTTTCCCCATTGAGAATGATATTCGCTGTAGGCTTTTCATAGATGGCTTTTATGATATTGAGGTATGTACCCTCTATGCCTATACTCTGAAGAGTTTTGATCAAGAAAGGATGCTGTATTTTGTCAAAAGCTTTTTCTGCATCTATTGAGAGGATCATATGATTCTTGTTCTTTCTTTGGTTAATATATTGTATCACATTGATTGATTTGCGGATCTTGAAGCAAACTTGCAGCCCAGGGATAACTCCCACTTGGTCGTGGTGAATAATCCTTTTAATGTACTGTTGGATCCTATTGGCTAGTATTTTGGTGAGAATTTTTGCATCCATGTTCATCAGGGATATTGGTCTGTAATTCTCCTTTTTGATGGGGTCTTTGTGTGGTTTTGGGATCAAGGTAATGCTGGCCTCATAAAATGAGTTTGGAAGTTTTCCTTCCATTTCTATTTTTTGGAACAGTTTCAGAAGAATAGGTATTAATTCTTCTTGAAATGTTTGGTAGAATTCCCCTGGGAAGCCATCTGGCCCTGGGCTTTTGTTTGTTGGGAGATTTTTGATGACTGCTTCAATTTCCTTAGTGGCTATAGGTCTGTTCAGGTTTTCTATTTCATCCTGGTTCAGTTTTGGTAGTTGATACATCTCCAGGAATGCATCCATGTCTTCCAGGTTATCTAATTTGCTGGCCTAGAGTTGCTCATAATATGTTCTTATAATTGTTTGTATTTCTTTGGTGCTGGTTGTGATCTCTGCTCTTTCATTCATGATTTTGTTGATTTGGGTCATTTCTCTTCTCTTTTTGATAAGTCTGGCCAGGGGTTTATCAATCTTGTTAATTCTTTCAAAGAACCAGCTCCTAGTTTCATTGATCTGTTCTACTGTTCTTTTAGTTTCTATTTCATTGATTTCTGCTCTGATCTTTATTATTTCTCTTCTCCTGCTGGGTTTAGGCTTTATTTGCTTTTCTTTCTCCAGCTCCTTTAGGTGTAGGGTTAGGTTGTGTACTTGAGACCTTTCTGGCTTCTTGAGAAAGACTTGTATTGCTATATACTTTCCTCTTAGGACTGCCTTTGCTGCATCCCAAAGATTTTGAATAGTTGTGTTTTCATTTTCATTGGTTTTCATGTATTTTTTAAATTCTTCTTTAATTTCCTGGTTGACCCATTCATTCTTCAGTAGGATGCTCTTTAGCCTCCATGTATTTGAGTTCTTTCCGACTTTCCTCTTGTGATTGAGTTCTAGTTTCAAAGCATTGTGGTCTGAAAATAGGCAGGGAATGATCCCAATCTTTTGGTACCAGTTGAGACCTGATTTGTGACCTAGGATGTGATCTATTCTGGAGAATGTTCCATGGGCACTAGAGAAGAATGTGTATTCCGTTGCTTTGGGGTGGAATGTTCTGAATTTGTCTGTGAAGTCCATTTGGTCCAGTGTGTCATTTAAAGTCTTTATTTCCTTGTTGATCTTTTGCTTAGATGATCTGTCCATTTCAGTGAGGAGGGTGTTAAAGTCCCCCACTATTATTGTATTGTTGTCGATGTGTTTCTTTGCTTTTGTTATTAATTGCCTTATATAATTGGCTGCTCCCATGTTAGGGGCATAGATATTTACAATTGTTAGATCTTCTTGTTGGATAGATCCTTTAAGTATGATATAGTGTCCTTCCTCATCTCTTATTACAGTCTTTGGTTTAAAATCTAATTTGTCTGATATAAGGATTGCCACCCCAGCTTTCTTTTGGTGTCCATTAGCATGGTAAATGGTTTTCCACCCCCTCAGTTTCCATCTGGGGGTGTCTTTGGGTCTAAAATGAGTCTCTTGCAGACAGCATATCGATGGGTCTTGTTTTTAATCCAGTCTGATAGCCTGTGTCTTTTGATTGGGGCATTTAGCCCATTTACATTCAGGGTAACTATTGAAAGATAGGAATTTAGTGCCACTGTATTGCCTGTAAGGTGACTGTTACCGTATATTGTCTGTGTTCCTTTCTGGTCTATGTTGCTTTTAGGGTCTCTCTTTGCTTAGAGGACCCCTTTCAAGATTTCCTGTAGGGCTGGTTTTGTGTTTGCAAATTCCTTTAGTTTCTGTTTGTCCTGGAAGCTTTTTATCTCTCCTTCAATTTTCAATGACAGCCTAGCTGGATAGAGTATTCTTGGCTGCATATTTTTCTCATTTAGTGCTCTGAATATATCCTGCCAGTCCTTTCTGGCCTGCCAGGTCTCTGTGGATAGGTCTGTTGCCAATCTAATGTTTCTACCGTTGTAGGTTACATATCTCTTCTCCCGAGCTGCTTTCAGGATTTTCTCTTTGTCAATGAGACTCGTAAGTTTTACTATTAGATGTCGGGGTGTTGACCTATTTTTATTGATTTTGTGAGGGGTTCTCTGTGCTTCCTGGATTTTCATGCCTGTTTCCTTTCCCAAATTAGGGAAGTTCTCTGCTATAATTTGCTCCATTATACCTTCTGCCCCTCTCTCTCTTTCTTCTTCTTCTGGGATCCCAATTATTCTAATATTGTTTCGTCTTATGGTATCGCTTATCTCTCGAATTCTGCCCTCGTGATCCAGTAGTTGTTTATCTCTCTTTTTCTCAGCTTCTTTATTTTCTATCATTTGGTCTTCTATATTACTGATTCACTCTTCTGCCTCATTTATTCTAACAGTTAGCGCCCCCATTTTTGATTGCACCTCATTAATAGCCTTTTTGATTTCTACTTGGTTGGATTTTAGTTCTTTTACTTCTCCAGAAAGGGTTTCTCTAATAACTTCCATATTTTTTTCAAGCCCAGCTAGTATCTTTAAAGTGATGATTCTGAACTCTAGATCTGACATCGTACTAATGTCTGTATTGAGTAGTTCCCTGGCAGTCAGTACTACCTCTTGTTCTTTTTGTTGAGGTGATTTTTTCCATCTTGTCATTTTGTGCAGAGTAGAATAGATTAATGAGAGAACAAAATGCTAGCAGAGTAACAACATCCCCAGAAAATATACTCTAAACAAATCAGAAAAGACCTGAAGCAGTGGGAAAAGAAAGGGAAAGAGAGAAAAAAGAAAAAGAAAAAAAAGAAAAAGAAAAAGGTAAAGATAAAAACAAAAACAAAAAACCCAGAATGTGATCAAATATGATCAGGCTGGTATATAGATCAGTGCCACACACTAGATTTGGGGTGTATTTTGGTCTTTTAGAAGAAAGTGCCTCCCAAAATTTTAAAGAAAGAAAAACTTATATATGTACAAAAATAAGGGTTGATATGATGAAGGGATGGAATATGACTGTAAAGATGGAGATTATAAAATATTTTATAAAAGGAGTTGATAAGAAGTTGTTTGAAAAAAGAAAGAAGAGGATTTAAAAAAAGAAAAAGGAAAAAGAAAACAAAAAGGGAGAGAATGTGATCAGGCAGGGGAATAGAAAACACCATATACTAGAGATTTAGGGTATATTTTAATCTGTTAGAAGAAACTATCTCAATATTTTAAAGAGAGAACAACTTATATATATAAGCCAAAAATACGGGTAACTACTATGAAGGGATAGAATATGACTCTAAAAATGAAAAATAAAAATGTTTTTTTTTTAAAAAAGGGATTGATAAGATGTTGGTTGAAAAAGGGAAAAAGAAAAATTCAAAAAGAAAAAAAAGAAAAAAAGACAGTTAAAAAAAAATTAACTTTGAAAGACTAAAGAATCATGGTAAAAAAGCCATGAATTCTATGTGCAGTATTCCCCTAGCGCTGGAGTTCTGCCGTTCTCATTGATGGGTAAACTTGGTCTTGGCTGGCTGTTCTCGCTGATCTTCTGGGGAGGGGCCTGTTGCCGTGGTTCCCAAATGTCTTTGCCGGAGGCGGAATTGCCCCGCCCTTGCCCCCTCCTGGCTAAGTAATCTGCTCGGGTTTGCTCTCTGGGGCTTTTGTTCCCTGCGAGCTTTCCCTACAGCTTTGGAGGCGGAGAGTGAGCCCCCAGAGAAAAGCCGTCAGTCACTCCCGTCTCCCCGGTCTCCGGCCGTCAGTCACTCCCGTCTCCCCGGTCTCCGGCTGCACTCTGTGCTCACCCGGCCTGTGACCGCATGTTTCTATCTCTGGCACCCGACCCCGGGTGGAGTCTCCAAACCCAGCAGATCCCTGCGGTGCACCCCCGTGCGGCTCCTCCCGGGGGAGGAAGGTGAGTCTCCCTGGATCTGCCGCTTGTTGGGTCCCTGCTGGAGCAGCAGGGGCCCGACTGTGCCGCGGATCACGGTTTATGGCAACCCCGAGCTGAGAGCCCGCGCCTGGGCTCCGCCTCTGCAGCCGGCTTCCCTGCTCCGTTACCTGGGAGCTCGGCCACACTCAGGCACCCCCGGTCTTTCTGTGACCCCGAGGGTCCTGAGACCACACTGTCCCGGAGGGTTCCACCCCCCGCTTAGCCACCAGAGTGACGTCCCTCAGCGGAGCAGACTTTTAAAAGTTCCGATTTTGTGCTCCGCGGCTCTATCACTTGCCAGAAGCGGCCGCCGGAGGCCCCTCCCCCGCGGTCTATCCTCCCGAATATCGCCTCGGATTCACTTCTCCGCACGTCCTACCTTCCAGAAAGTGGTCGCTTTTCTGATGAGAGAGTTGTTGCTCTTCCTTTCTTCGATCTCCTGTTGGGTTTGTAGGTGTTCAGAATGGTTTGATCCCTATCCAGCTGAATTCCTGAGACCAGAGGAAATCCAGGTCTCCTACTCCTCCGCCATCTTGCTCCGCCTCCTAAAACATTGTTTTTTAAAGCCCTTGTTCATAAGTTCTTTTTCCCTTGGAGAATGTATGTATGGTAATTAGATCAGGAATCTTTAAAATTGACATAGAACATCTCATCTATTACTTTCTGAGGCTGTTTTGCCAAAAATTGTATATGAATATGTCCAGGACAACATTATTAATGTATATTTAGAATTAAGCTAATTAATACTTTAATTATCACAGTACTCTCCTACTTCCCCCAGCATCTAGCTCCTTACCATGTGGGCACTTTGTATAATCAGATAGTATTTCGGACATAGGGAGTACTTAAGAAGTTAAAGATGCTAAGTGATTCAAACAGCTGAGAGATGAAAAAGGGTGAGAAAGGGAGAAAAAAGGGCTGAATTTGGGACAAATGGGAGTTGAGACTGGGAGAAATGATTCAGGGGATAGCTGCTATGTTAAAATCAGGGACAGGGAGAAAAGAATTCTCAGGTTACGTGTATGCATTAAAATGTATTTATCTGTGAGAGATTGAGTAAAGAATTGGAGTATTTTAAATACTTCTTCCTTGCATGAACTGTGATTCTTTGAATTTTACACCTCACTGAACTTGGGCCACTTGGGGCCCTTATTAGATTTATTCAGATCACACACATGCCCACAATCACACACAGGAACATTCACATTCATGTGCAAACACACTCACATGCACATGGGCATATATGCCTACTTAGTTCTTGATAAATGCCAAAATAATTCAAATTCAAGATATTGTGCTTTGGGGTATATTTCCTTAGCACACAGCAGCTAGATTATGAAAATGGATCTCATCAGCCTCAACTTTCCAAGATACACAAGCACAGATCAGATCTACCGAGATGGCCTCTTTTATTGTGTCAGTAGCATCCACTGTTTCATGAGTTTAAATAAAGGCCAATTGACTCAGGAAGATGCCATGTGATTTTCACAGAACAATGTAGAGAAAACTTTGTGGGTCAAGACTAGACTTTGTGTTTCTCAGACTCTCCCTAGGCATGCCAACTTTATAATGGATTTTAGCAGTGTCTCGTGTACATATACTTCTGGTAGATATGAAACCTTTCATTCCTTAGCTTTCAGAGTATGAGTCAGTTCGCTGTAAGAAGCAGCTATAATGAAGGCTGGCTGGGTTTTCTTTGGTTCTCTTCCTTTTCCTTCTAACTCACTATCCGTCCACAAGAAAACACATGGAAATGGGTTGTATTCAGTTGTACTAAGAACTTTGTGGAGGACTCTTAAATATTATGAGGTAAGCATTGAGTTGTATTGTAATTCTTCCCCTTTATTACATGGGGATCCTCAAACTAGACTGATTGCTTTCTATGTTATGTATTTGGACAAGTGAAGTTGAATGGCTCCTATCTTACAATAAAACTAATGAGTAAGATCTTAGAATGGGCACCTCCCTATACTGTTAATAGAATGACAAATAGGTACAACCCTCCTTGCAGAGGGCATAATTCAAAGCTTTCAAAATTGTGTTTCCCTTTTGTCCCAATAATTCCAGTTTTAGAAATTTATTACAAGGTAAAAATATCAAAACTGTAGACAATGGCATATAAATAAGATGCTAACCAGAGGGTTATTTATAATGGTAAAAGAGAAAAAAGAAACAGCTAAATCTCCAGCACTGATTAACTAGATTCTAATAAACTATAGTATATTCATGCAGATAAGCCAGGTGACCATTAAAGCTGATGTTGTGTAATATTTGTATTGATCATGACAAATGTTCAAGATAAAGTAATGGGAAATAAGGCTATAAAATGGTATGCTCTGATCTAATTTTATCTGTATTTTTAAAATTTTTTATTATAAATAATAAAAGCCAACTCCAGTTAAGCAAAAGAGAACTTATTAGAATAATGAGGGCTGACTTGGGATTGGTCTGAAACCAAGAATTGGAAGGGGCCTGGGACATAGGAACCAGAGTAGCAGGAACAGTCTTAATTAGGGCAGCATCACCACTCCTACCTTTGCTGCTATAACAAATAAATTCTCGACTGCATTTCATCCTTGCATCACTCAAGATCCAAAGCCCCAGGATCAAGGATATTATTAGCCTAATTAATGCCATTTCCCAGGCCCTGCCAGTTTAAGAAAAGTAAGGAATCTGAGATTTCCCACTTTCCACTTTGGGAGTGGGATAAAATAGCTGGGAATTATCTTCCCAGTAAGATTTTAGACAATAAACATAATTTCCCAAGAAAAAAAATCAGAGTGGAAGGAGTAGATATCTGACATTACCCCAAATAGCATATGCCCTTCACAATATTTTATCTTGAAAATAAAAATAGGGGCTCGTGGGTGGCTCAGTTTGTTAGGCGACTGCCTTTGGCTCAGGTCATGATCCTGGAGTCCCAGGCTCCCTGCTCAGCAAGGAGTCTGCTTCTCCCTCTGACCCTCTCCCCTCTCATTCTCTTTCTCTCTTTCTCAAATAAATTAATAAAATATTTAAAAAAATAAAACCCTTTAAAAAAAAAAGAAAAAGAGAAGTTTACCCCCAATAAGAAAAAAAAAATACAACTTATTGGACATCTATAGTATGTCAAGTGCTGTTATTTGCTCAAAGGGTCAAAAAGAAGAATTATATTGTGCTTATCTTCCAAAAAGAAACATCAGTTTAAAAGTCTACCATAACATAAGACAGAAATTATTTCCTTTTATGTAGGAAAACAGGATACACATTATACCATCATTTATCAGTATCTGTCTATTTATCTCAGAGATCCACTTCTTCCTTTTCTGTAATTCATCTCTGAATTTGGAATATAAATTCTCAGTGTGTCATTGTTGATAATGATATCTCAGAAGAGCCCTGCTAAGCTCCATCAATTGTAACAATTGTAACTCTTGATTTAGAAGGAAAATCATTTTTATGGAAGCCATATAAGACAATTGATAGAAATGTAGTTTCACTAACATCATTTCAAAATAGCCCTAAAATATTTTCACCATCTGCTATGATACAGAGACCATGAGGTATTCCCCAAGAAGATCCTGTAAATTTGACCTTGAGAGCCCTAGTCCATCTGCTCTGAATTAAAACTAAACTAGTTAGTACCTGGGTACTTGGTTCAGAGCCATTATTTCTCTAAGATGCAACTGGAAGATTGATGTGAGGTGGCTTTTTCATTGGGTTTGATGCAATATAAAATTAAGAATGTAATTGCCAGTGGATTGAAAGTGAGAGTTTGAGTATGAAATGAATCTCCACATTTTTGTTTGTTTTCTGTCCTCTTAACTATAACATAATTATGAAACCCATGCGGCTAAACAAAACCTTTGACCAGTTAATATGTATTTGTTGTGAGCATTGGTTGAAATGAATCCAAAAGAAGGGGTTTTTTTTCTTTTTAAAAAAAAATTTATTGAGGTGTAATTGACATGTAACGTTATATTAGTTTCAGATATATAACATAATGACTTGATATTTGTATATACTGAGAAACGATGACCAGAGTAAGTGTAGTTAATTAACATCTGTCACCATAGATAGTTACAAATTTTTTGTGTGTGATGAAGACTTTTAAGATCTATTCTCTTAGCAACTTTAAAATATGCAATACAGTATTATTAATCATAATCATCATGTTGTACATTACATCTCCATGATGAATTTATTTTATAACTGGAAATTTGTATGTTTTACTCCCTTTACCCATTTCCCTCACCCCCCATCTCCGGCAACTACTAATCTGTTCTGTGCCTATGAATCTGTTTATTAGATTTCATATGTAAGTGAGATCATATGATATCTATGATGTATTTTCTGACTTATTTCACTGAGCATAATGCAGAAGGTTTATCTTTAAGTGTCATATTATTTGAGTCTCTAAAACTGCCCTGATAGTTATATTTTCAAAAATAGAAAGCTTCTAACAATTTATATGGCTTAATTTTTAATTTATCCCCTTCTATTTTAGAAATAGTTTTCCCTGAAACTCTTTTATGTTATAATGTATGGAAACAAAATTTCAGTTGTATAATTATGTTCACTGTTATCACTTTACTCTTCTAATTCAGAGGAATCTGACTCTCAGAGTTCTATGACAGACCCTGTTGCCTACCCTTATTTGCTCATGTAATGGGCTGAGATCCTTTGTTCTCATGATTACTTTAAGCCCTCATGATAATTCTATTCGTCTTTTTAAGTGGTAAATCTTGTAATGCACATGTGATCCAGTTCTGGTCAATGATACACAATGGGAAGTTTTCTTGGCAGCTTCTAAAAAAGACATCTTTACTGGATAAAAAGAGAGAGGCTCCAGAACGGAAGGTTCTGTTTCTTTGCCCTTTCATTCTTTCTATGATCATGGTTGTGGGAGGACTTGATATCTGAAGCTGAAGGAGCCATCTTATAACCATAAGGTAAAAACCTATAGAGAAAAAGTGAGAATGAAGAACATAAAGATAGAAAGAACTTGAGTTCCTAATGATATGCTTGAACCACTATTACAAACCCTGGAACTGCCAACCTCCAGAGTTCTTGTTATATGAGATGATCAAATATCTCCATTGATGAGTTGAGTTTCCTTTGTGCTGTAGCTGGGTTCATCCTAACAGGTATGGATTCTAAATATCAATTGAATCATAGTACAAGTGGCTTTCAGATTTCAGGTTTGACTTTCCTATCTGCATGTTTGACTTTCTGATAATGCGTTTCATAATCCCCTTATATTGGTTTTCACATACTTAATTCAACTTTTCATACTTTAGTTAACAAATATTTCTAGTGACTATATCATGGAGTTTCCTTTAAGCTAACAATTTAAGCAGTGTAAGCATCTTTACACATCTATGTTTATATAATTATTTGAATATTTTATTTTTCCTCATTTTATAAAAATGAATAGAAAGTAGAAAAATGAAAGCAAGAGAAATAACTTGTGAATATAAATTGTTGATTGCATAGGCTTAACATAATTGAGGTAAATATGAAATAATTAGGTGTACCAAATATATGTACCTTTTACCTCAATCTGATGTCTGTTGGATTAAATCTAGTTTACTGTATTCAATTATGAAGAAGAATTAAACAGAAGGTAATATATATTATGAAGCATTGGCTTGTTCAAAGGGAGTGTTTAAAGTTAAGGAGTAGGTACTTTATATTTAGCTGCCTGAAATTGGAACTCTCCATTTGATAATTTCAACAAAAAGCTGTTGGGACATTCATTATATGCTAAGGTGTTGGAGATCTAGGAACAAACAAGATAAAACATGATCTTCTATTCCTGGAACTTGTAGCTTAATGGGCCATATAAACTGTATATGGAATAGTTTACATATATGGAATTCTCTGTCTGGATGTTTTGAAGAATTGTGCATTACTGTTATTGTTGTAGGAACAGACCTTGCCTGGTTGTGGGAATCTGTGAAACTGTTTCTGAAGAAGTGGTATTTAAACTGAGATAAAAAAGATGAGTAAGAATAAGACCAGAAGAAGGGAGTTAAGCGGAGAAAGTTATTCCCCAAAAAAGAACAGAAGTGAAATCTCTAAGATAGCTGAGGGACCTGGAATAAATCTAATTTGGCCAAAGAATCAGAAAAGAAAGGAAAGAGTGTTGCCAGATGGGGTTGGAGGGGCAGGCAGAGTCAGAATCATGCTGGTCTTCATATGTTTAAACACAAACAGGAACATGGAAGGGTTTTAAGGAGAGCAGTGTCATAATTTTATTTTTAAAAGACTCTCTGCAGTATTATGTAAAATCAATTGTAAAATAACAAGAGTAGAAGAAGTGCACTAGCCTAGGAGATTCCTGCAGTAGTCCTCATGAAAGGTGAAGGTGTAAAGAGAATGGAGGCGGGGGAAGTGGACAGGTTCAAGAGGTATTTAAGAAATGGTGTTAAGAGACTTGATCTTTAAAGGCATGTATATATAATTTATCATCTGTAACAATTTTAAGAATAAAATTAATAATTTTCAGTTAAATAGGTGTTAACAGGAACAGTCCTGGGCAAAGTAGGACACTTGGTCACTTTAGGCATAAGAGTTAGTGGAGAACAAGGAAAGACCAAATGCCCCGCCAAATCTTATAACAGGCAAATTTCTGACAATAATTACCTTTGGCCCTGGCCAATTTCAGGAGCCGCTTAAATTCTTGTGTTAACTGTTAATTTATGGAATAGGAGACATTAGACTCCAATAGCTCATTTTCCTGGTACTTTGGCAACTCCTTCTTAGACTTGGCCCCAAGGGTTTAATTCTTCAAGACAAATGCATGGTGCTTATAAGATTTTAGATGATGTAAGCAAGCCTCCCCCACTTTTTTCGCTATAGATCTTGTCTCTTAGCCCCTGTTTTGTGTGCCTCTTTGACTCTGCTGCAGAGGAGTCTGTGTCAAATACATTACTGATTCTTCTTCCTAGGTGTGGCTGTCATTTAGGGGTCACATTAAAGACCATTCAGCTGGAGCACTGACAACTATAGAACCTAGCCTTTAGCCAGTCTTCTCTCTAGGGATTTACAGGGCAGCTGCTGAGAGTTTCACTTAATTACATAGTTTTACAAAGAATTCCTGCTTTTGCATGCTGTCAGAGATTAAATGTGGTTGGCCTGTCAAGCAAAAACTTCAGGGCTATGCCAAATATTTCTTTTGGCTTACCTCTGTCTGGTCTCTTATACATAATCACACTCTGCTAATTGCATTCAAAAACACTTTTGTTCTTATTCTCTCTTCTATTTTCAGATAGCTAATTTACTTTTAGAACAAGTAGTTTTATTTTTATGTTTGGATTTTTTTCAATAAGTAGTGTCTTCTAGCAATATCCTCTGATTATTGATTTCAGTTTTCTATGATTTAAATTTCTTATACCTTAACTGTATAATAGTCTCTAACAGCAGAACTTAGAAAGACAAACTCACTTAAAAAAATGAATATTGAAAAAATATATATTAGGACCAATTAAAAATATTTTTTTTTTTTTTAAAGATTTTATTTATTTATTTGACAGAGACAGAGACAGAGACAGCGAGAGCAGGAACACAAGCAGGGGGAGTGGGAGAGGAAGAAGCAGGCCTCCCGCCGAGCAGGGAGCCCGATGTGGGACTCCATCCCAGGACCCTGGGATCATGACCTGAGCCGAAGGCAGTCGCTTAACCAACTGAGCCACCCAGGCGCCCATCAATTAAAAATAATTTGAAGGGTAATTGTTCTTTGTGAAGACGGGGGATAGCACTCTTCAATCTGCCGAAGAAGGTACTAAATCTGATACACTCCTCTGTTATTATATATGGGGATACTTTTAATTAACCCCTGTTATAATAAAATTAATATTAATGTTCATTAAACTGAAAGGTCTTGATACTTGTTTTAAATCATCAAGAAAAAAATCAATCAATTAATTATTTCAACATATATTGTTTGAGTACCTTCCATGTGTCAGATACCACGTTAAGCATTAGAGGAAAAAACATGAGTAAAGTAGTTTTCCTGCCCCCCTAGTACTTCCAGTCTGGTTTATTATAAACCAATAGGTACAATTAAGTGTTGTATATGTTCTAGTAAAATGTATAAAAGGTACAAAGGAGGGGCTGCTTTAACAACTGTATTGGTTAGGAAACAGCTGTATAAGGAAGTGATTCCTGGTAAGATTGATGATAAATAGTTGTTTCCACAAAAAGAAGGGGACAGAGTTAGTATATTTCTATTGCGTATTGTTTGAGCTGATATAACAGAAATACCCCCAAATACAATGGCCCCCAAAAGATGGCTTATTTCTCTCCCACAACATAATACAGAAATAGGAAGACAGTCTAGTGTGTAAGCAGCTCTGTTGCATAACCTCTTTGGGGACCAGGTTCCATCTATTTCCTGGTTACACTAATAGTTAGTGTTTTGTGGACCACATGTGCTGCACATTCATATTCCTTTCCAATGGAAGTGGGGCAAAGAGAAAGCAGAGAACAAGCACATTTTTCAAGAATATGATGTACAAGTGGAACACATCACTTCTGTCATATCCATTTGTCTAGAACTCAGTAAAGTAGCCATGCCTAGCTGCCAACAAAGTCTTGGAGATATCATCCCTAGCTGGGTGAGCATGTACCCTGCTGAAATTCAAGTGCAGGAGGAGAGGTTCTATTACTAATAGGGAGAACGGGAGAATGGATTGTGGGGAAAAATTAGTTTCTGACACAACTAGGAAGAATGTCTAAGTGGAGCAAAAATCAAGAGCATACCTTACATGTTAATGCTTACAGTTATCCATGCATAACATGTGGAAGCTTTTAAAACATTGAACATCTATTGAGTAATTCTTTATGATTTGGACTTAAAATTAATATACGGGTATTTAAACAAAACATTTAATCTCTTTGCTCGAAAGAGAAGTGTCTTCAGCATTCTGGGATCTGGTTCAGGCACTTGGCTAAAACCAGCTCTCTGGTCTCATGCAAGTCATGGGACTTTGAGCCTTAGATTTACCCTCCCCAAACTGAGAGGTGTGGTAACGACATGATCTCTTTGATTTTTTTTCCCCTGTACTAAAAGTCTGACTACCCAGTATTTAATACCATGTTCTACTTTGTTGTATTAAAGTGAGAAATGTATGAACAGTGAATTTTCCACTAGGCTGTCCTTATAGTGACATGGGATTGCTAGAAGCTTTCTTTGCTGTACAAAAAGACCATTCCATGTGAAAACATTCCTGTATCATATCACCTATGACACTCATACTTTGGCTGCTGGGGCTTAAAAAAAAACCAATTTCTTATCGGAAGTGTTAAGATTGGCCTTGTTGAGCCTACATACAAAAGATGTTTTCAATACATTTGCTTGAACACATATTTAGGAGGCTGGATGTAATCTTTTGGCTAGAACTTCATCCAGAAATTAAATTTAAAATGTAGAGAATTTTCTTAGCCAAGGGTTATGTTATAAGTAACTAGTGGCTCAATAGTAATTTTAGTTCTTGCGCTTTATTAGTTTGACTTCATTTTTAAAATAGCTAGATGGTTTACAGACATGGCTTCATTTGTGTCGGCTTTTTTTTTTTTTTTTTTTTTTTGAGAAGCAGAAGGAAATGAAGATAGATTAGTGTGGAGAGGTATCTAACACAGATAAACAGGTATGGAAATATTCTAAAGGAATTTCAGCTGTTTGATTTCAGTGATGAATGATAGAAAAGACACTAGCTTTTTTGGTTTATTTATCTATTAGAAATAAATACGTAAATAAAACCATGGCTTCTCCTCTTCCCTAGTTGCCTCTTCAAGTTTTCTGATACTCTCATCTCCTAATAAAGGAACTTAACTGGCTGACTTAGTGGTGGGAAATTTTTGCACAGAGGAGAAGAATGCTGGGATCAGTGTGAAGGTTCATAATGAATACCAGAGTGATTTACACTTTGTAAAGCAGCATTACAGCATAAAAAAAAAAAAATCACTTTTTTTTTTTTGCTAAACTAACTGGAAAAAGATATGCAGATTTGATAAGACAATACATGTTCTAAAAAAAAAAAAGTTATGTTGTAGCTGCAGTACAATTTTTTTTTAAAGATTTTATTTATTCATGAGAGACAGAGAGAGAGAGAGAGAGAGAGAGAGAGAGGCAGAGGGAGAAGCAGGCTCCCAAGGAGCAGGGAGCCCGATGCGGGACTCGATCCCAGGACCCTGGGATCATGACCTGAGCCGAAGGCAGACGCTCAACCATCTGAGCCACCCAGGCGCCCGCTGCAGTACAATTTTGATTTACGTGGCAATAGTATGGGGTAACTGGAATCCAGAGGAATCGTAAACCCAGTCACTCATCTGTTGGAAACACAATTTATGGAAGAGAAGGCTATAATAACTAAGTAGGTACACCATACTGTTTTGTGGGGCCAATCCTACATAAAAATGGGTAAAATGAAGCCGGGTCAAAATGAGCTTTCTCAGTACACCCTATTGCTGTTTTTACAAATTACTTTTAAATTTTAGGTCCAGGATTTGTAGAATGATCCAGCTTAAGCCTTTTGCTCAGAACTTATCAGGAGCATAAGAAAAGCATACTTAAGCATTAGGCCTTACAAAACAAGCCAAGAAAATAGTTGAATCCTCACTGACCTTCACCAGGTTCTTTCTTCTTTTTAGGAGTTGGGGATAGAGTGGAACTATATACTCCTTTTTATTAGGTATTAGCCTCACCAAAAAGTCAGAATAGCTGTCTTTTTACTGCACTCGTTGTTCATCCAAACCTTGTCAGAAAGTAGATGAGGAAGAATAAGAAAAACAGGGAAGAAGGATTATAGAGAGAAACTGGAATTTCCTGGCTAGAACAGTGGTGCGCAGGTACAGCTGGATTTTTTTTTTTTTAATTTTTATCGTAGACTTATGAACAGATTACTTTTTAATTAATAGAAGATTTTTAGAGCAGTTCTAGGTTTCAGAAAAACTGAACAGAAAGAACAGAGAGTTTTCATCTTCTGCGTTTTCCAAAAGAAGAGTTAAGTCTTATTTCTATTTCTACTCAATGAAAACAAATGACCTAAGGCATGGATTTTTAGGCACTCACTGCAAGAACTGCATTTTTTTCCAAGTCAGCTATAAACAGTCTGTGATGTGTCTATTTTTTTCTTCTGATATTCCAGTAGCAAAAATGGCAATGTGTGGACCTAGACTATAGGGTGATACAGTTGTCATCAACTGTGAGCCTGGAGTGTGAGCTGTACAGTTGTAACTAATCCTGTGGGCCAAAGATATGGACTGATAGAGTAATAATCAATCATGGACCTGTACTCTGTGCTGTGCATTTGTAATTAATTGTGGGCCAGTAGTATTGCATTGTAATCAAAGGTTTTGAAAGAAAAGAAGAAGCCAGGAAGAAGGGTCCAACATCTTATTGGACACCTGGTGTGTGCCTCGAAATGTCTTATGGACTTTACCTGTTATGTTACTTAATTCTCACAGAAATACTATGAAGTGGGTATTATGATTCCTATGATGAGAACATGGAGGCTAAGGGAGGTTAAATAATTTCCCCGAAAACCCTACATGTATAAGATGTGGGACGGGTATTTGAATTGCAAAGCCTCTACTCTTTTCATACCACCATCCCTTCTACCTGTGCTTCATTGCAGAATTGCAGACCAGTAGCAGACCTTCCTAATTGATCCTAGGACATTTTTCTGTCTCCAGCGTGGCTCTGCAGTTCTTCTCTTCACTGTAAGCTAGATAGCCATTATCAATCAACTATGATTGACATATAAGGTAGGACCTATTTGTCATCCCTAATCTTAGTCCCAGTGCATAAAATTCCACTTCTTTGAATACTCCCTTGCCTTCATCATACTTTTCTTTTTCCCTTTCTTCCATGTTACTTCCAACAAACATCAGTGCTAGTTTGAACAGGTCCTTATCTGGGTCTGTGAACTTTTGATACTTGTTGGTCTGTGCTATCCTAAGCACTAAAAGACTTGTAATTGCAGCGTGCCTTCCAATACTAACATTTCTTCTTAACATTTCTTCTTAACTTGTGTGACAAGTAATTCCTCTACTCAGTCTCTTTTGAGATTGAGTATGAAAGGGGAGTGTCATAAATGAAGTCCTCTTTTAACTGCAGTTATTTTATTTAAGCTCCTGTTTTAAGGAAGAGACTTTCAACTTACTTTGTGTAAGGAGATTGATTGTACTCATATAGAAACCTGGAAATAGCTAGACCATCCAGCCTCAATCAGGCAAGAAACAGTAAATGCATGCACCAGGAAGGGCAGGAGCTGGGGGCTAAGCCAGATGACGGATGTTCATTCTTGTGCTTCACCATTATCTGGAGTCAGTTATGTTCTTGACCTTTTCTTATGAAAGTAGAAACATCCCTTCTACTCTGTTTTTAACTGACTCTTGACTTCGGCTTTCCCTTAATTTCTGTTTTCTTTGACTTGGGCTTAGATGTGGCCTATTGCAGTCTACAGAATTTTCTGTGCAATTTTTTTTTCAGTATCTGTGGTCAATCCCTCACGTATCTTTATTTTTCTGACAGTAAGAATCTAATTGACCTAACATGCAAGTACTAAAAAGAAAATGGGGCACCCATGTGGCTCAGTTGGTTAAGCATCCAGCTCTTGGTTTCAGTTCAGGTCATGATCTCAGGGTTATGAGATTGAGCTCCACATCGGGGAGTCTGCTTGAGATTCTTTCCCTCTCCCTCCCCCCTGCCTCTCTCCCCACTAGCACTCTCTCTCCAAAATAAGTAAATAAATAAATAAATAAAATCTTCAAAAATAAAATAAAAAGCATCCATAACCCACATATTTAAAGACAACTGCCATTATCATGTTTACACAATTCTTTTCAGTCTATTTAAAAACAAATGTGTATATAAAAAATAATTATATGTAATTGAGCCCTTATTGTATATGGTTTTCCATTCTCATTTCACATTTAACCTTAATCATTGGCATTTTCCAATGACTTTAAATATTACTTAAAAATATGTCTTTTAATGGCTGTACCTTGAAAACCTTAACTTCAACCTTGTTATGAAGATTTTCTCTGCTTTCTTACACTTAGCAAGAGATATTTTGGTTCCATAAGGTGCCATCATTAATTTCACAGCAGGATAGAGAAAAGCCATTGATTTCTTCTCCTTGGTTCATCAGGTTTCCTCTTAATGTCATCTTCTGCTGTTGATGAAGCTTCTCCAGCCACGGGCTGGGTCCTAGCAACACCTCATATGTTTCTGCCTTAGATGCACAACATAGGATTGGCCTGTGCCATATATGAAATATTGATGATTCCCAATAAATTCACCAGTGAGCACAGGTAGGCATATTAATTTTTAATTTAAAATCAGAGAGTGTAGAGTGAACAACATGCTGCTTTGGCAGAACAGATCAATTAGATTCTTTATACTAAGATCAGTGGCTTTTCTTTCAAGAGCATAAAGTTATGAAAACAATATATCCCTTTACATTTTAAAGCAAAAAGCATATCACAAGTTTAAGTACAAGCCATTTTGATTGTTATACATCGCAGATATGGCATAAATAGTTTAATAACTAAAGCACTTGAAGGACACAGAAATTTGATTAACTTAATCTTATGGGTCAGCTTGAGTTTGAACAAAAACCACTAAATTTGATTCAGGTAGCATTTACTAGGCACTATCCCCCAGACACTGTTGGATGCTGTTGTGTTTATCAGAATATCTTTCTCCCTGAATCCTCACAGCAATTGAATTGGGTGTTAGCATTGCCTCCACTTTATAAGTAAAGACATGACAACTGAGAAGGTGTTTGCACATAAAACTGTAAATGATAAAATTTAAATTTTATCCTATGCTTTCTCATTCTGGGTCCCTTCATTCACTCAAGCATGTTTTCTGAGCACCTATGATATGCCAGAGATGATGCTGGATTCTGGGAATATAATTATGAACAAAGCCCATTCCTCCGGGGGTGATAGCCCATGAGGGAAACATATAAAAAAATCATTAAAAGTAAAAATTGTGAAGAAAGACAAATGCTCTATGATATCACTTACACTTAGAATCTAAAAACGCCAAATTTGTAGAGACAGAGGGTAGAATGGTGGCTACCAGGGGCTGGGGTGTGAGACAATTGGGGAAATGCCATTTAAAGGTTTCAAACCTGCAGTTAGAAGGTGAATATGTGGGCGCCTGGGTGGCTCAGTTGGTTGGGCAACTGCCTTCGGCTCAGGTCATGATCCTGGAGTCCCGGGATCAAGTCCCGCATCGGGCTCCCTGCTCGGCAGGGAGTCTGCTTCTCCCTCTGACCCTCCACCCTCTCATGCTGTCTCTCTGTCATTCTCTCTCTCTCAATAAATAAATAAAAATCTTAAAAAAAAAAAAAAGAAGGTGAATATGTTCTGGGGATCTCATGCACAGCATTGTGATTATTAAGAATATTATATTACATCCTTGAATGTGGCCAAGAGACTAGATCTTAAATGTTCTCACCACAAAAAAGAAATGATCATTATATGCTGTGAGGCAGATGTTAGCTAAAGTTATGGTGGTAATCACATTGTAGCATAGAAGTGCACCAAATCAACACATTGTACACCTTAAGTGTGTACAATGTTACATAGCCATTATATCTCAATAAAAATTGTGCATGGGGATGTAATGTACAGCATAGGGAATATAGTCAATAACATTTTATTAGCTTCGTAAGGTGACAGATGGTAACTAGATTTATCATGGTGATCATTTCACAATGTATACAAATGTTAAATTACTAGGTTGTATACCTAAAATGAATATAATATTTTATGTCAATTATGCATCAATAATTTTTTAAATTGTGCTACAAAAGAAAACTATAAGATTCTATGTGATTATTAACTGTGAGAACTGACCAAATGGTTTTTTTTGTTTGTTTTTGTTTTTTGTTATCTTTAGCTACCACCCATTCTTTTACTCTTTATTGCTCTTATTTATGGGATACTTACTCTCTTGCAGGCACCATGTTAAGTTTTATGTGATTGAATTATATCAATTCTCTGAACCCTAAGAACTAAATGCTATTATTATTCCCTATCTTTTCATAAGGGCACTGAGGATTAGAAAGGTAATTTACCCAGGGGTACAATGTGGGAGCTGAGATTTGAACTCCTCAGATCTGTCTGATTTCAAGACCCTTGTGGTCCCCAACAGTGCTACTCAATCATTAGTGTTTCATGTTTATTTTCCTAAGATTATACATTAATGACTTTTATATTTTTTTCTTTTTCTCCCTTTCCGTTATTCATCTTACGCTCTCCCCATTCATTTACTATCTGTCCCTTTCAGAAAAACAGTTGCTGATCTCTGCTTTAGAGCTATCCCTCATAACCACTAAACCATAATGCATTTTATTTGATGTAATGTATAATATGGGAAAAATTAGAAATGATAACATGTATGTAGGTTAGAGGGTGAAAGAGTTACCCACTGATCTGTCTATGTTGATCCACCTTTGATGCTTTCTTAAATGTTAGATTGGCACTTAACTAACTCTTATCACCTGTGTTTGCCCTACTGTATAATGTTTCCTGCTTTCCCAGAACCTAAATTTCTGTACATCTATTTTCTAAAATTATTATGTTCTCCATATCTTGAATGTTTTCCATTAAGTGTATTTGTTATCCTGGGATAAGTGATTCATGTTTAAAGTAACTCTACTGCATGCATCATTAATAAGATAGTCAATTTTTTTTTTCCTATATAGCATTCAAAAACTTGAAATAATGGCTGTGCCTATATAATCTATAACATAAATCTCTGAGTTTAAATTGTATCCCGCTCTATTTTTCCCAGTCCTCTGCCCTGTTATTCTCTTGGTTTCTTCCTCATTCTTCTTCCCCCCCCCCCCCACTTCCTCTGCTTTTATCATTTCTGTTTTTCTCAAAAGTATGCATTATATGCAAGGTAAGCTAACATTTTGAAAAATAGGTTTTCACTCTTGTTTATATTTGATTCAAGTCTATGTGATTTTTAAAAAGAGGAATAGAGCCCTTCTATAAGCAGGGACAGTTTGTATAGTTACAGTCACCTGCCCACTTTAGGATTAGCAAACAACACAGGGTGAATGGAGACCCTATCTCCTATCCTCTTTCTCTACCATCCCCGTGGCAGTGCCTCCCTATCATACTTCAACATGCTCTTCAGGTTTCAGTGCATTATAATTGAAGATTGTCCTCAAACTTACACTGTAAATACACATGAGACCAGGTAAAAAGATGTGCATGAGTTCTTAGGTGTACAAGTTGAGAATGTGCTAAGCATCAATATAAACTTAAGCTACCCCTGCATATTCCCTGAAATACGCTAAAACTGAGAAGGTATTAAGTTCAAGTTAGAAGAGGTAATATTCGAAAGGACACCTGAGAGAAATCCATAAGACACATATGTAGGTTCACTTCTAGACTGAGACAGCCCAAGAGATAGCATTAGGTTGCTAAATATTTAAAAATATTCTTCTCTCTTGAGAATATCATAGGTTTACATGACTGAAAAAAAAAAATAGACATACCAACGTGGCAGTTTCTTAAACTTCCTGTTGACATTCATTCTGTATATTATTCTACCATTTTTATTTTTAAAACAGCAAAAGAAATATGCTAAACTTAGGTTTCCACAATACAAATTGCAAAGCATTTTTGGATATATTTCAGGGTATTTTGGAGACTTTGATCAGTGTTTTAAAACCACTAAGATTCCCGCTAAATATCTAATTCATGTAACATTTCCAAATCTGTTTCCTCATCTATAAAAAGTAAAAGTTGGACTATTCATTGCTAAGGGCCCTTTAAGCCTTAAAACTCTATGATTCTGTCTATATAAAATCCGATAATGTTCTGTCCTTATAGTGAGCCCAGTGCCAAGCAGCAAAAATTTAAAATATGTTCTGTGAATCTGAAAAAAAAATAATGTTTTAAGGACAGCACTCACATAAGATTTTTAAACAACAACAAAAACAAAAGCAAAACAACACTTGCACCACCCCAGGAAAACCTCTTCAGATTTCTGAAATGGTATTATCTCTTTTATGTATTGTCTATAGTTCTACTTCCTAAGAAGGAAAATATACATACATATATATATATACATTTTTTAAAAAAAGATGTTCAGGAATATAAACAGAAGGGAAGCAATTTGTCCATGAAATTTAGTCCTGGGGCAAGCATGGATTTGAAAGGAGTTGCATATTATACTTTTTGTGTATGCATAATTTTGTCTGTGGAGTATTTTAATAAACACTCATAAATAGGGTGACATGTTATTCTTCATAATAATTACATATAGCATGACTCCTTGATAATATCTAGTTTTTAACTTGGCTGCCATTGCCAAGGTTATGTATAATTAAGCTGAGATTGTTAAACAATGGCCTTCACTTTTCTCATCTACCCAATTAAAAGGAGGCGATTGTTAAACACTAGAACTAGTGCCTCTGAGGAACTTTTTATCTCTTTCATACTCTGTGCAAGTATTGAACTGAATATCTGAATGGATTCTAACAGGCAGGAAGGATTGTAATACAGGATAGTCAAAGATTATTTTGACCATGAAGGGACACTTTTTAAGAAATGCTTTTTCAATTATGACCATCTTGAATTTCCTAAATTAAGGTTGAGTTCCTTTTAGAGATTTGGAGATAATAGCGGCCTATAAACTAATTTATTACAATGCATCTGTATATAAAATTCTTTTTATTAAAGATTTATTTATTTATTTGAGAGAGAGAGAGAGAGAGCATGAGAGGGGGGAGGGTCAGAGGGAGAAGCAGACTCCCTGCTGAGCAGGGAGCCCGATGCGGGGACTCGATCCTGGGAGTCCAGGATCATGACCTGAGCTGAAGGCAGTCACTTAACCAACTGAACTACCCAGGCGCCCCTGTACATAAATTCTTAAGAAATCAGTATGCAAGGATTCTGCCATTCAATCAAAAGATTTTAGACACGTATTCTTTAAGATTTATTGCATGAGGTTAACATACTAGGTTTCCTTTTTCTCTACTAAGTTTTACCTCTTTTTCTTGGCTATGCGTCGGCCTCAGCCATCATGCCTCTCACTTGTTAGTCTTTCTAGCACTGATTCAGTGTAGCTGGTTAGCTAGAAGGATCATTATCATGTCACTTTCATTAAGTAGCAGCCACCCCAGAATACCAGGACCAAGGAGGTTAAGTGTACAGAGATTAATCATTTTATAACCATAAGAAAACAGAATAGTATACAGTTGACATGGAATACTAGGAAAACAAAAACCGAGGGGAAAAAAAAAAAAGCTCTAAGCCCAGAGTTGTATTGAATGTTCTAGAAAATTTCCTGAAATTTTTTTTTTAATTTGGGCATACATATGTGTATACAACCATCTGATATCTGATTGTATTATTATGTATGTAATCAATCTGGAAGGAATATTGTATATAATAAATAAGTAAGTACTCTGGAGTTATTCACAAGAAAAGTATATTCTAGAGACAAGTTTGCTGCTCTTGTCATATTCCTGCATTTTTGTTATTATCTGTTATCTGACAGGCTTAATACAGTGCCTTGCATGAGCAAGTACTTAATATAAAATGTCTGTTAAGGTAATTCACAAATGCTTAGGCACCCATGGTTGCATACAGAATATTAAACTCTTAAGGAATCTTATTCATTCAACAAATATTTATTGTATGTACAGGCATAGTTCTTGGCATCTGTGCTACATTAGTAAACAGTAAAAAAGCAAAACCAAGCAAAACTAGGCTATTGCAGAGTTTATGTTTCAGCAAACCTAAACTAACCCCGTTTCCCATCTTATGACTCTGGATTAGTCCAGATAAATAATATTTTAGGTCTAGAGAACAGCGGAAACAATTAGTTGGAGATAGGAACACCCAGCAGGACATTATGTAGTTCAGTTTGTTTGGAGCTTAAAGATAGGACAAGGGAGCAATGCACATGAAGAACTGAAAGTGTGTATTGAGACCAAAACATGGAGAGTCCAAAGAAGGGATTCCAGACAGAGTCATAACTAACTCTAACCAAAATATGGGGAACTAATTTTGGCTTTTGACACATCAGAGACACAATCTTTTTGAAGAAGCTGAATGTAAATAGAGGTAGAAAGAAACATGGGGGGAATAGAGTGGACATATACCTGTTAGGACAGTATTGAAGTGGCCCAAGTGAGAGGTATCAAGGCCTAGAGGAGGTGACAGGCTATAGATCTATATGCACAAATATTGACCCTTGAATAAAGTGGGGGTTAGCAAAATCTTAACTATTTTATAGCCTACTATTGACCAGAAACCTTACTGATAACATAAATGATTAACAGGAGTGCCTGGGTGGAACAGTCAGTTAAGCACCTGACTCTTGGTTTTGGCTCAGGTCATAATCTCAGGGTTATGGGATTAAGCACTGTGTTAGGGTCCATGCTCAGTGCTCAGTTGGCTTAAGACTCTCTCCCTCTTCCCCGCCCCTTCCCCTGTTTCCCTCTCTCTCTCTCCCTCTGTAAAATAAATAAATAAAATCTTTTTTAAAAAAGCAATTGATAAACATATGTTGTATGTTATATGTATTATATACTGTATTTTTAGAACAATACCTAACTTTTTCTTAATTTTTTGGTATTTCTGGGCTGCATGATTTGTCTGCAGGTTTTTTCAAATTGTCACAAATCTCCAAAACTTTTATTTTGTTTTGTGTCAGTATATTTATGGAGAAAGATTGATATAGAAGTGGACCGACAGTTCAAACCATGTTGTCAAGGATCAATTGTGTGTGTACATGTATGTGTGTGTATCCTTTTTTCACTTCAGACATGTTGGGTTGGGTTACCAGAGTTACTAGCAGTGTAGATGGAAATGTAGGATTTAGATCTCAAAGGTTTATGGATGGAACTTTGTGACTAGGTTTTTCAAGGGGATATAAACTCCAAGTGCCTGATGCTTCTATATATGTGTCCCTGGAAATCCTAGATATATATGTGTATATATATACACGCATATGTATATAATATAAAATATAGTATAGTTTTATATATAATATAGTATATAATATATATGCATATATGTATATATAATATTTACATATAAATAATATAATATATAAAATATAAATACATAAAATCTTATTTACATATAATCTTGTTTATATAATGCTTTTCCCTATATTATTTTAAAGTCTCAATATATTAAGTAGTGTAACATAATAGAGGCTCAGGGACACCTCTGGCTGGAAGGAGGGCTAAGGGACTTATCTTCCATAATAAGCACACTATTTTTACTTGAACTTTACTAAAGATTAAGGAAAAAAAATCTAGAGATGCTTTCATCCACACTTTCCATGAGATTGAGAAGATGCCTATTATGCATTGGTGCTCTTGGGTATCTCAATAAATCTTAGCTAGAGGGAATAGACTAGAAAGAGGATAAAGTAATAAGTCATTTACACATTTTAACTATGAGAAGGTGATGTTTTGTATTTTGTGGGTGGCATAGTGAACTTTTTTTTTCAATGTTTAGAAAAAATTATGAGGTAGCTTTGTTTTGTCTCCCTTTATCATGGTTTCAGAGTAACGCTGTCTGAGGTGAATATTCTATGAGATTATGTTCAATAGGAGAATAACAGGGTTTAGCTAGGAGTGCCAACCCAGATAACAGGGGCTGCTTTTTCATTTCCTTTCTTAAAGCTAAAAGTGAAGTGAAAACAAGAATTCAGAGTTAAGCAAACATGGAAATTGGCTTTCATCCAGAAGATTTCCACCAATATTTCACCAACTGGTAGCTGCACTTCCAATTTGATCGTCAGGTAGAGTAAAAAACATGACAGGAAAAAAATTAGGGCCTTCTCAAGAATTTCTGTCTAATCTGAGACATATAATGTGACATCAAAGAGGAAACATGTTTCATGATTTGCTCCCACAGCCCTTTCCAGAAGGAGATGACCAGGAAACTGATTTGTCTCCATGTTGACATTGGGTGGAGGGAAGAGGACTTCCCTGAGAATTTGTGCACCCAACCCAGTCCTCACGTTTGCTTGCAGCCCCAGTTCATACTGCGTGAGTCACTGCAAAAAACAGCAGTAACAACACACCTCAAGCTACAGCTTTAGCTTGAAGTGAAGTGGTTCTTGGTTGGCAGTGCTTCCAATGCTCCCAGCAAAAGCAAATTTAAATCACTCTTGCGGTAATTGAACTGCATCTAAATATTTAAAAGTTCCAAAGTTCATGTCAAAAATAAAATGCACAAGGAAATAAGGATCCATGGGTGAGAGCCAGCACCAACAACTGTAAATCAGTTATTAAATATTTATGGATCGATGTTAGTGAAACTTAAAGTTAGATCAATCAAGGAACTTAGGACTCATGTCACAATAAACCATAGGGTACATAGCACAGGGTCTCCTTTATATTCTAACCTCTGCCTCACTATTCAGCCTCATTTCTTTTCTGTAGATGTAACAGTAGATACAGTTCATGGAGTTCTCCAAATATTTTCTCATTGGTTTTCCTCTACAGACTTACATATCACATTTGTCATACTATTTTGTAAATCTGATTACATGTCTTTATTCCTGGTTGAACTGTGAGCTCTGATGGTAAGGGAAAGGAAAAGTCTTATTAATTATTCTTTAATTCCCACCATTACCAATTAGTACTGAATACAATATACAATTTGTATTAAAACCCTAAGGTTTGTCAAAATAAGTTGAATTCAGAGGGAGGGAAAAGATGGCAGAGGAGTAGGGGACCCTATTCCAACCGGTCCCCGGAATTGAGCTGGATATCTACCAGACCGCTCTGAACACCCACGAAATCAGCCTGAGATGTAAGAAGATAGATCTGGATCCCTACGAACAGAATATTGCAGGCGGTTGGTTTCGAGGTACGAAACGGGGAGCCATGATTCTGCAGGCAGATATTGGAGGATAAATGGAAGGGGGAGGGAGCCGAGCCATTGGGATCCTACACCGCCGGTGAATGATAGCCTCACACGCTGGGGACAGGAAACAGACTCGCAGACCACAGGGAAAGGACTTTAAGGCAGCCCCCCAGTCAGAAACCAGGAGCGGCGGTGCTGTGCGTATGAACTGGGGGCGGCTGGCGGTTTTAGAAGCACAAAGGGCAGAGACATGCCCCGACCTGCAAGTGAGGACTGGGAGCACTTCTTAGGGGCACACAACCCAGGATGCTGCAGTTTATAGCAGCACAGACAGAAATGGCAATAGTGTGGCCTGGAGAGCTCATTGAAGAACAGACTGCAATCTCTGCTCTGAGGCAGAGAGTTGGAAATGATCTCTTCTGCTCTGACCTTAGGAAGAGACACGGAAAGCAGCCAGGGAAACCACCAGGGGACAAAAGCCCCCAAAACCGGTTTCCACTGAGACCATCCCCCACCACAGGGGGCAGGGCAACCCTGCCCAAACAGGGTTACCTGAGTAAAAGCAAAGCAGACCCCTCCCCCAGAAGACAGGCTGGTAAAACAAGAGGCCAGCAACCCTAAGGTCCCAAGAAAACAGGTGCATCTTGCTTGGGTTGTGGTTAATAATTTGGACTCTATACATTCCCTCAACCCCCCCTCAACAGAATGACTAGAGGAGGAACCCCCAAAATAGAAAAGACTCAGAGACTATGACTTATGCCACAGATTTACAAATGGACTCAGATATAACCAAGATGTCAGAGATGCATAACAACTGTGAAGACGATAGCTAGAATGGAGAAATCTATTAATGGCAACATAGAGTCTCTAAGGGCAGAAATGAAAGCTGAATTGGCAGAATTTAAAAATGCTATCAGTGAGATCCAATCTAATCTAGATAATCTAACAGCTAGGGTAAGCGAGGCAGAAGAACGAATGAGTGATTTAGAGGACCAATTAATAGACGAGAAGGGAAAAGAGGAGGCCAGGGAAAAACAACTCAGAATCGATGAAAATAGAATCAGAGAAATAAGTGACACCATGAAACGTTCCAATATCAAAATTATTGGAATCCCTGAGGGGGTGGAGAGAGAGAGAGAGAGGACTAGACGATATATTTGAGCAAATCGTAGCTGAGAACTTCCCTATTCTGGGGAATGAAACAAACATTCGTGTCCTAGAGGCAGAGAAGACCCCTCCCAAGATCAAGGAAAACAGGCCAACACCCCGGCATATAATAGTAAAACTTGCAAATCTTAGAACCAAGGAAACCATCTTAAGGGCAGTTAGGGGGGAAGAGATTCCTTATGTACAGAAGGAGGAACATCAGAATACGTCAGACTTATCCACAGAGACCTGGGAAGCCAGAAAGGCCTGGCACGACATATTCAGGGTACTAAACGAGAAGAACATGCAGCCAAGAATACTTTATCTGGCAAGGCTGTCATTTAGAATGGATGGAAAGATGCAGAGCTTCCAAGACCGGCAGAAACTGAAAGAATATGTGACCACTAAGCCGGCCCTGCAAGAAATATTAAGGGGGGGTTCTATAAAAGGAGAAAGACCCCAAGAGTGATATAGAACAGAAATTTACAGGGACAATCTATAAAAACAAAGTCTTCACAGGCAACATGATGAAAATATATTCATATCTTTCAATAATCACTCTCAATGTGAATGGCCTAAACGCTCCCATAAAACGGCACAGGGTTGCAGATTGGATAAAAAGACAGGACCCATCCATATGCTGTCTACAAGAGACTCATTTTGAACCTAAAGATACATCCAGACAAAGTGAAGGGATGGAGATCCATCTTCCATGCCAACGGACCTCAAAAGAAAGCTGGGGTAGCAATTCTTCTATCAGACAAATTAGATTTTAAACGAAAGACTGTAGTTAGAGAGACAGAAGGACACTATCATTCTTTAAGGGTCTATCCAACAAGAAGATCTAACAATTGTAAATATCTATGTACCCAACATGGGAGCAACCATCTACATAAGCCAACTGTTAGCCAAAATAAAGAGTCATATTGATAACAATACATTAATTGTAGGAGACCTCAATACTCCACTCTCAAGAATGGACAGATCATCTAAGCAGAAAATCAACAAAGAAACAAGAGCTCTGAACACACTGGACCAGATGGACCTCATAGATATATACAGAACATTCCACCCTAAAACAACAGAATAATCATTCTTCTCGAGTGCACATGGAACTTTCTCCAGAATAGACCACATACTGGGTCACAGATCAGGTCTCAACCGATACCAAAAGATTGAGATTATTCCCTGCATATTCTCAGACCATAATGCTTTAAAACTGGAACTCCATCACAAGAAAAATTTGGCAGAAATTCAAACACTTGGAAGCTAAAGACCATTCTGCTCAAGAATGTTTGGGTCAACCAGGAAATCAAAGAAAAACTTAAACAATTCATGGAAACCAATGAGAATGAAAACACATCTGTCCAAAACCTATGGGATACTGCAAAGGCGGTCCTAAGGGGAAAATACATAGCCATCCAAGCCTCTGTCAAAAAAAACAGAAAAATCCTGAATTCACCAATTAACTTTACACCTCAAAGAACTAGAGAATAAACAAGAAACGATGCGAAGCCATGCATTAGAAAAGAAATAATTAAGATTAGAGATCAATGAATTAGAAACCAGAAACACAGTAATCAGATCAACAAAACTAGAAGCTGGTTCTTGGAAAGAATTAATAAGATTGATAAACCACTGGCCAGACTTATACAAAAGAAAAGATAAAGGACCCAAATTAATAAAATTATGAATGAAAGGGGAGAGATCATGACTAACACCAAAGAAATAGAAACAATCATTAGAAATTATTATCCACAACAGTATGCCAATAAATTGAGCAACCGGGAAGAAATGGATGCCTTCCTGGAAACCTATAAACTGCCAAGACTAAAACAGGAAGAAATTGACAACCTGAATAGGCCAATAACCAGTAACGAGATTGAAGCAGTTATCAAAAAACTCCCAAAAAACAAGAGTCCAGGGCCTGATGGATTCCCTGGGGAATTCTACCAAACATTCAAAGAAGAAATAATACCTATTCTCCTGAAGCTGTTTCAAAAAATAGAAACAGAAGGAAAGCTTCCAGACTCATTCTATGAGGCCAGCATTATCTTAATCCCCAAACCAGGCAAAGACCCCATCAAAAAGGAGAATTTCAGACTGATATCCCTGATGAATATGGATTCCAAAATGCTCAACAAAGTCCTAGCTAATAGGATCCAAAAATACATTAAAAGGATCATCCACCACGAGCAAGTGGGATTTATCCCCAGAATGCAAGCGTGGTTCAACATTTGCAAATCAATCAATATGATAGAACACATTAACAAGAGGAGAGAGGGCGCCTGGGTGGCTCAGTTGGTTAAGCGACTGCCTTCAGCTCAGGTCATGATTCCAGGGTCCTGGGATCGAGTCCCGCATCGGGCTCCCTGCTCTGCGGGGAGCCTGCTTCTCCCTCTCCCACTCCCCCTGCTTGTGTTCCCTCTCTCGCTGTGTCTCTCTCTGTCAAATAAACAAATAAAATCTTTAAAAAAAAAAATAATAGGAGAGAGAAGAACCATATGGTCCTCTCAATTGATGCAGAAAATGCATTTGACAAAATACAGTATCCTTTCCTGATTAAAACTCTTCAGAGTATAGGGGTAGTGGGAACATTCCTCAAGTTCATAAAATCCATCTATGAAAAACCCACAGCGAATATCATCCTCAATGGGGAAAAGCTGAGAGCCTTTCGCTTAAGATCAGGAACACAACAAGGATGCCCACTCTCACTACTATTGTTCAACATAGTACTAGAAGTCCTAGCAACAGCAGACAACAAAAAGAAATAAAAGTTATTCAAACTGACAAGAAGAAGCCAAACTCTCTCTCTTCTCAGATGACATGATACTTTATATGGAAAATCCAAAAGACTCCACCCCCAAATTACTAGAACTCATACAGCAATTCAGTAATGTGGCAGGATAACAAAATCAATGCACAGACATCAGTTGCTTTCTTATACACCAGCAGTGCCACTTCAGAAAGAGAAATTAGAGAAATGATTCCATTTACAGTAGCACCAAAAACCATAAGATACCTCGGAATAAACCTAACCAAGAGGTAAAGGACCTATACTCTAGGAACTACAGAACACTCATGAAAGAAATTGAAGAAGACACAAAAAGATGGAAAAACATTCCATGCTCATGGATTGGAAGAATAAACATTGTTAAAATGTCTATGCTACCCAGAGCAATCTGTACCTTCAACGCCATCCCAATCAAAATTCCAATGACATTTTTCAAAGTGCTGGAACAAACAATCCTAAAATTTGTATGGAATCAGAAAAGACCCTGAATCGCCAATGAAATGTTGAAAAACACAAACAAAGCTGGGGGCATCACGTTGCCTGATTTTAAGCTATATTACAAAGCAGTGATCACCACTACAGCATGGTGCTGGCACAAAAACAGACATATAGACCAATGGAACAGAATAGAGAACCCAGGTATGGACCCTCAACTCTATGGTCAAATAATCTTCGACAAAGCAAGAAAAAATATGCAATGGAGAAAAGACAGTCTCTTCAATAAATGGTGCTGGGAAAATTGGACAGCTATATACAGAAGAATGAAACTTGACCATTCTCTAACACCATAAACAAAGATACACTCAAAATGGATGAAAGACCTCAATGTGAGACAGGAATCCATCAAAATCCTAGAGAAGAACCTAGGCAGTAACCTCTTTGACATCGGCCACAGCAGCTTCTTTCAAGTTTCATCTCCAAAGACAACTGAAACAAAAGCAAAAATGAACTTTGGGGACTTCATCAAGATAAAAAGCTTCTGCACAGCAAAGGAAACAGTCAACAAAACAAAGAGGCAACCCACAGAATGGGAGAAAAGATATTTGCAAATGACACTACAGATAAAGGGCTGGTATCCAAGATCTATAAACAACTTCTCAAACTCAACATCCAAAAAAACAAATAATCAAGTCAAAAAATGGGTAGGAGACATGAACAGACACTTCTCCAAAGACATACAAATGGCTAACAGACACATGAAAAAATGTTCATCATCATTAGCCATCAGGGAAATTCAAATCAAAACCACATTGAGATACCACCTTACACCATGTTAGAATGGCAAAGATTGACAAGGCAAGAAACAACAAATGTTGGAGAGGTTGTGGAGAAAGGGGAACCCTCTTACACCATTGATGGGAATGCAAGTTGGTACAGCCACTTTGGAAAACAGTGTGGAGGTGCCTCAAAATATTAAAAATAGAGCTACCCTATGACCCAGGAATTGCACTACTGGGTATTTACCCCAAAGACACAGATGTAGTGAAAAGAAGGGCCATATGCACCCCAATATTCATAGCAGCAATGTCCACAATAGCCAAACTGTGGAAAGAGCCGAGATGCCCTTCGACAGATGAATGGATAAAGAAGATGTGGTCCATATATACAATGGAATATTACTCAGCCATCAGAAAAGATGAATACCCAACTTGTACATCAACATGGATGGGACTGGAGGAGATTATGCTAAGTGAAATAAGTCAAGCAGAGAAAACCAATTATCATATGGTTTCACTTATTTGTGGAACATAAGGAATAGCATGGAGGACATTAGGAGAAGGAAGGGAAAAATGAGGGGGGAGAATTGGAGGGAGAGATGAACCATGAGAGACTATGGACTCTGAGAAACAAACTGAGGGTGTTAGAGGGGAGGGGGGTGGGGGGATGGGTTAGCCCGGTGATGGGTATTAAGGAGGGCATGTACTGCATGGAGCACTGAGTGTTATACGAAAACAATGAAGCATGGATTACTACATCAAAAACTAATGAGGTATTGTATGGTGACTAACATAACATAATAAAATAAAATTTAAAAAATAAGTTGAATTCTCCAGCTTTCGTTTTATTCATGTTTTTAATCATGCCATCATTTTTCTCTGTCCTTCAACCTATTTTTCTCTTTGGATGAGTAATACGAAAAATTATGAAAGTTGTAACTTCCCTATGGGTTGAACATCTTGGTTTTTTTTTTTTTTTTAAAGATTTTTTTTATTTATTTATTTGAGACAGAGAGAATGAGAGACAGAGAGCATGAGAGGGAGGAGGGTCAGAGGGAGAAGCAGACTCCCTGCCGAGCAGGGAGCCCGATGCGGGACTTGATCCCGGGACTCCAGGATCATGACCTGAGCCGAAGGCAGTCGCTTAACTAACTGAGCCACCCAGGCGCCCGAACATCTTGTTTTTATGGACTTTAAAAGCATGAACCTCCCAAAGTTAGCAACATTTGCCTGCCCAGAAATCACAGGAACGGAACATACTATTTTTGTTTTGTGTAACTGTTTGTGTTTTGCAAAATGTTTATTTTGTTTTGGTAATCTACATTTCCTGACAATACTAATTAGAAAAGCATAAAGATACAAGAAAATTCCAAGACAGTCCTTAAGCTTAAATGAATTCTGTTAGCATAAAAGTACCAATGCCTATATTAATATTATAGTTTGAAGTTAAAACTTAAGACTTCTATCTAGTACCAATTTATCTGAAATAATTATACACTTAGTCAGTGTTTATGTCTACATACTCAGTGTGGCAAGTTCAAAGCTAAGTCACACTAAAAATCACCTCTAAACTTACAGTGAGATTTTCAATAAGAAGGGAAAGTCACTTACTTTTCTGACTTAAAACATGCAGAAATTAAGAGTCAAATGCTATGTGGAGGGATGGGGTAATTGGGTGATGGGCATTAAAGAGGGCACTTGGTGTAATAAGTACTGGCTGTTATATGCAACTGATGAATCACTGAACTCTACCTCTGAAATTAATAATAATTATATGTTAATTAAGTTTAAATTAAAAAAAAGAGTCAAATACTATGGACACAACAATATTCAATGTCAGGACGTTTTAGCATTTTTTTCTAAAGGAGTGTGTGTGTAATATTGTTTCAGTGCCTAGTTAGTGAAAAATAATGTGTTTTCTAAGACTTTACCTACTTTATGTAGCTGTTGTTCTGCTCTTTTACCATTCTGATCAGTGTTACTAGTAGAATTATTAGAGTAAGCTCTGGATAGTTGGTTTTTATAGGTTAACCCACAAGCAATTAATGAAATCACAAAGAAAGGGATAAGGATGCAGCCTATTAAGATGCATTACAGTGACACACATATTCTACAATTTAAAATAAAGGACATACCAAGCAAAGACTCAAGCCCATGCTTTGACATTATTTCACCTTCATGCTTGGATAACTCTCCTAATAGGCCACCATGGTGAGAGACTTATATTTCATAGTTCAAACTACAGTGGTAAGGAGTTTAATGCTTACTGAATTCTAAAAATCTGCTTCTGCTTCTATAGCACACACAATCATAATCCTTCCTCACTGTATGCAGAATAAACAAATGTCTAAATCATGAAAATGGCTTTAAGATAATTATTTAAGTAATTAATTTTATTGGAGACTCTTATAATACAGGGATTATGAAGGATTTGAATAATTAATAGTGATACTAGATAATATAAAATGTATAATTTTAAACCTATTCAAGTGGTATATGTAAATCTTGTATATGCTTATATATTTATTTCACAGAACTGTGTACTTTTATCAGTATTTATCAGTACAACATAGGGCTTTCCCTAATTTCATTATTTCATGACACACTTATATGCATAATTGTATGCATATTACATACGCACACATATTTGTGTATAAGCACTTTCACATTTTGTTAGTCTAATATGGCTTATTGTCTTTACATTTCAGTAATGTTAGGTCAATTCATAAGGAGCTATTTTGTATTATTATTTTATATTTTTCTATTTTGTTATAAAAGTTAGAATTCCCTTTTATATAAATATGTATTTATCATTTTATATCTCTTTCTTGCTTTCCTTAATTTAATGAAGAATAATCTAACACATTATCCACATTTGTCTTAATTTACACTATTTTATGGTAAAATGAGTGCATGTCTTTCAAGTTTCAATGGTTTGATTGATGTAACCTAAAATATATTAGTTATATGGCAACTAATAACATGTCTTGCTGGCTAATACAGTAACTGTTATAACAAAAGCTTGTTACCCTCTTATAAACTCATTAACAAAACAGTCTCATTATGTTTTTATTCCTGTTTCCAAATGGGAGAATGAAAGCATAGCCTCATTTCTTTCTATCTTTTTTTTTTTAATTTTATTATGTTATGTTAGTCACCATACAATACATCATTGGTTTTTGATGTGGTGATCCATGATCCATTGTTTTCATATAACGCCCAGTGCTCCATGCAGTACATGCCCTCTTTAATACGCATCACCGGGCTAACCAATCCCCCCTCTCCATTTTTTTCTATCTTTTTAAAATATGTTCATTCAAAATGATCACTTGATAATACTGTACATTGTCATTTTATTTAAGAATAAAATGAAATGACTTTTTTCTTCTAGACTCTAGATAGAAGACCTCAGCTGTCATTTCATGAAATACAACTGTATATTATGAACCATGCTGAATCTACTAAATACCTTTTTAGTGAGGTGCTGCAGAACATTCCAATCACCTCCAAAAGTTCTTTGGTATTCTTTTACAGGCAAATTTTACCCCCACCCCAGGAAATCACTGATCTGCTTTCCATCAATATAGATTACATTTACTTTGATATAAATGATATCATACAATAAAAACTTTTGTGAATAGCTTCATTTGTTCAGTATAATGCTTTTGAAATTCATCCATCAGTTGCTGAGAAGTCTTCATTGTGTAAATATACACAATTTATGTGCCCAGTGTACTACTGACACATATTTAGGTTTTTCCAATTTGGGGATATTATGAATAAAATTGCTATTAACATTCAACTACAAGTCTTCTGTGGACGCTTATTTCCTTGGGTAAATAAGGAATGGTAAATACATGTATATATTTGTAAGAAACTTTCAAACTCTTCTTCAAAGTGGTTGTAACCATTTTGCCATATAGCAGTAATATATGAAAATTCCAGTTGCTCCATATCCTTGGCAATATTTCATGTTTTAAGTTTTTGTTGTTGTTGTTTTAAATTTTAGCCATTCTGAAGGATATGTAGTAGCAATTCACTGTAGTTTAAACTTGCATTTCTCTAATGGCTAATGATTTGTAGCATCTTTTCATGTGCTTAATGACCATTCATTTTCAGTTATATTTTTTGGTGAAGTGCCTGTTAAGATCTTTTGCTAAATTTTAAAATCCAGTTGTTTATTTTATTAAGTTGTAAACTTTCTTTATGTATTGTGGATACAAGTCCCTTCTCAGATTTCAAATTGTGAATATTTTATCCCAGTCTGTGCTTTGCTTTTTTCATTTTCTTAATGTCTTCTTTTGAAGAACAAAAGCTTTTTAGTAGTGGGGAAATTTAATTTATCAATTTTTTTCTTTTATGCTTAGTGTTTTTAGGGGTCCTGACAAAGAAATTTTTTGTTTACCAAGATTGTGAGGATTTTCTCCTAAGTCTTATTCTAGAAGTTTTATGCTTTTAACTGCTACATTTAGATTTGAGATCCATTTCAAATTAATAATTGTCCATGGTATGATATAGTAACTGTGGCTTTTGTATTTGTTTTACATACAGATGTTTAATTATTCCAGCAATATTTGTTGAAAAAATCATCTTTTCCCTATTGAATTAACTTGGCAATATATCAAAAACCAATTGAACATATGTCAGTCTATTTCTAGAATCTGTTATCTCCCATTTATCTACTTGCCTATTGTTATGTTTTATCTAGATATAGGCATGCCCTCATGTTAAAAACAATATTTCTAGGCTCATGAGATGACCTCAAAATTATATATTATTTATATTAATGTAGTAAAAGTTGTACATTTCCTGAAACAGCATGAACTTTTATAATTATTCAAGCATAAATATTTTTAATATAGTCATATTATATTTATTCATATCATCATATTTATTAATTTTGATCTAGCTGACTCCCATTATAAATATGCACAATTAGAAATTGAAATTAGTAAATATAAGATAATTGAAACGAGATGAAATAGAGTTTTGATAATTGCCATGTTTTGACAATGATTCGATACATTCCTGTTCAAGGTCTTCAGTACCATATAAAGATATAGTTTAAGAAACAGGCTCATAACTATAGAAAACAAACTGGTGGTTGCCAGAGGGGAGGAGTCTGGGGAGATAGGCAAAATAGGTGAAGGTGATTAAGAGATACAGATTTCCAGATATAAATAAGTAACAGTGTTGAAAAGTACAACATAGGGGATATAGTCAATAATACTGTAATAATTTTGTGTGTTGCAGATATTAACTATACTTATTGGGGTGAGAATTTCTTAATGTATATAATTGTCAAATCACTATGTTGTGATTTGACAATGTATATTGTACACCTAAAACTAATGTTATATTTCAACTATAATTTGATTAAAAATTAAAAACATAAATAAAAATAAAGACATACATCCAGTAAAAAAATAAATAAATAAAATAAAGATATAGTTTGGAAAATTTTCCAAAATCCAGAATTATTTAATGCAAAAATAACTTGAACAGGGCACCTGAGTGGTTCAGTCGGTTGAGCGTCTGCCTTTGGCTAGGGTCATGATCCCAGAGTCCTGAGATCAAGTCCCACGTCGGGTTCCCTGCTCAGTGGAGAGCCTGCTTCTCTGCCCCTACCCGGCTTGTTCTCTCTCTCTCTCTCTCTCAAATTAATAAATAAAATCAAAAATACTTAAAAAAATAACTTGAACAAATAAATGTTAAATAAATACATAGTGCATGTAATAAGTCTGCTGTCAAATTCCAGATTAGAAACAGATTGTTCATCTCTAAGAAATAGTGTTAGTCGAAGGAAGGAAAGAAAAAGAAAGAAAGAAAGAAAGAAAGAAAGAAAGAAAGAGAAAGAAAAAGAAAGAAAGAAAAGAAAGAGTGTTAATCAAAGAAAGGAAAATGAGCCCTTAACTACATTTCTGGGTAAAGCAATAACTTTTCAAGAAGAAATGATCAACATACTTTTAATTAAAAAAAAAAAGAATTATGAGACACTGAAATAGAATTTATTTAATTGCAAAAACTATCCATTTAGGAGTGAAATAAATTGTTTACATCTTTATAAATGAAAATCTTTAATGAATTCTGCCTCCATTCTGTATCTTTACATCCTTGATTTATTGAGCCATTTATGAGCCAGCTTTTGGATTTCTAACTCTGAGTGCATCTATGTGGCACACAACTCCATGGTCTCTCACCATATATATTTTTGTTGAAAGAATTAGAAATTATTTCATTTGCTCACATAACAAAAAATTGTTTAGCAAAATTTTTTATTCAAATGTTTTCTCAAAAACAAAATTAAAGTATATTTTCATATATAATTTATAAGATTATAAATTGGGTTTCAATTACAATCTTTTTTAATATATGTATTTATGTTTAGAAAAATAAGTAATTGGGGCAGGGGGGAGCTGGGTGGCTCAGTTCGTTGAGCATCTGACTCTTGATTTTGGCTCAGATCATGATCTCAGGATTGTGAGATCAAGCCCCACATCTGGTTCATGCTTAGTACAGAGTCTGCTTGAGATCCTCTCCCTCTGCTCCTTCCCCTGTATGCACATGCATGCTCTATCTTTCTCTCCCTCTCTTTCTCTAAAATGAACAAAATAAAATAAATCTTAAAACGAAAAAAGAAAAAGTAACTAGATCTAGATGGAATCAGAAATTTTCCATTATTTGGGTGGAAATGTCTTCTTAATTTAAAAAATCGATTTTATTAATTAAAATCATGAAAATTTTATTTTATGACTAGATATATATCCTATTTTATATATTTTGAATATCTTAACCATCTTTGACCTAAACTCCTATACACCTTATGATGTTGATTGAACCAATTCTCTTTTGGAATTTACATAATTATGCCTTTACTTATTTTTAGAAAGACTACATAAAAGGCAATTCATGAGTTTTTTTTATATTTTAATTTACTGACTTGATAGTGTTGTCATGTTAAAAAGTTTTATTTGACATAAGGCAGCTATTTTACTAATGCCAGGTAGATAAACCTCTAATTTTTCAAGTAGTCTAAGGGCCAGCTCCACAACCATATAATATGCATCATATTAGACTGTTAGTAGATTTTTGCTGCTTTTTTTCCCAAATGTCTCATGAAGGAAAAATTCAGTTTATGGTAGAGCAATAATAATTCACCTTAAATTCCAGGGCAGTATCACTTTTTTTCTTTTCTTTCTTTTTTTAATTCCAGGAATGTAGTGATTCAAAAGTGGCCATGTGTTTGGAGAGTAGATACTCCAAAACAAATACTTTATAAAAAGAATTACATGCTTCTCAATTTATTATGTGTCAAGAAACATCTGTAGAGGTGATTATTTCCCTTGTAATAAGCCTAGTAAGGGCAATTGCAGAACTTTAAATATCTAAGTGGTAATCATTAAGGTTTACATTTAGGATATCACTCAAATTGCCAGTCTGCTCTAGACAGCTACTGAAAGAGCCCCAATTCCTTATTAAGAAATTCATCTTTCTTGAAGTTAATATAAGATTAGATAGTTAAATCTGGCCAGTTGTTACTGCCATATTATTATTTTTTGTATCTGAAAGTATTACTGAAGCAGACCTGCCATCACCAAGGCTGAGGATGAGTGGCTTTTTATTATGTGCTTATACTCACTATTGTATTGTTCACATTTACCTGCTGCCATTTTGGTCATGCATTGGTTAACTGACAAGTGAGACAGCTGGGATTGAATATTTAGTTATAACTCCCTGAAGAAAGTAACTTATGTATGTTTTATAACTACAGTTACAATTCTGCTCTGCCACAAAAATTTTGCATGATTATATTTGCCTTCCTAATATGGAGGCTCTGCCTCTAAGCATTTGGGAAAAACAAAACAAAACAAAACAGAAACCACAGAAATTACATGGGCTTCAAAATGGAAAGTCTGGGAAAAAGGTTGATTGAACTGAGAAGAGAAGTGGCAAAATGACCTGAGCCAATTTGGCCTATCAGTAACTGGGAAATTCCTGTGGTAATATTAGAATTTGTGTGGAAGACAATGCAGGCTATATGTCTTCTCAACCACAGCCTGGATACCAGGTAGGATGTTATATTGAAATGTAATTTGAAAGGTCATTAAATTACTTTTGAATTGAAAGGTCAGTTTTAAGCAAACATATCAACATTTATTATCGAGCAGGAAAAAAAGAAAAACAAAACAGTTGCACAACATCCTAAGCCTGTAAGCGCTGTGAAAGCTTTATGCATAAAAGGTTCACACCTTGGAGGATTCAATAGCTTTATGATAACAATCTCTATTCAGAGTTGGCATGTGGACATAAGAATAGCAAGGAACTACGATAATGTGTCTCAATGTATCGTTTATTTTGTAAGCTCTTGCAGACCAGTAGTTTTGTAAAATACAATAAAGAATGAGTTACTAGAAAAAATTTAATACAAGTCCCTGGTGGCTTTTGTTGGTATGTTTGTTTTGCTATTAGATTTAAAGCTTAAAGATGAAATTATCGTGACAAATTACTATAAATATTTCCTACTCTCAATTTCCGAACAGTATCAAACAGTTTACCCAGCCATCACTGGATTAAACTTTATGTGGAACTGATCTAGAAGATCCAGAACCTTGTTTCACTTATATTTAGGCTATTGGGCCAAATTATTATACTCTGTTCTTATAATGACGAAGACACTATAATTTTTCTAACTACCTATTGTTATCCTTAACACTCTTTATTTTGCCAAAAGAAATTTATTTAATAATTCTTATGCTAATTAAGAACACTCCACTATAGATTTGGAAAACAATATTTGAAATCCTTAAGTAATCTGCTGTGGAGAGTTGAGTCTTGATTACTGTACTTTTTCTTTTTTTAATTTTTTATTGTTATGTTAATCACCATACATTACATCATTAGTTTTTGATGTAGTGTTCCATGATTCATTCTTTGTGCATAACACCCAGTGCTCCATGCAGAACGTGCCCTCTTTAATACCCATCACCAGGCTAACCCATCCTCCCCCCCTCCCCTCTAGAACCCTCAGTTTGTTTTTCAGAGTCCATCGTCTCTCATGGTTCCTCTCCCCCTCCAACATTCCCCCCTCTTCATTCATCCCCTCCTGCTATGTTCTTTTTTTTTTCCTTAACATATATTGCATTATTTGTTTCAGAGGTACAGGTCTGTGATTCAACAGTCTTGCACAATTCACAGTGCTCACCATAGCACATACCCTCCCCAGTGTCTATCACCCAGCCACCCCATCCCTCCCACACCCACCATTCTAGCAACCCTCAGTTTGTTTCCTGAGATTAAGAATTCCTCCTATCAGTGAGGTCATATGATACATGTCTTTCTCTGTTTGACTTATTTTGCTCAACATAATACCCTCCAGTTCCATCCACATCGTTGCAAATGGCAAGATCTCATTCTTTTTCATGGCTGCATAATATTCCATTGTATATATATGCCACATCTTCTTTTCCATTCATCCGTCGATGGACATCTTGGCTCTTTCCACAGTTTGGCTATTGTGGACATTGCTGCTATAAATATCAGGGTGCACGTACCCTTTCGAATCCCTACATTTGTATCTTTGCGGTAAATACCCAGTAGTGCAATTGCTGGACCATATGGTAGCTCTATTTCCAGCTTTTTGAGGAACGTCCATATTGTTTTCTAGAGTGGTTGCACCAGCTTGCATTCCCACCAACAGTGTAGGAGGGTTCCCCTTTCTCCGCATCCCCGCCATCATCTGTCGTTTCCTGACTTGTTAATTTTAGCCATTCTGACTGCTGTGAGGTGGTATCTCATTGAGGTTTTGATTTGGATTTCCCTGATGCCGAGCGATGTTGAGCACTTTTTCATGTGTCTGTTGGCCATTTGGATGTCTTCTTTGGAAAAATGTCTGTTCATGTCTTCTGCCCATTTCTTGATTGGATTCTTTGTTCTTTGGGTGTTGAGTTTGATAAGTTCTTTATAGATTGATTTTGGATACTAGCCCTTTATCTGTTATGTCATTTGCAAATATCTTCTCCCATTCTGTCGGTTGTCTTTTGGTTTTGTTGACTGTTTCTTTTGCTGTGCAAAAGCTTTTTATCTTGATGAAGTCCCAATAGTTCATTTTTGTCCTTGTTTCCCTTGCCTTTGGCGATGTTTCTAGGAAGAAGTTGCTGCGGCTGAGGTCAAAGAGGTTGCTGCCTGTGTTCTCCTTTAGGATTTGGATGGACTCCTGTCTCACATTGAGGTCTTTCAACCATTTGGAGTCTATTTTTGTGTGTGGTGTAAGGAAATGGTCCAGTTTCATTCTTCTGCATGTGGCTGTCCAATTTTCCCAACATCATTTGTTGAAGAGACTGTCTTTTTTCCATTGGACATTCTTTCCTGCTTTGTCAAAGATGAGTTGACCATAGAGTTGAGGGTCCATTTCTGGGCTCTCTATTCTGTTCCATTGATGTATGTGTCTGTTTTTGTGCCAGTACCATGCTGTCTTGATGATGACAGCTTTGTAATAGAGCTGGAAGTCCGGAATTGTGATGCCACCAGCTTTGCTGTTCTTTTTCAACATTCCTCTTGCTATTCGGGGTCTTTTCTCCTTCCATACAAATTTTAGGATTATTTGTTCCATTTCTTTGAAAAAAGTGGATGGTATTTTGATGGGGATTGCATTGAATGTGTAGATTGCTCTAGGTAGCATTGACATCTTCACAATATTTGTTCTTCCAATCCATGAGCATGGAACGTTTTTCCATTTCTTTGTGTCTTCCTCAATTTCTTTCATGAGTATTTTATAGTTTTCTGAGTACAGATCCTTTGTCTCTTTGGTTAGATTTATTCCTAGGTATCTTATGGTTTGGGTGCAATTGTAAATGGCATTGACTCCTTAATTTCTCTTTCTTCTGTCTTGTTGTTGGTGTATAGGAATGCCACTGATTTCTGTGCATTGATTTTATATCCTGCCACTTTACTGAATTCCTGTATGAGTTCTAGCAGTTTTGGGGTGGAGTCTTTGGGGTTTTCCACATAAAGTATCATATCATTTGCAAAGAGTGAGAGTTTGACTTCTTCTTTGCCGATTGGGATGCCTTTGATTTCTTTTTGTTGTCTGATTGCTGTGGCTAGGACTTCCAATACTATGTTGAATAGCTGTGGAGATAGTGGACATCCCTGCTGCGTTCCTGACCTTAGGGGGAAAGCTCTCAGTTTTTCCCCATTGAGAATGATATTCGCTGTAGGTTTTTCATAGATGGCTTTTATGATATTGAGGTATGTACCCTCTATGCCTATACTCTGAAGAGTTTTGATCAAGAAAGGATGCTGTACTTTGTTAAATGCTTTTTCTGCATCTATTGAGAGGGTCATATGGTTCTTGTTCTTTCTTTTGTTAATGTATTGTATCACGTTGATTGATTTGTGGATGTTGAACCAACCTTGCAGCCCAGGGATAAATCCCACTTGGTCGTGGTGAATAATCCTTTTAATGTACTGTTGGATCCTAATGGCTAGTATTTTGGTGAGAATTTTTGCATCCATGTTCATAAAGGATATTGGTCTGTAATTCTCCTTTTTGATGGGGTCTTTGTCTGGTTTTGGGATCAAGGTAATGGTGGCCTCCTAAAATGAGTTTGGAAGTTTTCCTTCCATTTCTATTTTTTGGAACAGTTTCAGAAGAATAGGTATTAATTCCTCTTTAAATGTTTGGTAGAATTACCCTGGGAAGCCATCTGGCCCTGGGCTTTTGTTTGTTGGGAGATTTTTGATGACTGCATCAATATCCTTAGTGGTTATAGGTCTGTTCAGGTTTTCTATTTCATCCTGGTTCAGTTTTGGTAGTTGACACATCTCTAGGAATGCATCCATGTCTCCCAGGTTATCTAAGTTGCTGGCATAGAGTTGCTCATAATATGTTCTTGTAATTGTTTGTATTTCTTTGCTGTTGGTTGTGATCTCTCCTCTTTCATTCATGATTTTGTTGATTTGCATCATTTTTCTTTTTGATAAGTCTGTCCAGGGGTTTATTAATCTTGTTAATTCTTTCAAAGAACCAGCTCCTAGTTTCGTTGATCTGTTCTCCTGTTCTTTTGGTTTCTATTTCTTTGATTTCTGCTCTGATCTTTATTATTTCTCTTCGCCTGCTGGGTTTAGGCTTTATTTGCTGTTCTTTCTCCATCTCCTTTAGGTGTAGGGTTAGGTTGTGTATTTGAGACCTTTCTTCTTTCTTGAGAAAGGCTTGTATTGCTATATACTTTCCTCTTAGGACTGCCTTTGCTGCATCCCAAAGATTTTGAAGAGTTGTGTTTTCATTTTCATTGGTTTCCATGAATTTTTTTAATTCTTCTTTAATTTCCTGGTGGACCCATTCATTCATATTAGTATGCGCTTTAGCCTCCATGTATTTGAGTTCTTTCTGACTTTCCTCTTGTGACTGACTTCTAGTTTCAAAGCATTGTGGTCTGAAAATAGGCAGGGAATGATCCCAATCTTTTGGTACCAGTTGAGACCTGATTTATGACCTAGGATGTGATCGATTCTGGAGAATGTTCCATGGACACTAGAGAAGAATATGTATTCTGTTGCTTTGGGATGGAATGTTCTGAATTTGTCTGTGAAGTCCATTTGGTCCAGTGTGTCATTTAAAGTCTTTATTTCCTTGTTAATCTTTTGCTTAGATGATCTGTCCATTTCAGTGAGGGGGGTTAAAGTCCCCCCCATTATTGTATTGTTGTCAATATGTTTCTTTGCTTTTGTTATTAATTGGCTTATATAATTGGCTGCTCCCATGTTAGGGGTACAGATATTTACAATTGTTAGATCTTCTTGTTGGATAGACCCTTTAAGTATGATATGGTGTCCTTCCTCATCTCTTATTATAGTCTTTGGTTTAAAATCTAATTTGTCTGACATAAGGATTGCCACCCCAGCTTTCTTTTGGTGTCCATTAGCATGGTAAATGGTTTTCCACCCCCTCAGTTTCCATCTGGGGGTGTCTTTGGATCTAAAATGAGTCTCTTGCAGACAGCATATTGATAGGTCTTGTTTTTTAATCCAATCTGATAGCCTGTGTCTTTTGATTGGGGCCTTTAGCCCATTTACATTCAGGGTAACTCTTGAAAGATAGGAATTTAGTGCCATTGTATTGCCTGTAAGGTGACTGTTACTGTATATTGTCTGTGTTCCTTTCTGGTCTCTGTTGCTTTTAGGCTCTCTTTGCTTAGAGGACCCCTTTCAATATTTCTTGTAGGGCTGGATTCGTGTTTGCAAATTCCTTTAGTTTTTGTTTGTCCTGGAAGCTTTTTATCTCTCCTTCAATTTTCAATGACAGCGTAGCTGGGTAGAGTATTCTTGGCTGCATATTTTTCTTATTTAGTCCTCTGAATATATCCTGCCAGTCCTTTCTGGCCTGCCAGGTCTCTGTGGATAGGTCTGTTGCCAATCTAATGTTTCTACCCTTGTAGGTTACATATCTCTTCTTCCGAGCTGCTTTCAGGATTTTCTCTTTGTCTGTGAGACTTGTAAGTTTTACTATTAGATGTCGGGGTGTTGACCTATTTTTATTGATTTTGAGAGGGGTTCTCCATGCCTCCTGGATTTTGATGCCTGTTTCCTTCCCCAAATTAGGGAAGTTCTCTGCTATAATTTTCTCCAAGATACCTTCTGCCCCTCTCTCTCTTTCTTCTTCTTCTCGGATCCCAGTTATTCTAATGTTGTTTCATCTTATGGTATCGCTTATCTCTCGAATTCTGCCCTCGTGATCCAGTAGTTGTTTATCTCTCTTTTTCTCAGCTTCTTTATTTTCCATCATTTGGTCTTCTATATCACTGATTCTCTCTTCTGCCTCATTTATCCTAGCAGTTAGCGACCCCATTTTTTATTGCATCTCATTAATAGCCTTTTTGATTTCTACTTGGTTAGATTTTAGTTCTTTTATTTCTTCAGAAAAGGTTTCTCTAATAACTTCCATGCTTTTTTCAAGCCCAGCTAGTATCTTTAAAGTGATGATTCTGAACTCTAGATCCGACATCATACTGATGTCCGTATTGAGTAGGTCCCTGGCAGTCGGTACCACCTCTTGTTCTTTTTGTTGAGGTGATTTTTCCGTCTTGTCATTTTATCCAGAGGAGTATAGATGAATGAGAGAACAAAATGCTAACAGGGTAACAACGTCCCCAGAAAGTATACTCTAAACAAATTAGAAAAGACCTGAAGCAGTGGGAAAAGAAAGGGAAAGAGAGAAAAAAGAAAAACAAAAAAAAAAAAAGAAAAAGATAAAAACAAACAAAAACAGAACAAAGCAAAAAAAAAAACAGAATATGATCAAGTATGATCAGGCTGGTGCATAGATGAGTGCCACACACTAGATTTTGGGTGTATTTTGGTCTGTTAGAAGAAAGTGCCTCCCAAAATTTTAAAGAAAGAAAAACTTATATATGTACAAAAATAAGGGTTGATATGATGAAGGGATGGAATATGACTGTAAAGATGAAAATTATAAAAAATTTTATAAAAGGAATTGATAAGTTGTTTGAAAAAAGAAAGAAGAGGATTTAAAAAAAAAAGAAAAAAAAGGGATAGAATGTGATCAGGCAGGGGAGTAGAAAAAAACCATACACTAGAGATTTAGGGTATATTTTGATCTGTTAGAAGAAACTATCTCAAAATTTTAAAGAGAGAACAACTTATATATATATGCCAAAAATACGGGTAACTACTATGAAGGGATAGAATATGACTCTAAAAATGAAAAATAAGAATATTTTTTAAAAAAGGGATTGATAAGATAGATGTTGGTTGAAAAAGGGAAAAAGAAAAATTCAAACAAACAAAAAGACAGTTAAAAAAAATTAACTTTGAAAGACTACAGAATCATGGTAAAAAAGCCATGGATTCTATGTGCAGTATTCCCCTAGCTCTGGAGTTCTGTCGTTCTCATTGATCGGTAAACTTGGTCTTGGCTGGTTGTTCTTGCTGATCTTCTGGGGGAGGGGCGTGTTGCCGTGGTTCCGAAATGTCTTTGCCGGAGGCAGAATTGCCCTGCCCTTACCCAGTCTGGGCTAAGTAATCTGCTCGGGTTTGCTCTCGGGAGCTTTTGTTCCCTGCAAGCTTTCTGTACAGCTTTGGAGGCTGAGAGTGAAAATGGCGGCCTCCCAATCTCCACCCTGGAGGAGCCGAGAACTCGGAGCCCCGCTCCTCAGTGAGCCCCCAGAGAAAAGCAGTTAGTCACTCCCGTCTCTCTGGTCTCTGGCTGCACTCCGCACTCACTGGGCCTGTGACCGCCCGTTTCTATCTCTGGCACCCGACCCCGTGTCGAGTCTCCAAACCCAGCAGATCCCTGCGGTGCACTCCAGCGCCTCTCCTCCTGGGGGAGGAAGGTGAGTCTCCCCAAATCTGCCGCTTGTTGGGTCCCTGCTGGAAGAGCAGTGGCCCGACTCTGCCGCGGATCACGGTTTATGGCAACCCCAAGCTGAGAGCCTGCTCCTCGGTTCCGTCTCTGTAGCCGGCTTCCCCGCTCCGATACCTGGGAGCTCTGCCATGCTCAGGCACCCCAGGTCTTTCTGTAACCCCGAGGGTCCTGAGACCACACTGTCTAGCGAGGGTTCCACCCCCTGCTTAGCCACTGGAGCAACGTCCCTCAGTGGTGCAGACTCCAGAAGTTCCGATTTTGTGCTCTGAGGCTCTATCACTTGCCAGAAGCAGCTGACAGAGACCCCCTCCCCCGCCATCTATCCTCCCGAATATTGCCTCAGATTCACTTCTCTGCACGTCCTACCTTCCAGAAAGTGGTCGCTTTTCTGTTCAGAGAGTTGTTGCTATTCTTTTCTTCGATCTCCTGTTGAGTTTGTAGGTGTTCAGAATGGTTTGATCCCTATCCAGCTGAATTCCTGAGACCAGACGAAATCCAGGTCTCCTACTCCTCCGCCATCTTGCTCCGCCCCCCCCCTTTTTTAAAGATTTTATTTATTTATTTGATAGAGAGTGAGCGAGAGAGGGAGAGAAGGAGCAGAGGGAGAGGGAGAAGCAGATTCCCCACTGAGCAGGGAGCCCGACATGGGGCTCAATCCCACCAACCCTGGGCTCGATCCTCGGACTCCAGGATCATGACCTGAGCCAAAGGCAGACACTTTACCGACTGAGCCATCCAGGCACCCCTTGATTACTGTACTTTAACACTAACTGTCCCTAAAACACAACAATGTTTTTCTATTTTAACAAAAATTTCAATATATATTATTAAAGACAACAAAAACAACAAAAGGTCAGAACCAAAATGATTATTTGAGTTGAGTTTAAAGAAAGACTTCCTTCACTTAGGTGATCAAATGGTATAAAATCTCTAGGAAACATAAGACTATATACCTCCCTTGCATTAAGTAAAGTTACATCTCGAAACACATTTGCCATTAGTCCATCACCTTCTGTACATTTCCAGTGTAGATAATACATGAAAGTTCTGTGTCCGAGATTGTTTTACCAATACAAAAACAAAGACTGGAGCAGATGCAAAAGAAGAGTTCTGTAGATCAAACAGATCTAAGAATATCCTTCAACCAGACCTTCTAAACCTGGACTTGTGGTTCAAATATCTCCTAGCTTCTAGTATTTTTTATGAAACCATGTTTTTTTTTTGAGATTTCATGTACTTAATGAATTTTTGTCTTCTCTTAGTCATTACTCATAATCATTTCTTGCAGTAAACAAAATAACTACACCCAGCTGTAGCCTATTTCTACCCAAAAGTTCTTTAGAACTACAGAAATGTTACAGTGATTCCAGATTTTAGAAAATTAAAAAAATTATATTTTGGCTGGCTACTGGTAATAAAAATGACAAATTAAATTCCTACATTCTTGACCATATGCTTACTACTTTGAGTATTAAACATTTTCTTTATAAACTCTTTCCTTTGACTAATGTCCTTTACTGCAGGCTTAATTTTAATAATAGATCCTCTGAAAGCTACAGATAGACTGTTTTTACTTCAAGAGTTTTATATATTTTAAAAATTTAACACTTGATACTAGATTTATAGTTGAGAAATAAATTTAAAGTTGATGCTCCACTTTGAGAACGGGTAATGTGCCCTATAATCTTATGTTGATTGAAATCAAGAGAATGATAGAGAATGTTTGCTTAGCAAGTACTGTTTTAAAGCATGAAAAGTTACATACTAAAAATAATTGCATTTGGCATCCACTTTTCTTCATGATGATTCACTAGGTCAAAAGATTTCGTTTTTACTAAAATAAATTTCAGCTGAGTGCTAAAATGAGGTATTAGAGTTGGTACCATCATTTTCTGGTACTTTCTTGTAAAATGACAATATGATTGCATATTAGGTTAATATTCTATACAGTTTCATACCTTGGTGAATACATCATAGATAGTAAGGATTATTTTAATTTTATACTTGATGGTTCTTTTCTGTGCATTGATTGCTATCGATAAAATTTGTGATGATAGATCTAAATCAATTTCAATATAACATTTACACGATACTCATGCAATCATCATATACCTTAACTTCAAACAAACTTTTTGTCACAAAAATGTGAGGTATAGCATTTTTATTATAAATGGAATAAACTGAGTATACATTTTATATAAGGAATCCAAAGCAGTAAATATTTTTTTTATAAAGACACCTTTAATCAAGACATAAAACTTGACCTCGAGATGCCACCAATTATCCATTGTGACTGAAATGTAATGAGTTAGCATAATTTATAAAATCTGCTAATTGTCCTTCATGGTCATGGATATTAATCCAGCTCTTAATATAAATAAGTCATGGAGCCTGTTAAACATTTAATGTAGAAAAATTAGGCATTTTTGAGACATAATGGGATCTTATTATTGTGTTGTGCAATTCCTGGTTTATAGTCTCTCCAGAAGTGCTTTTTATTTGCATCCGTTTTGTTTATCAATGAGCAAATACCTATTGAATACCTACTAGGTGTCAGATTCTGCTCTCTCATGGAACTTACATCCTAACAACTTAAACAATAAACAAACAGGTAAATATATAACATAATTTAGGTAGTGGTCACTGCTATGCAAACAAGTAGAGAAGAACAGTGAATGTTGACAGTGGGGTTGTGGGAGATAAGCAAGTTTAGACAGGGTGAGGAGTAATATTTGAGCGGAGATAGGAACCAAGTAAAACAAGGGAAAGGAAAGTAATTCTAAACATGATCATTTAAGAATGAAGGATAGGTTTGTTGCAGTTCCTTGGTGATTTGTATCATGCTTATAAAGAACATGATTGCTATCTCTAACTCTTAGCATGATGATAAGGTGATAGTTGTTTAGAAAGAACGGTAGTGATTTACTGAGATTCCATTCCTGAGAGTCACTTGTGAAGGTAATGAGTGATAAGTTCCATATCAGTATTCCAGGCTTTTGCAATTTCATCATGGACTGTGACAACATATTTGCATACAAATTATCCTGCAGTGTTGTAATATAAATAATCCAAGTCATATAAGTTGAAAAGCATCATCCTAAAAGAGATTTTGGGGAACTTTATTTTCAAGGAGAATTCTGGGATTTTTGTTCTAACATCCTCACTATTGACTGATTTTAAGTCGATCATAAGATCAATTGTTTGAGAAAGATATGCCGTAATACCATTCACATCAGTAGATTCTGTCTCCTTTTACCTCCTTTTTTGTTCTTTCATCCAACATGTAATTGATTCCACGTGGTCTGCCACGTTGCCATGCCCTTACAAAACAAAGTATCTACTTGTCCCTGCAATCTAATCTCTGTCAATGCTGCTACCATTTTCTTAATCACTCAGCTGGAAATCTTGGTGAAATCTTTGAGTCTTGCTTGGCCAAATCCACATCTATTTCAGTCACCAACTCCTGTCCACTCATGTTTTGTTTTCTCAAGAATTAAGCTCAGGGGGCACCTGGGTGGCTTAGCCGGTTGGGCGTCGGACTCCTGATTTTGGCTCAGGTCATGATCTCGGAGTCCTGGTATCAAGCCCCACATGGGCTCCATGCTCAGCAGGGACTCTGCTTCAGAGTCTTTCCCTCTGCCCCTCCCCCCACTCATGCTTGTGCTCTGCAAACGCTCTCTCTCTCTCTCTCTCAAATAAAGAAATAAATCTTAAAAAAAAAAAAAAGAATTTGGGGCACCTGGGTGGCTCAGTTGGTTAAGCATCTACCTTTGGCTCAGGTCACCATCCCAGGGTCCTGGGATTGAGCCCTGTGTTGGGCTCCCTATTCAGCGGGGAGCCTGCTTCTCCCTCCCTTCTCCCCCTCCTTCCCCCCACCCCTGCTCCTGCTCTCTCTCTTGCACTCTCTCGCTCTCTCTTAAATAAATAAATAAAATCTTTAAAAAAAATTAAGTTCAGCATTTTGCATGTAAGACTAGAGTCTGAACTTAAAGCAAAGCTTCAGAGCTTTCTTTGGGCTCAGGACCATGGAGGATGTGACACACTTCTCTCAGCAGGAATGGCTCATCCTCAGAGATGGGGATACATATGTATCATATGTAAAATAACCAGGTAATTCTGATAGATCTCTTTTGGGGATATGCTCCCTTGTCTGTACACTCTTCTCCCTTCTAGTTGCTTATTTCTAGAATGGCAGAGGTATTGCTTAGCACAGAATGAAGAGACCTAAGTAAATGTTGTAGTTCTGTTGTATGTTTAGCCAAGTCAGTTAATCTCTGACCTGCTTTAGTCATTTATAAATTAAAACACGACTCTGTTTACCATTTACAGTTCTTATGTTGGACAAATGAAGTGATAAATACTAAAAATCTTTGAAATAAATAATATTCTACACACAGAAAGGAAAATAGTATTATTGTAGTTAATTAACATTGAGTGAATGAAACTTTAGTCTAATTTTACTACTTTAGACCTCACATTCTGTATTTTACATTAAAGAATTTGAATTAAAAATTCAAATCCCCTCTCACTGCAAAACAGAATTGCCTGACTTGAAGCTAGGATCAAAAGAATATAAGTATTTCAAGCCAAGTATAATGATAGCTACAAAATCAATGAAGACTGCACATTGGAGAGGGTCTTTATTTAAGATGGTGTTTTTTGTCAAATATAAACCCCCATTTAGTAAATCATCTCTAAAATCAGCCTTCTTTAATGAATTGTTTCAAATATTTTTAATATTAGCAAAATTAGTAACTGCCATGTTGATATTATTAAAAAAGATAATTCTCAGGTCAATGGACACTTTATTTTCAAAGTAATGAAAATTCTAGGCATTCCTCCAGATTTTTTAAGAGTTAACCATTAGATATTACCTTTAAAAGTGTTACTCATCAGGGGTGCCTGGGTGTCTCAGTTCGTTAAGTGCCTTACTCTGATTTCAGCTCAGGTCATGATCTCAGGGTCCTGAGATCCAGACTGGGTCAGGTTCCGTGCTCAGTGGGGAGTCTGCTTGAAATTCTCTCCCTCTGCACCCCCCAACCCCTGCAGTGCACCTGCACGTGCTCTCTCTCTCTCAAATAAATAAATCTTTTTAAAAAGTGTTACTCATCAAAAACTAGAAATCATTGTTCTGTTTTGTAAAAATTATTATGCAGAATGGAGACTTAAAATCATTGTCTTTCTTTGCTGTGGTATTATTTTAAGGAGTATATAATAAAAGTACATGGCTGAGCAACCAATGTTAATATTATCCCAGATAATATTAAAGATTCTTGGTCACATACTTCCTAAAGCATAAAATAAACATATTATAAAATATATTTGTTTTTTATACTTATTTCAAGAACAAAATTATTTCTCTTATATTATAGAGGTGATTATTTGACAAAAGAAAGTAAACTTTCATTCAAATGAGATATTTACACCACAGGGTTAACCAAATAAAAGCCACTTTTATGACCTAGCAAATGGCTCATAGTATCAGTCCAAAAAAGAAATCTGAACATCCATAAATCATACTGGCTATGTATTGTTACATTCATATATTTGAAACATTTACTAATACTAGGAAAATCATAAGTCATCAGTTGAGCAGGAATGTAATTCAACTAATATTTATTGAGTACAAATCAATTATAAGGCATTGTGCTAGGGTTAAAGAATAAAAATTGCACTAGGCAAGAAAATGAAGTTTGTTGCAAATGAAGAATAGCAACATTTATCCCTACTGTCCCCTGATTTTCATAATATAATGGTGATGCTCTGTGATAAATGGTAGTGGGCAGCATAAAAATCTTTTATTTCTTGGGCCTAGACACAGAAAGTACTTACCTTCAGCTCCTTTTAATACACCCACCCCTTTAATAACACCCCAAAATGTGAAATCATGTAGCATATATGTGTGTGTTTCCCCCCTTATCAGATTTGTTTTTTTATTCTCCTCTGCTGTCATTTCTTTCCTAAAGCAGTAAAAACTAATTTCCTATGAAGTCTGTAGCCTCTACATTTTTTTCTTGATTTCAAAATATATTTTAGGTAAACAGTCACATAACATTTTCATAAAATATTGTTAAGAATAAATAATAGTAGTTCAGTAAAAATGGAAGTTTACTTTAAAGAAATATTTTCAGTAGATTTTTGTTGCAAACAATTCAAGGCATGAGCTGGGTTCACTTAAGATGGCAACCTCTAAATATCCTTTTGTAAGCTCAAAAATCATGCACAATTTTATATGTAATCAGGGGATAGAAAACAATCAAGAATGCCTTTGGTTAATTGTACGTTCTTTCTTCTTTCCTATTGCTGGCTCAGTCTTTCCTATAATTCTACAGGCAATACAGCCCCAGATGTCTAAAAATGAATTTTTAGGAAATTTTAATTGATAGCCTTCAGATATGGATAATTGAATTTACCAATCTATCACTCTATGCCTGGCAAGTGTATAAATAGCCCCTAGAACTCTAGTTGGAGGAAGTAATTCTATAATTCAGTAAAAGTCCATTATAATATAACTCACTTCCAGGATCTTTGACTATACTTCTTGCTTGATTCATATACTTCTCTTTCGGCTAGTTGGGGGGGGCACAGCGATGTTGGCCACTTGGCAGCAGGCATGGTTTTCTCTTCCAGCTTTCACTGCTTGAGAGTTTTTTTCCCTCCTACTTCCCTTTCCACTGCAATCTAGGATATCGTTTGGGTTCAGTCTCTCAAACCCAGCTCCTGCTTCCCATTTCTCTCTTGAGTCAGATCAGGACCTTGGCTTTCAGTGGTGAAAGTAGAACCTAGGTTAACCTAGGGGCACAAGAATGATAACGAAATCTTCCCTCTATGTCCTTCCTTACTCTGCCTCCATCCTCATAGCCCCCAGTGGCTATTTTCTTACTTCTTATTGTCCACCCACTTTTTCCCTAACATGCATGCACATAAACACACATCCTATTCCTCGAATGACATATTTAACTGAGTTAGGTGAGCTTAGGTTTCTTCTGCAATCTGAAAATACTTTCCAGGCTTTGTAACCATCAATTTTCCACTATTACCCACTGACCTTGTCTTTCCTACAGGGTCTATACTATGTTTATAATGTATACTATGTATGCGATCCTTATGTATTGCACAGGAGAGGGGGATGGGTAGATAAAATGGCTAGGGGCTTACAAATTTTTGTGGGGAAAGGCATTTCAGATTTTTTTCATAATTTTATGAGTAATAAAGGTTTTCATAATTTTATGAGTAATAGAGGTGGGGGGGGTAGGGAATAGGGAAAGAACCTTAAGCAGGCTCCACACCCAGCGTGGAGCCCGATAAGGGACTCAACCTCACAACCCTGAGATCATGACATGAGCCGAAATCATTTTTAAGAATGCCCAGGAAATTTCAAATTGATTTTGTGTTTATTTCTAAAATAGGAACAATGGAAAGAGATTACAGCCCATTTTATAGTGAAATCAGATCAAATGGATGATGGCAACACAAACTGATGCCCGTAGGACCTCAGAATAAACTGTGGGCTGAGCAACTCCAAAGAAAAAGAGTTTGGGCTGAGCAGGGCTATGAGGAAATACATCAGCAGAATGTTCATGGTCCCATAAGCATTTATACAAGGATATATGGAATTGTCCTCCAATAGGCTGCACCATCCTCTACCTACTCCTAACCCATCGTTGCCCTGAGGAATCTTTAAGGATATGAGCAAGGATCCCCACGAGGGTCTTGGAGCTGAGTGTTCCATTCGAATTCTCCTTGAAAGACGTGTTTTGAATTTTTAGAACCTGTCAGCCAAACTTGGAACTATAACTCTCATCCCCCTGCCCCCACCTCCCAGGAAGCATTGTTATACATGCCAATTGTAACAATTATGTGTTTCCAATATACCATGAATAATGTATTTCAGGTGCCTAATTAATTTAAGAGACTTATAGATTGGCCAAAGACATAATTATAATAAGCTACATTATTTCTATGGGGAAAAAAAAAAATTCTGCATTCCAAATAAACTTTTGGAATACATTCCTCATTATTCGAAGTCAGCCTGTAGCAATTCAAATCATGTGCCTAGAATTCTCATAACTTCATTAGTCCTGGTCCATCATGACACAGCCTATAGAGGATATATTAGTCTGTTCTTTAGAACCAGTTTTGTCAGGGAATTGCTTTGTATTGTCATTGTAAAATGGGCTCATAAATAAAGCTGTGAGTTTTTTGTTTTTTTTTTTAAATCAGTTTGGGCAATGTGGTCTATGTCATGATACTTTTCCAGCATGAAGACATTTGGAGTAGACCATCTATTGCATCAGGTCATCTGGGAGTTTTAAGTTGCAGCAGGTTAGCAAAAAATTAAATGAAAGGACTGACCTTGTTTCATAGTTCTGAAAACATGAGACAATGTCTTATGTTTACAAATCTATTCCTGACAATACTTATCAGTTTTATTCACAATATCATCTTTTTAAAAATACAATTTTTCCGTTGACTTGAGGATAATAGCTTGCTAATATAAAATGAAATAAGCTTGGACATTCATTGTTTAAATATCATTCACATGTTCACTTTTAATAAGTGAGTGTGTGTCAGGCATACCTAGTATGAGCCATTTGTTTTATGCTTTTAAAAATTAATGTGGGTAAATGCTTGGATTTTCCAAGAAAAAATTGTGATTTTTGTATCACTACATTTTTTTTAAATTTACACTTAAACTTGGGCAAATAGTTTAAAAGGCAATAAACCAAGACCCCAAGTGAAAAAAAATTTCCTGGTGAATTATGCAGATATTTTGGACAATAGTTTCTTCCTTTGACCTTAGTTATTTTACATGAAAACTTTAGAGTGTTGCAGTTTATAAATCTTTAATTAAAGATTTCAAATCTATTCATAACTATCCTAATATATTGTTTTTCCCTTTAAACTTATAGTGGTATAATCTCTGATTAAAAAAAAATAGATTGAGGGACGCCTGGGTGGCTCAGTCGGTTGAGCGTCTGCCTTCGGCTCAGGTCATGATCCCAGGGTCCTGGGATCGAGTCCCGCATCGGGCTCCCTGCTCCGTGGGGAGCGTGCTTCTCCCTCTGCCTCTGTCTCTCATGAATAAATAAATAAAATCTTAAAAAAAAAATAGATTGAATTTGGGTCAGATTACTTTTTGGCCATATGTCCTTTTTTCTTATGTTTAATTTTTTTTTAAAGATTTTATTTTTTTATTTATTTGACAGAGAGAGACACAGCGAGAGAGGGAACACGAGCAGGGGGAGTGGGAGAGGGAGAAGCAGGCTTCCCGCTGAGCAGAGAGCCCGATGTGGGGCTCGATCCCAGGACCCTGGGACCACAACCTGAGCCGAAGGCAGACGCTTAGTGACTGAGCCACCCAGGCACCCCTATGTTATGTTCAATTTGTTGTGACATCCTGCTTTTTATAAAGAACATCTAATGTTTAAGAGTTAGGTGAGCCAAAGAAGTTAATAGAAAATACCCTATTCCTGCACTGAATTAACCATCTTGAAATATTATAGAAAATTTAGATGCACTTGAGTTTGTTTTCAACTATGTGCCCATCCTTTACATTTCTTAATTGTAAAATTTGGAGTAATGCTTGTACAACACTTAGCACAATGCCAGACATGTACCAAGTATTCATTTCTTCTTCTCTATGGGAACTTATAATCATAACTATAAGAACAACTCTAACATTTACTTTGAGACCAAGGCTAACAATGAAAAATGAAACTCAATAATAATATCCGAGCTGTGCAATAGTAGGGGAAAGGAAATGATAAAAAGCCATTTTCAATAGAGCTGGAGAATATTATAAACCACTTACATTTATCTCTGTCATTTTCTCTGAAACAGCAATTATTCTCTCTAGTTTTGAATCCCCTAATGATCTGCAACTGCTTAATGTATTTTGTTGACTCTTTTATTATTGCCTTTCTTATACAAAATATGTGATACTACTAAAAGTTTGAAGAAAACACACAAAGATATTAAGGCGTGATAAAAAGGATTAACTGTACTCTCTAATATTATGAGTAAAATATGGAAGGGATACAAATTTTCATATACCTAAATGTTTCCAGCTATGGAAAAGCAATTAACCAGATTAATTCATCTACAGTGAGTTACCATGGGTCTATGTGTGCTCCTATTTAAAATAGGCAAAGGAGAATTATTGGGGGAAGAATAGTTTTACTGGTTCACAATTTATAGAATGGCCAGTATAGATCAAATGCATCCAGTGATTTGGTGCAGTACTCTAGCTGCTTGAAAATGAGTTGGGCCTCTAGATCATCAGAAACCAAAGATACAATTTTCCACCTAAAAAGGGGATGGAGCCTGCTCCGGTAGACTGGATTAGATATGTCTGTCACCTATTTTGTGGCTGTGGATCTTAACAGAATCAATCAACTTTCTTGTGATTTATTTCTCCATTTTTGAGGTAAGCCAAACAGAAACTATTTTTAAAAAAGGAACATAGCAACATAGCCTTATAATCATTTCCTACTATCTATTCCTTGACTTCCCCACCACCCAATAAAGTGAGATAAAATGAATTTGTAATTACTCATGGGCATATCTTAAGGGATATGGATAGAACTTTTTCTTCTTCCAGTTTCTTAAAGACTGATTTGCTTGGTTATTTTACTACTTATTTGACAAAGACAATGTATGAAATCGATAGTCTGTTGATGTTCTTACCTTCCTGGACAATTCAGAAAATAAAAAACAGTAACCTAAGGAGATCATCCATGGCTTTATTTCTTATGGACTAGAGATAACTTGTGGTCTGTAATTATAAATACCTAATAAAATTAATGTAATTATCTGATTACAAAAAAAAAATCCCCAAACTCTAAAATGCACTTAGTAAACATTTTATGTGGAAGTATAGAATTGAAATCTAGAGACCTTATTTGGTTCTACACATACTGTTATGGACTGAATGTTTGTCTCCTCCAAAAATATGTTGAAATCCTAACCTCCAATGTGATGGTATTAGGAAGTGGGACCTTTGAGAAGTAGTTAGGTTATAATGGTGGAGCTCTCATTAATGAGTTAAGTAACTTTATAAGTCCATGATCTTTAGAAGCAGAATCTTTGGCTTCACATCTTTCCCAGATCTCTTATTGCTAATATGTGATTTGAGAAGGTATTCTATCTTTTAATTATTTTATTTTGTAAAATAAATGGATAAAAATTCACAGTTAAATGAAGTAACTCACAATTTTTAAAATATAATAGTAAGTAAGAGCCATCTTAGATAATCTGGTCTAGTTCAGTGAATAAGAAATACCCTCCTTCTGTGTGAGGTCTCAGTGGAAGATTGAAAGGGCAGGTAGGAAAATGAGGAACTAGATCTTATGACTGTTTCACTGTGATCCATGTCCTAGAGCAGACAATGTTTGGGCCTGAAACGAAGTCAGGGTTCTTAATAAAAAAAGAATAGAGGAAAAGAATATGCTAGGTAGGCAAGTAGCAGAAGTCACCGTAACAAGGATAAATAAAATTGCCGTACTTGAAAGATGTTATGATAAATTATAAAGAATAATAAAGTGTTTGTGAAATATGAGACAAGAGAAGTCCTTCCAAAATAATTGTGATCATTTATGTCTTTCATTTTAATTAGTGGAAGAAATTTTTAAATAATTCTCAGAAACTTCAGCAGATAATTCCATGGGTAGAAAAATAGTCACTGAATGAATAGACAGCCTTTTGTTGTTGTTTTCTTAAATAGGCCAACTTTTGAGAGGGCTAATGTAGTATATTTGTAGTCCAAAAAATGGTTTCAACTGAAAATTTATTTTCAGGGACAAGAATCATCCTGGACTACAAAATGTGAGCTTATCCATGTTACATTAGGTGAGTGATTCTAGCTTACTTTAGTGGACAGACTACATCTGTTGTTCTATAGTTAGCATTTTCTCGGGCTGCCAGAAAGCATCTCATCACTTGGCATGTCCCACATATTAGACAGAGAGAAAAAAAAGAGAAGAAAGCTGGAGTGCAGTTGCTGAAGGACCTGGACACTTAGAACTCTGAAGAAATGACAGCTGAGAACAGACAGGCATGATGCTTCCTCTGTGGCTGTAATGAATTAGCAGCAAGGGTACACAAGATCTGTTGACCAGAAAAGACCAAGGGAGAAAAACGGAATTTCTAATTGTTAAATACTTCAGAGGGATGTCAGGAGGTCCAAGACATGTGGAAATGCAGGACGTTTGGAGGTATAAGTAATAGGTAATTGTTGATAAGTGTGATGGTAGTTTCACGTGACTTTCATATCTGACTGTTCTGCTTCTTTGACTAAGGAAATTGTTTTGAATTTGGAAAATTATATGTACAAGCATTCTAGATGGAGTATTTCTGTGTGCTCAACAAGCAGTATGTTTTCCTTTGATGTCATTTGTTTTTTGCTATCATATTATATTGGGTGGAAGAAAAATAGATTGCAATTATTTGCTCAAATATATGAGAAACGGTGTTTGGAGAGTAAGAATTTTGATAGTCAATTCAGTTAAGTATATTATTTTTTATAGCATCTTACTGAGGCTCTGCCAGCAGGTTAGGCAGCAACTGAAACAGTGGATTCAGAAACTTCAAAAATGTTGCAGTATGTAGCTTGCAAATATATTTACTGTTTGTGTAAGAGTGTTTGTGTTGCATATACGCACACCCACAGAATGCTATTTTACATGGTCATGGTGGTGCAAATACACTGATGAATTGTAATTTGGGAATTCAAAAGGACTTGAAGAGACTATGATTTATGTGATTATTACAGATTTCCTAGTCTATCTTTAATTTTTGTCTTGGCTCAGTTACTTAATATGTTTGAAAAGATAACGGTTTCGGGAATTTTTATTTGTATTTTTGTAGGTATTTCGATTTCTTTTAAGTATAAGAATAAGAAAAATCTCAGATAAGTCTTTATAACTTAACATCATTAGGGGCACCTGGGTGGCTCAGTAGGTTAAGCATCCAACTCTTGATATCAGCTCACTTTTTGATCTCAGGATCATGAGTTCAAGCCCCACATTGGGCTCCATCCTGGGCACGGAGCCTACTTAAATAAAAAATAAAATAAAATAATAACTTAGAATGATTATCTTTAAATATGAAATTAGTCTTTGGTAGATCCACATAGTAAGTTTTCTCACCTATAGCCCAGTTTATTTTTCATTAGAATATAATGGCAAATAGGCTTAAAATTATTTCTGTAATAATAACAATAATAATAATAATAAAACAACTATAATAATAAAAGAAAAAATATCTAAATTTTTCCAAACCTTGTCCCAAGTTAAAATTATCTGCACATAGAAAATTACTCTGATTTATTATATAAAGGGAGAAAGTATTAATATTTGTGTAGGGTTTTTTTTTTTTCTTTTAACTTTTCATATCATCCTACTTATCTAAATCCATAGTGACTTTCAATAACTTAAAAATCTTCTCAAACCTTGAAGACATACTAAGTGAAATAAGCCGGTCACTAAAGGGCAAATATTATATGATTCCACTTATATGATATAGCTAGAGTGGTCAAATTCATAGAGACAGAAAGTTGAATGATGCCTGCCAAAGGACAATGGAGGTGGGGGGGGGCGGTCTTTTTCAGCCATGCAATGAGATATACTATGACATTTCACTATTAGTTCAGGAGTAACACATGTAGACTTCATTCTAAATGAAAAATAATTTAAAGAATGCATTGTAAAACACTGAGCACAGACCTGACAATTATTATCTCGGTAAATATTTTTATTATTATGGAGGTAAATGTTTAAATGGGTTCATGAGGGGCTCCTGGGTGGTGCAGTTGTTTGAACGCCCAACTCTTGCTTTTGGCTCAGGAGGTAATCGCAGGTGGAGGGATTGAGCCCTGACCTCAGGTCCTGTGCTCAGCATGAAGTCTGCTTAAGAATTTCTCTCCCTCTGCCCTTTCCCCACCGCTGTGTTTTCTCTCTCTCTCACTCTCTCAAATAAGTAAATAAATCTTTAAATGGGTTCATGACTATATTTACGACAGAATCAAAATACATACTTAAAATATTTTCCAACATCCTTCATTAAGAAACTTTATCATTGTAGGAGGAATTGTTGATAAGGATCTTCGTCACTACCTCAACTTACGATTTCAGAAGGGTTCTGTGGACCACGAACTTCAGCAAATCATTCGTGACAACCTCTACCTCCGCACGGTGCCATGTGAGTACAACAGGCGATGTTGTCTTTCTATGTTAAAAAATAAATATTCAGCTATATCACCATTATTTAAAAGTTAAATTGCATTGATTTTTTATGGTGGACTTTTGGGACAAAATTGATTTAAGATATGGAATTTTTAAATGAAAAAGCTGATAGCTGCTGTTGTGTGGTTTATGATGATGTTCTAGCCAGAAGAGACTTGCTATTTTCAGGCTACAAAACCTGTCTTACTTCTAAATTAGTATTGAGGAATATTAATTCTAGTCCAGGATGTTGATGATTTAGAATGAATCACGACTGGGGTAGAACTCCACACTGGGAGACAGAAGAATGCAAATTAAATCTATTAGCTGAAACAGCTATTTTGTAAATAAAATCTACACAGTAACTCCCAACCTCATCTCTGGTTTGCAGCAGAGGAACCTCACAAGTAAAAAGAAACTTCTGCATTGAAAAGTAAAGCTAAATGTTCTATAACTCTTAGAAAGTGATAATATTGAGTGTTGGGTACAAATTTCTTATATGAAACCTATAGAAGTCCACAAAACAACAATCCCTGATTATGAGCAGGTGGTACTTCAAAAGAGAGGACTTGGTCAAATGATCAAATTCACACGTCAACTTTTTGGTACCTGTTGCATTTTATTTAAGAATCTTCTATTAACTTTAGGACAATTCAAGGACTTTTCAAGTCAGGTCCTAGGTCCTAAGTAGATATCAAAATCCATTTCCTTCACGTTCCATGACCCTCAGAGACTTTACAATCTCTCCAGAAACTCTGTGGGTGTGTGTGTATTCCTCTTGTTTTAGTGCTGCTCTGAATTTTAATAAATTCAAAGTTATGGGCTCTGGAAAGTTGGTATTAAAGAGAGAAGAACTTGGCTAGGATAAATAAAACCAACAAGCAAAAAATGTGTGTATATATTTATATATATACATTGCAGGGGGGAGGCTATTGAACTACCAGAACTATGCAAAAGGTATGGATCATGGATGATTATACTGAAGTGTTGAAAACACAGAGAGAAGTCAAATGCAAAGTCAGCCACCAACCTTTTTCACCTACGCACATCTTAGGAGGGGTAGGCTTGTGCCATTCTTAACACTGAACGTTCATCAGAATAAAAATGCCAGAGCCCCATTATCACATATTCTTGAATGAGAATGCTTACTAATTCACATCTTGTCAGTCCACACGCCACCTCTGTCCTTTCGTGTTAGGGAAGTGAATAGACTGTTGGGCTCTTGCTTTAAAACTAGAAGTTGAGAAAAGTGCATTCTTAAACTTGTAAGTTTGACATTAGAGTGATGGCCAGAAGAAGATGGATTAAAGTAAGTGACTGAACTATTTATAAGGTAAGGGGTGGACTCATTTTCAAAGCTGTGATGTTGTCAGTGTAACCATGTGCATTTATCTTTTGTGACATAAAAGAAAGGAGATCTGAAATACTGAATAAAGAATCTGGGCACTTTATGATGTTTAAAAGCTAAGGGAAATAGATAAGGGGCTGACATTCAGGAATACTTGTAGTCCTTGCTAAGGCGATTACATAAATAAGAAGTCTTAATTAAATATGAAGATAATAGGAGTAAATTTTGCATTAGTTAATTAACTTCTTAAATAAGTCATCTCTCTTTAGAGTACCAAAGAAACACCGTGAAGGAAAAATAAATATAAGGGTAAAATAACTAGGCTTATAGGAGTAAACATAAAGAGTTTTGTGATAGGATTTCAGTACAAGGTTATAAATTCAATTAGAAGTCCTTGAATAGCTCCTATAAAGGAGATTATTAGAAATTCAATGAATCTGAATATTATAATCAAACAATTATTCTTTGGATTTGTAGCTACCACTCCTAATAGCCAATTCCAATAATACTACTCACTAAGGATGCTCTTAACTTTGCATAAAAGTGAAGAAACATCTAAGATAGAAATGAGTCTGATTTATATGATCTATAATCACTTTTATGCTGATGAATTGGACCTGGATAAGCCACCATCTTCACTCAGTATATCTTTTAATAAAACTTGCAGACAGGGCGCCTGGGTGGCTCAGTCGTTAAGCGTCTGCCTTCGGCTTAGGTCATGATCCCAGGGTCCTGGGATCGAGCCCCGCATCGGGCTCCCTGCTCAGCGGGAGGCCTGCTTCTCCCTCTCCCACTCCCTCTGCTTGTGTTCCCTCTCTCGCTGTGTCTCTCTGTCAAATAAATAAAATCTTAAAAAAAAAACCAAAAAACTTGCAGACATATTCAGAGTATGCAACAAAAATGTGTCAGGCGTGTGGAAAATCCTGGCTTTATTTAGAAATTTACATGTGTGTCCAGCATATCTATTGACCTCGAGTATGCAGTGACGTTTGTTACATTTTTTCTTAGGTCAGAAAAATTCTCATTGGTTTTCACGTACCCAGCACCATAAAAGGAAAAGATACTACTCAAGTGCATGTCACTGCTCTTACAAATGCATACATTAATATGTATGCCTTTTGTGTAATCTATTAATGCCACCAGGAATAGGTCCTGGATAACTGCATGAAAAAAAAAAATGTAGTCAATTTGTAACTATGTAAGGGTGGCTTAGCTGGTTTTACAAGACCCAACTGAGTAATTCTGCGAACTACCACCACATTACTCCACCACCAATAACTATGACTGGGAGGAAAGGAGCACTCTTGGAGCTACATTTCCTTGGTGTCTAGTGAATAAGAGAGGGTTTTGGGGTGAGAGCTCCAGAAACACCCTCCCCTCACACACCCCTGTACACTCAGCCAAATTCAATTGTGGCCATCTTGGCTCCTGTACCCCTCTCTGAAAGGAATCTGGATCCAGCTGCTGGTCAATTTCCAAGCTAAGTGGGAGAGGGAGATGGTCAGCCCAGGTCTTTACTGGGCCTTAACTACAGATAATATAAAATCCCATCAGTCTGTTCCCTGCCCCATAAACAACAGTTGACTACATTTAGCCTTTTCATTTTGTTTCCCCAGAACCTTATCTCAGAGCCTAATTCTTCAAAAATATATTTTTTGAAGCCATGTCTCTAATCATGGAAGGCAGGACTTAGTCACAGAAATAGGATTGTTGGGCATGTGGTGAACATGAGTGTACACGCTCCTGAATATGCACACAGAAGCTTCCATTAGATCAGTTCTTTATTCTTTCAAATTACATCAGGGAGAAAAGATCCTTAGGAATTAACTCTTGATATTTTCACTAAAACATAAGCCAGTCTCATGATTTATACCCATTAAAGACCTCAGTTTGGACCTAAATACGTGTCTTTTAATTGCTAGTTGTATGATTTATTGGGAGTGGGGGGTAGAAGTCTTAAGAGGAGCCTGGTGTCCTAAAGTGAAAGTTGATTTTTAAAAAATAAATACTGTAAATAGAATTTTTCTACTATTAGATTTCAGGTTATATACTTTATGTAATAGAACATCAGGAGATATGAGTAAATAATGATGAGACGTAACTGTTACAACCTAGAATGTGATAAAGACTAACTAGGAAAAATGTATACAGATAAAGGACTCAAGAGAGTTCAGAACATCCATCAAATGGGATTTTCAGTTACCTTAATAGTGCACAAAAGACAATTTCAGAAGCACTAAGTTAGCAGCATCTTTAGAGATTAGACAAGATTGTTTCATTGTAACATATTAAGTATACAAAGTGAAGGCAGCAGGTGTTGTTCTTTGGGTAATATAGATTCAAAAGTGTGTAAAAGAATTTAATGGAATTAATATGGAAAAAATGTTGGATTAATTTTCAAGTGTTTAAAAAGTAAAAACAGAGTAACTTGGTTTTAATATTCTACTGAGCATAAAAGTTGCATATAATTAACTCTTGAGTCTAATCAACCATGGTTAAATTGTCTATGCTTCTTAACAATGAGAAAAAAATAACCACTCTCATTTACTGATGAAATTCTGGTCTTTTCTATCCTTAATATTTATGAAAGACACAAATTAATTTTCAAGGCAAGTATGAGCACAGATACAAATTTTAGATGCTTTTTCCCATTATAACAGATGCCATGAAGAATTTCAATGACCAATTTTAAAAGTTTCAAAATGAAATGGAAGGTAGTTAAAATTAAACTTCTCTCCCAAGTTCATATTGTCATTTGGTGAGATGGTTTTATTGGGAAATATTTTAAATTTATTTGAAGCCAAAAGAAATACCAGCATATACCAAGTAAAAGACAAAAATCAATAAAACCAAAGGTCTAAAACCATTCCATAAAAAGTGAATAAAATGAAAAACAGATTTAAGATATGAAAGAAATTACCTTTATGAAAGAGTTGATTGAAGTGTAACTCACAATGATGTTTCTACAATATTTAAGCACTTTAAGTTAGTATAAACTAAGTCATGTTAAAAAGAAGCAGTATCAAGAATAAAATTGTAAGATTTGTGATATATACATATATATTTTAAATTTTCTGTTACGTTAAATTATCTTTCATGGAGGGGCGCCTGGGTGGCTCAGTCGTTAAGCGTCTGCCTTCAGCTCAGGTCATGATCCCGGGGTCCTGGGATCAAGCCCCGCATTGGGCTCCCTGCTCAGCAGGAAGCCTGCTTCTCCCTCTCCCACTCCCCCTGCTTGTGTTCCCTCTCTCGCTGTCTCTCTCTGTGTCAAATAAATAAATAAAATCTTTAAAAAAAAGTTAGCTTTCATGGAGAAGCAAATAGAAGCAGGCTCTATAAGAGTTATGGGAATAGTTTCCTTTTAAAAACATGCCAAAAAGTATAGCTATGCAAAAGGTCAACATCCCATTCCCCTAGTTATATTGGACTATGGTCAGAGAGGACTATTGGAGAGAAGCTGGTAAACACATATTTATTAAAAAGTCTGAAATTTTTTTTTAAAAGTCTTGAATTAGAGCAGAACTTTCTACTATACTGCATGGGGGAAAATAATTTTAATTCTTAAGCACACATCAGTACTTTTAAAGCTTATAAAAATATTTGTTAATATTCAACCAGGCAATATGTTTTTGTGGGCATGAATGAATCTTTCTAATTACTTGTAATATTCATCATAAAAGTATAGTTCTAAGCATGTAGGGAGAAAAGAGAGTGATATCAACCTGTGGGTTTTACTACCGAAAAAAAAAAAAATTCTTCCAATGACATGAAATTCTGTGAGTTGAAGGTGATCAAGAACATAATTAAGTACTCCTAATATCTTTAAGCAGTATAGATTCATGTGCTGGAATGGTAGGTTGAATTATAGGTAGACATGCAGGCATAGAAATAGAGATATCAGATCCAACTGAATTTTAAACCAACATATAGCAACAAATGTGTATTATATATCTGTTTCAACCTTAGCCTTATTTCTTCAAATAAGAATCATTGATTTAGAAGCTCCTTTTAAAGTTGCTTTTAGAATATGAATCATGTTCTTTTGCAATTATTTCTGAATCAAGTTGCCAAATTTTTGTTCTTTGAAAATGAATTTTATTTTTTTAAGCAGCCTAATTGTATTTGGTGCTAAATGTTGAGAATAGGGTTATTAGAGAATAAATATGATTATTAGTGTTGTGGACCAAAGGAGAAGGAAATCTATAAACAAATAAAACTAAATTTCTTGAGAGATTTATAAACTGCCCTGGAAAACTAGCTCAAAAGAAAAATTTCAAAAGCTTCTGAGCAGTAGCAAATACTTGAAAGGATTCTTTCTCCTCCTTGACTCATTCAGATGTATGCCTGAGTGGTACATTTATTAAAAATGTGTTATTACTTTATATGGAAAGGTATATTAGGTTTACTCTGTGCCCCTTATCACTGAAAATAGTAAGATCTAGTTTCACATCATATACATGAAAGTAAAATACATTTTCCTTTTTCTTTTTCCCATTGAGCAAAATGAATGCATCTTTCCTGTTCAGATAGTAACCTTCATTGGGTTTGTTAACAGTGTACGCTGCAGGAGAGAAATGGCTTCAAAATGTTGCTTAAATGGAAAGTCAGGAAGCATTAGAAGTGATTGTATTGATTTATCCGTTTGACACCACCAGACACTAGTTTTTGAATAAAGGAACCCATCTGGCCCCCGGAAATGCAACAAACACCAACAGTGAACAACCTTACTAATCTTCCAAACCATATAAAATTCCCTTTGCCCAGAGTTGATCAACTTTTTTGTGTATGCCTGTGACCCAATCTTTCCTCTTGGTTTTTCTCTTTTGGTTTGTATTTCTTTCTTCCTTTTTATAGAGGGTGGCTCTTCATGGGAACCCTGGGTTTGTGGACCATGGATGGAGTAGGCAGATGGTAGGAACACTCTTGGGTTTCAGTGGCTCCAGCAGCTGGCCTAGGGAAGAATCGGAGATGGGTGCTTGAAGCCCTTTTTCCACCTCCAGAAAAGCTAGTAATCACAGTCAGTGGAAAATAGCTCATCTTCCATGGAGCCCAGAATCTGCTCCCTACAGACTTCAAAATTGTAACCCAGCTGGATATAAGGAGGTCAGCGTATCTCATTCCATGCCACTGCACTTTTTGAATAGGAATTAAGACTCTGTCAGGTTCTACTCAAGTTTCTAAAGTCTGTTGACTAGAACATAGGCTGTTGCATGATTATGTAGCTGAAGGAAAGCAGTGGGCAGGTGGCAAGGATACTGATGTTCTTATGGGACTTTAAAGCTGTAAAATTGTAGTAGAGCACTCAATTTCTGATTCAAATGCATCTGTCCAAAAGAATAAAAAAGGAATCCTAATTGTGGTTACTGATAGTCTAATATCTAGTGCACGAGTCAGAGTTATTTACACTTTGTAGTTTAGCATCGCTAGAGCTTGCTAAGTAACAAAAACCCGTGGCTTTACTTATTTGGCAACATGGCACTATGGAAAGAACACTTATCGAAGAATTAAGAGCAATTGGTTCTGGACTAGACTCTGCCACTAACTAACTATAGGACCTTGGCAAAAGCCTTACCTTTTGGACTAAGGGGAGGCAGGGTAGGGAATGAAAGAAATAACTCTATAATGGTTCTTTCTACTCTAAAATGCTGTAGTTTTCTGATTCTGCTGGCTTGTTTTTCTTTATATTATTGTTATTCAAATCGGTTCATCAAATTGCCTTAAATTATTCTGAGTATGGAATGCCCTTGATATTCAGCAGGTATAAACAGCTTATGGAAACTGAAGATATATCAAATACAGCAGACACTTCAGGGAAAAATAAAGAGCTGGGTTTAAATTAAGTGCAGTTCTGGATAAAACCAGCCGTGCGTGTACTTTCAGATTTTTCTATGAATGTCAAGTTAAGGATGCCATCATAAGTCTGATGTTCCTTGAAATCTGCCTTCACTATTCATGAAACTCTGAAATATGGTCCAGTTTTAGTAAGTGGATGGGAAAATAAACATAATGAGAAATACAAAGCTTTTAAAATTGTTCTCCTCCTTTGGAATGCATAATAAGTTGAGATGTGACATAAAGACTTCTGAAGCATGAGGTATATTATTGTGAAAATGTTATTGTAATTTTTACAATAACATGTTTAACATGAAATATAGTATCTTTTAATGTTGAACTTTAATAAATGTCACTTACGCAAGTGAATGGTGCTGGGTCGGCGCCCAAATAGATCTAGCTAACGGGAGGCTAAATCAGTGCTCAGTGCAATCTTTACAGCACAGCTGAGAAATTTAGGATATTCAGTAGAGTTTCTCACTCATGGTAATTAGAAGGTAAAAATGAGGTAGGATTGATAATTGATTCGATTAAAAAGTACCCATAGAGCCTGCCTTTGGTAGGCAAGTCAGATGTTTAGAATAAGATCAATTTCCAGTTAGTTTCCCAGTTCCTGTTCCAAGCTTTCTTACTTAAAGGCTACGTTTCAGGAATATTGCTTTTTATGCACACAAAATCAGCAAGTATCTGCACAAGCTCTGTCGGAATGAAGATAGAGTTTTACCTACTGCTCAACACAACCCAATTGTATGCATAAAATGATAATCCTTAACTTGTCCTCCAAAGAAAATACTGAATTGGGGAGCTAATGTCAAGCTATGTACATCTGTCTACTCCCATTTTTGGTAGAAATTCTGAATCCTTTTCTATTCTTTTTAATTGTTTGACATTGATGAAAAACTGTGCAGATCAGTAAAGGAGCTAAGTAAATATTTGTAGGAAAGCTGAGACTGCATGTCCTGAATCTCATTCATCTTAGCATTCCCAGTGGGAGGGAATGGTAGATGAGTGCCCACACAAGACAAGTCCTAGGTAATGGACTTCATGAACATCAACCAGAACAGTTCGTTCATTCGTTCGTTCGTTCGTTCGTTCGTTCTTTCTTTCTTTCCTTGATTTCTTTTTCTTTCTTTCTTTCTTTCTTTCTTTCTTTCTTTCTTTCTTTCTTT